>NW_006208936.1:1381767-1414854 GCF_000334495.1 Tupaia belangeri chinensis | reverse complement strand
TTGTGACACTGCGTCGTCTCTGTGCTGTACCGTGCTGCCCACAATAAACGGACGACACTGTCGTCTCCGTGCTGTAACACTACACCGCTTGTCCCGGCTCTCACTCCTTCACTCAGGAAACCTGTTCGGCTGTCCCCCCGGGTCGGGACAGTTTCTCTGGTCAAATTTAAAATAAGAATGATGATTCATCAAATTAAATGAATAATTCTTTTTTGTAAATTGTGGGAGCTACTTTAACGGTGCTGAGAGAGTGGAGGCTTAATCCAATCATGGTGTTCTAAGGTAGGGTCTTGAGGAGGGGAATGGGACCAGATAAGGTCATCGGGGATTGGATTCTGGTGACTGTAGGAAGACTAGACGGAGCCCAGCCACCACAGCAGTAATGCACCACTCTGCTGTGGTGGAAGCCATAAGGAACATTGGGGCTCAGCTCTTAGTGCGGCCTGTATATTCCCAGGATGTGTGTGCAGAGCAGGCTGATGGGAAGGCTGGAGGGGGATTACGGTTTTTGCCGTAGGGCACATGCACTTACCTGAGAGAGATGAAGAGTGAAAGCGAAGGGGAGAAATCACCCCCAAGGGGGGATGGCCATGCCACAGTCACTTCTCCTCCACTCTCCTTTGGGACTTCGGGCATGCAAACACCTGTGCCCAGTGTGATTTTTAAGCCGCCAGATCTGGGATTCAAACCGCTAGTGAGTACATGTGCTCTCTGGCAATAAAACAGTAAGAAAAGTAATTATTGATGTGGTTGGGCCTAAGGTAACTATTCTGTTATTTCTTTTCTAGCACTCCCATCTGATTTCTGTTCTTCTGCTTCTTTTCCTATCTTCCTCTCATACCATTTATTTTCTTCATTCAAAGCAAAGTTACCCTAACTCATCATTCAATCAAGAAAATTATTAAATATGCTCCAAGCGTGCAAGTAGAGCAACCTTAGACGTTCAACCTTAGACGTTCGGATGCACTTGCCCAGATAGATTGCTTTCTTACCAAAAGGGAAGAGAGAGTTTTAGTGATTTCTACACCTAAGCATTTTGCTCTCTTTGTGGATCTTCGATTGTGGCCAACACTGAAACTACCCTTCCATGGGATCAGCAGTTGGCACAATGGCTATGTTGCTGGACTCCTGTGTAGTCTCAGACCTGGAGGCTTAAACTCACACCGGGTTCATGTGCGTGCGTGCCCAAGATCCCAAGAGGGGAATGGAGGAGAAGAGATCGTGGTGTGGCCATCCCCCCCGGGGGTGATTTCTCACTTTCTGTCTCTCTCTCTGTGTCTTTCTGGTGAGCACACACGCCCTATAGCAAAAAAAAAAAAAAAAAGCTATCCTTTGATTATCATCATTATGCTGTTTAGAAATAATTGGATTCTTCTTATAAGTACATGGTAGGATTATATTTCTCTTGCCCTCTGAAAGAAGGTAGACAAATTACTTGCTTTAGTCATGAAATGTATTAGAAATAATAAATACCACTTCCAGGCAGAAGCGCTAAGAACAAGTATGTGAACTACAACTTCCGCTCCACCCTACCTCAGTGACCGTACAAACTGCAAAGCCAGAGTACCTGAGCCACTGTGACAACCCTCCTGGTGACCATGTAGAAATGCAACACAGTTTATTTCTACTGAGAAATAAACGGCAGTGGTAGGCCACTGAGATTTCCTGAAACTAGGCTCAGCCTGTCTCAGATAGCTTCTGAGACTTTCCAGGTAAGATCGTGAAGATTTCACAACATTGCACACACACACTCATACACAAACACTCACACACACACACACTCACACTCATTCACACACTCGCACACACACACACTCGCACTCGCACACACTCACACACTCACACACACAATTGGAGTTTTTTTCTTAGCCGGTTGTGTTATATTTTGTATTTTTAATATTCATGTCTGACTCATACTTACAGCCTCAATTTTATTCAGCATAGAATTTAATTTTTTAACTTCAGAAATTATGTTAATGTGTAGAGCCCCATGCTTTTGGTTATCATTAGTGCTTTCTTTTTAGTTCTCTTTTCATAATTACACCATTCTTTCTCAGTGTTTAATCTAAAATTAACTTTTCTTGGAGAAACTTTAACTGATCCATCAAGAGAGAAGTTATGGTAAAGGCCACTATATATATATGTGTGTGTGTGTGTGTGTGTGTGTATATATATATAAAATCTCCCTTATATAATTTTCTACATTTTAAGAACTGCTAAAAGCACATTTTGCAGATGATAAAAGATAAATATTGGACTCACTAAGGAAGAGGAGTTCATCTTATCTTCATTTTATACATGGTCTGTAAATTACAGAGTAAAAATCCTTAGCTGCACCAGTCCCTAAGATTTGCTAAGGAGATAATAAAGTTTCAAATCAATGTAAACAGCTGGTCTAGAGCTGTACAGTCAGAAACCTTCATTAGGGAGCATATGACATAGCAGTTGGTCACTGTGTCCCACTTAGTCTACTGCGGTTCAAGTCCCAGATACAGTAGCTTAAAACTCACACTGGGTGTGTGTGTGTGAGTGCCAAAATTCCGAGAGGAGAATGGAGGAGAAGGGATGTGATGTGGACATCCCCCTAGGGGTTGATTTCTCTCTTTCTGTCTTGGGACCAGCAGTTAGCGTAATGGCTATGTCACTGGATTCCCACGTAGTCGACCGTGGTTTGCGTCCCGGACCCGGTGGTTTAAAACTCACTCTGGGCACGAGTGCGTACATGCCCAAGATCCCAAGAGGAGAATGGAGGAGAAGGGATTGCAGCGTGACCAACTCCCCTGGGGGGCGATTTCTCACTTTCTGTCTCTATGTCTCTCTCTGTCTGTCTGGCGAGCGCACGCAGCACCCTATAGCGAAAACCTCTCCAAAAATAAAATAAATTTCATAAGTAATAAATAAGTAAATAAATATGAAGAAAACTTTGGAGCCACAAAAGTGGCTGAAGTAGAAATGTCATACTACTGAATCTTTCTCTTTTTTCATCATTTTTTAATTATTATGATTACTTATGCATTTAGTCATTATACGTCATTTAGTTTGTAAATATATTTTACCCAACATGATATATGCTGCACAGCAGGCGAGTTGAGAATCACCAATAGGCAACAAACCATATCTGTGTCCCACAAATGTCTTCTCCATTTTTCCCCAATTTCCCTTCCTGCACTCTTCCCCTCTCCCACTCTCCTTCCACTTTGTCCCCAGTGAACATAACAATTTTCAATGCTTTTATGTCCTCCAGTCTTTCAGTCTCTACCATAGAGTGTAGACAGTCAGTATGTGTTAAGTGGAGACATACGATGTTTCTCTTTCATGGCCTGACTTGCTTTACTCAGTAGTAAATCTTCCATGTTCTTCCACTTTCTATCAAATGCCAGGGTCTTGTTGTTTTTTATGGCTGAATAGTATTCCAAACATTTTACTTTATAATAATGTACCCAAGTGAGCCCTAACTCCTCCTCATAAAAACTAAAACTCACTCAGTCTCATATGACAGTATGAATACATTCTTGAAGGAATGCCTCCATGTTCCAAACACTGCCCACTAGGTCTCGAGATTTTTATTGCCAGCAGGTATATGCACTCAGCAGAAAGAGACAGAGACATAAAGAGAGGGAGGGGAAAAGCACTTTCCAGTGGGATGTGGTCATGCTACACTTCCTACTCCTCCATTTCTGCATCTTGTCAGGATTTGGGGCACACACACACAAGTGTATGGCCTAAACTCTTAGAGCTCTCACCACCCCTTAATGCCATTATGTTGGGACCGAATTCCAAAACATGAACCTTTTGGGGGAAAAAATATGATATAACCCATGGTACCAGTAAAATGTAACAGAGAACCCAGAAATAAGTTCAGGTACTTACATATACTCAACTGATTTTCAACAAAGATGCAATGAAAATCCACTAGGGAAATGACAGTTTCTTCAGTAAATGTTGCTGAAAAGATACCCACTTTCATGTGTCTTGCGGCACTGTGTACATGGTATGGAATCAAACTGTCTATTAACAGACGAATGGGTGAAAAACGTGGTATGTGTATACAATGAGGCACTACTCGTCTCCTAAGAAAAATGAAATCGATGGCCCTGGAGAACATTATGTTAGGTAAAATAAGCCAGGTACAGACAGAAATACCAGGTTTTCACGCAGGCATAGAAGCTAGAGAAAATAGCGTTATAGAAGGTGACAGTGGAATAGTGGTTACTAGAGACAGGAAACATTGGCAGAGAGGGAAGAGTGGGAGATGACAGTTAATGGAAGACCAATGAAAATGCTCCGAAATAAATAAATAAATAAGAAAATATTTCTTTGTTTTTTTTTTTATGGCTGAATAGTATTCCAAACATTTTACTTTATAATAATGTACCCAAGTGAATACATTAAGAAATTTAAGAAAATATTTAAGAAAAAAAAAATGAGACCAGCAGATGGCATAGCAGTTACTTCACCGGACTACCACATGGCCAACCATGGTTCGAGTCCCAGACACCAGGTGTGTATGCACGAAATCACACCAGGTGTGTATGCATGCATACCCAAGATATCAGGAGAAGAATGGAGGAAAAAAGATTGAGGTGTAGCCATTCACCCCTGGGGGGTGATTTCTCACTTTCCCTCTCACTATGGCAGTCTGTCTCTCTCTCTGGTGACCACATGCACTCTAAGGTGAAAAACCTCTTTAAAAAAATAAAAGAGAGAGAGAGACTAGTAATAAAATCCATAACAAGATATAGAAACCAAAATTTCTGCAGGCTGCTTCCAGTCCTAATCCTGCCTCTTCCCTGAAGCTGTTCTAGATCTTTCCAGTTTACTCAGTGATCTGCCTACCAGCCACATCGCCCTTATAGACCATGAGGACCCCTGAGCTTATGCTCCACATTATTTATTGACTCCACATAACAGAGTAAATACTGCCCTGGAGTCCTGTTGTGTTTCATGAATTAACGTCAATTCCCTCAAGCAGGTACTAATTTTCTGAGGACAGTAACATATAATATGCACTTTCTGAATTGCTTACTGCAATAAAACACTGACCATTAAAGTTGACTTCAGGAGGAAACCCCTGTCCCGTGTCCTTGCGGTACATCTACGGTTTCCTACACCATTAGCTCGTCTTACCGTGTTTCACAGTGGCTGGTTTTCTTATCTGTGTCTGTTACCAAGAAGAAAGGCTTTATGGCAATTTTTGTTTGTTCATTTGTCTGTTTTTCATTTTAGTGTCCCCTGTACTTAGCAGAGTAGCTGGCTCCTGATAGGCCCTCAATGTCAAATGTTTTGTGTGCGGTCAACTCCTACCCACAAAGAAATACATATGAAGCAGCAGTTCTCTCACCTAGTTTGCGACTGCTGTGTTGCACATTCCGGGACTCAGCAAAATTTCCCTGAAAGGGTCAGATGCTAAATATTAAACTTGCAAGAAATGGGGTCTCTGTGGCGACTCTTCAGTTCTATCCTCGTCACCGCACCACACAACCCTGACATCAAAGGTCAACACCTCAGAGAAACACCGATTTTAGAACCACTCCACACAATACCACATGCCAGCCTTGGGCCTCCTGACCGGTTCAGTGTGATGTCATCTGTCACCTGTATTCATAAAGAAAGGGGATGTTAACTATCAGTGAGAGGCTGGCCAAAGGAAGGGGAGACCCTGTCTGGAGAATGCCTTCCCTCAGAGATGTAGACTCTCCCTAAGTCTCCATAACAGCACTATTTACTGAGGGTGAGTAACACCATGGACAGACATTTAATAGACATCATTTCACCCCACCCTCAAAGGCACTATTGGTTAGGCATTGCCATTACTATTTTACAGAGAAAGAAACAGTGAGGTGAGTCAATTAAATGTTTGAGTTCACAACCCTTATGCAAGGAAAATAGTTTCTGGCCCAGCTCGGCCCAACTACAAGAGCTAAGTGCTTTTCAGACCCCTGTAGACGACTTAGCGGAAAGTGGGGGGCCAGCCAGTGTCACAGAAAGTTTGTGAATGAAGTATCTCTGAGAAACTCGTGGAAAACATGCCTCCCGGAAACACTGTGCATGGATTTCTTTTTTTTTTTTTTTTTTTGCACCAGTATAAGCTCATATTTAATTCTATTTTCCGCAAGTTTTTTTAAAGTCTCGTTGTATTTTAAAGTCTCCTTGTATTTGATCTAATAAAAAATAACCTCTATTCAAAAAATGTTTAACTTTCTTTTAACACTTGAAATCTATAAAGCAAAGACTAGAAAGAACACTACATGATAAAATTAAACAGCTAGGATTTAATTTAACAACTGCATTGAAATTCTGTTAATTAAATAAAAGGCAAAAAAAATTGGACATTTACATATATACATATATATATAGAGAGAGAGAGAAATGAGAACTCACCCTCCACCCCAAAAAATGACTATACCACGATCCCTTCTTCTCCAGTCTCCTCTCAGGATTTTGGGCGCATATGCACACATACTCGCCCAGTATAATTTTTTTTTTTTAGATTTTATTTAACTTTACTTATTATTATTATCATTATTATTTTCCAGTTTGATCAGAGAGAGACAGAGAGAGAGAGAGGAAGTGAGAAAGCAAGCCACCAGGTCCAAGACTTGAACCGTGGTTGGCCATGTGGGAGTCCAGCGCCCCTATCCACCACACCACCTGCTGGCCCCAATGCCCAGTATAATTTCTCAAGCTGCAAGGTCCAGGATTTGAACTGCTCAACTGGCCATGTGGGATCCAGCTGCCTTAACCATCATGCTACCAGTTAGCCCCCAAGGCAGACTATTTTTTAGCTACTTACATTTGCATGGTGTTTAAAAGTTCTAGTTTTCAAGTTCTCATGAACAAGAGACTGAACTTTTAAAAGGTGATTGATCTGGTACATTCATACAATTTGATATATCCTCCCTTCTTGGCAAATTAAAATTTTTTTCTTTCCTCTCTACAGTCTTCTTGATATAGATTCTACCAAAAAGATGCATAAGGGACTTTTTGTTTCGTTTTCTTTTTGGCAAAAAATATAATAAAAAGCAGGCCTGTTACATAACTGGCTCAAACTAAGCACTAAAAACACTGTGAAAGCTTGTTTGTTTCCAGTGCATTTTTGACCCAAACTCACTCATTAGCTGGCCCTTTATAGAAGCATTGCAAAAACAAAAGCTAGATCTCAGATGTACTACTTTTTTTTTGATGTGCTAATAAATAGGTATTTTTAGTGTTTCCTGAGTTTTACACACACACACACACACACACACTCACACACACAATAGTTCAAACAGATTCTTTGTTAGAGTTCAAAGGCTTGCAAACCCTTAGCCTCTGTTTAGCAGTTTCACTGACTCCACACCCACCTCGGGCCCCAGGGGCCCTTCCTGTGCTATGACAGCTCAGAATCACCCTACTAATACCAAGGTCTTGCTCTTTTAACCCTCTCTGGAAACACTAAAAACTCTTAGCTTTGGTGCTCTTTCCTTCTTTTTTCAAAGATTTTAAAAAGTCAGAATACTCTTTTTTTTTTTTCCCTCTTTTTAATTTTTTTTATAGTAATTTAACATTCAGGTTATTTGAAGCCTCCCCAGTCAAAGACTGCAAAGGAAGGCTCTTACAGCACTCTCACCCACATGGTCCATATGTTATATTTTGGATAGGCAAGATGTTAAATATAAGCTTTAATAAATGCATTGAGGCTAAATGAAGTGAGGAATCGTGCTATTTGCATTTTCTGTTTAAGCAAAATTTGACTTCAAACAAAGACAACTCTGAACATGGCAGGGAGGATAAAACAAAACCCATGTTTATTTTTATTTTATTTTATTTTATATTTTATTTTTACCATTTTAGATACAGACCCAATGTCTCAAATATACTAGGTCACTCTTGGTTTAGCTTTTCACTTGTTTCTTTTTGCTCTTCTTCATAACCTCATGTTACACCTCAAATGCAAACACAAGGAATAGGGCCATAATGTGACGGGTTACTACTTCTCCAGTGTGTTGGAGATCCGGCCGGAAGGCAGTGGGTCCGACTGGACTGGGACTTGTGATCGCATGACGCACGTGGCCGTGAGACGAATGTGGTGGTTTCCTCTGTCATTCAAGGCCACTGATGGATTGTGCAGTGAAGAGAAAAGCTAAGGAGGAATAT
This sequence comes from Tupaia belangeri chinensis, assembly GCF_000334495.1. NCBI lineage: Eukaryota > Metazoa > Chordata > Mammalia > Scandentia > Tupaiidae > Tupaia > Tupaia belangeri. The sequence goes on along the minus strand of NW_006208936.1, from coordinate 1,406,718 downwards.
ATATTTGTGACTTGATTTCACGTTGTAGTCCCAAATTACTCTCGATGCTGATGAAAGAACAACCCTCGGGCACTCTTCTTGTCAAGTGCAAACACCTGGGTGAAAACTGAAGCGGGAGAATCCATCAAATCACCTACCCCTGAACTGTCATGAAATGAAACAGCCAGGTCTTTGCCAACATCAAACCACCTTCGAAAGTCGTCTTAGAAGCGGAAATTCTGTGAATGCTGCCTTGTGTTTCTCACATAAAAATCATCCTGTCTTACGTGCAGAATGACAGAGAAATGGAGGACGGAGACGGCCTTTTAGGGGCTGCGGAGGGGAGGGGAAGTGGAGAGCTCTCAGGGGCGAAGCATGTAACAGACTGGAGTGGGCCACTAAGGAGACACCACTGCTAACGTTGACCGAGGGTCACTCTAAGCTAGCACGGGGCCAAAAGCTTTACATACATTACCTTGTTTAAGCGTCAAAACAGTGGGATATAGTCTATACAGCTACTACTTTTTAAAAATGGTTCTTGCTGTAGGGCGTATGTGCTCTCTGGGGAGAGAGAGGAAAATAGGAAGAGGGAAAGTAAGAAATCACCCCCTCAGGGGGAGTATCCATCCAGCAACCCCTTCTTCTGCATTCTCCTCTTAGAATTTTGGGCATGCATGCACACACCCTGGTTTGGAAGCTGCTGGGTCTGGGGCTCAAACGGCCGTCAGCCATGTGGGAATCCAACACCTGAACCACCATGCCACCTGCTGGCCCGTGTACTGTTACTATTACTGCTACTAAGACCAGTAGCTACGACTGCCATGTATCAATAACTGTTCTAAGTACTCTACACGTATTCGTCCTTAAACAGCATATGAAATTAACCCACTCACTACATGAGGGAACTGAGGACGAAGGCCTAGCTACCTGAGTCCACGTAACTAGGGAGGCCAGAGGGTGATCAGTGCTCACAGAGGATGTTAAATGCGGAACCTGCTCCAAATGCTCCTGAAAATCTGGGGCAGTTTCAGGCCAATGTGTTCCGCCTCAGGGTCACCCTTCATTACTTAAACTAATGATAATTATGAAGGCTACCCTTCACGATATGTCCTTTGTGTAAGAAACTAAACTAGGGCCCCAAAGGAGGCATTGTGGCTAAGGTGTTGGACTCCCACACGTGGCTGACTGCGGTTTGAGTCCCAGACCTAGCAGCTTGAAACACACTGGGCGGGTGTTTATGTGTGCCCACAATCTCAAGAGCAGAATGGAGAAGAAGGGGTTGGGGTGTGGCCATTCCCCCTGGAGAGTGATTTCTCACTTTCTCTCTCTCTCAACCTCTCTCTGTCTCTCTGGCAAGTGCACATACCTGACAGCAAAAATCTCTCCAAAAAAAAAAGAAAAAGAAACTAAACTAAACTGTGCTGAGGGCTTCACGTGGATCATTTCGCCATGTTTTACTGTTTGTATCTACTTAGAACACTGAACGCCAAAGGGACTCGTGGATTTTCCCAGAGCCACACAGCTGCCGTGAGGCTGGCGTCCTTCCTGCATGAAGGCTGCAGCAGCCACGCCACTGCACAGGACCATGGCCAGGCCTCTGTCAGGGCTTCTCGGGAAGGCCGACATACGGGGCAGCCTCCTTGCTCGAGAGGAGCCAAGAGCCCGTTCGGGAAGACATATGTAAACCACCATCGAAGCATCTGAAATGACTGTTGTAACAGAATGGAGCCCCAGAAAAGCACCGTGGAGGGTGTAGTTCCCAACCCACACGTGAGGGCTGCAGGGGAAGTTAACTGACAGGGCGATGTGAGCTAGAGGCAAGAAGATTCAGGCAGAAAATAAGAACATGCTTTTTTTGTATAGAGCCACTCTTCTAATGATGTCGCAGCTGCAAAAGAATTCTTTAACATACAAACAGTATTTCACTATAAAAACGAAACCTTCTGGGGCCAGCAGGTGCTGTGGCAGTTAAGGGCTGGACTCTCACGTGACTGATGGCAGTTCGAGTCCTGGACATGGCAGCTTGCTTTCTCACTTTCTCTCTCTGTCTCTGTCTCTCTTTTTGGTGAGAGAAGACTCAAAAAATAAATAACAGTGATAGATAAAATTAAATTATTTTAAAATAAAAGAGAGAGAAAACCTTTCACATGGACTTACACTGTACCACATCCTATAGTGTTCCTTGTCCCTCTCAAGCTGTTGTTCTACACCCCCACCCCCACCCCGCGATTTTCACTCAGCCTCAAGACTCATGATGCCTCAGGAAGATCTGAATCACACCCTCCTTTCAAGCAATGCTTATTTCACTATATTGTAATAGTTACTTTCTATCTCTGTCTCTCCCATTGGATTGTGAGCTCATGTAAGGACACTTCCAAAGGTTTCTGTAAAAAATGGAATTAAAGTACATGTTTATTTTGGTGCAAAAATATTCTGAGATCCATGCATAGTGTTTTTCCATAATTCTCATTTTCCATGAGCTTTTTGAAGACTCCTTACATTGTGCAAGACCCTCAGCCTCCTCAACCCAGAACATCACAACTATTGATAGGTGGTTGAGAAGAAGCAGTGGCTAGAATGCAGCATGACCTTCTCACAGTCAGAAAAGGTGAGTCTGCTCTTACACATACAACTAGGGAAGGATAGCAGGATGAGAATTCAAGTTCTCTGTTCCCTGGTCTAACTTTTCACCACATCACATCACCCCCTAAGCAAGCAGAGACTGGTTGGGCTACTGAACCATGGCCACACAGCTAAAGCCTCAAAAACTAAGACTTCAGTTCAAGTTCCCTGAGTCCAGATTTCCTACTCTCCTAATGTGTAGAGCATTAGTTAGTGTTTCTTTAGAAGAAGTTAAGATGATACGTTGAAATGGTGCTTGTTAAGACAGTGATGGAGAGAGCGATGGGCAATATGATGATGACAATATCTGTGATCAAACTGAAAACCACGTGGGTCAGAGGAATCAAGGTGCTGTCCCTTCAACTGAGAAGCAAAGACCTATACCAGGTCTACACCCCTGCTTCCTCCTTTCAGCTCCTCACTTCAAGACTAGACATGGCCCATCTTCTAGGCTATCAAAACTCTTCTTCCTACTAAAAGCCTTGAAGAAGCAACATTACCTAGCATTGAAAAAAGAGAAGCTTTCAGTGTTTAACCCAACTGGTTAAGAGCTTGAAGTTGTGACTCCCAATGTTATGATAACTAAAATAAGGCACATACTGGAAATCAGCTACTCTTTGTAGATGGATCAGAGAGTTGAGGTCATAGGGCAAACCATCATCTTGAAATCTGGAAAGACAGGCAGGCAGATACAGAGAATCAAAGCTTACTGAGAGCAGAAGCTCCTAGAGTCAATCATAGGAAGAAGTAAACTGAAATTGAGGACTTGCTGGAGACTTGCTACGAATGAGCTTGCAAGATGAATGTGGGGGTGGGACACTCATTCATCAGTTTGAGTTCCAGGAAACTCATGAAGTTTTCAGAATGAAGCCTGGAAAAAGTCCTGCTGTGCCAAAGGTAGGGAAAATGGAACCACTCTGAAACACGCCCAGAAGAACTTTGATCTCGCCAAGCAAAAGCCTTCTAAGATGAGGAATAAGACAAGGACGCCTGCTCTCACCACTTCTACTGAACAGAATACTTGAAGTTCTACCCAGGAGATTTAGGGAAGAAAAGAAATGAAGGCACTAAATCAGAAAGGAAGAAGTAAAATGATCTGTTTGAAGATGACATGATCGTGTATGTAGAAAACTCTACAGAATCCACGGGGGGAGAGAGAACTGTTAAAACAGATAATGAACTCAGAAAAGTTGCAAAATACAAAATCAACATGTAAAAATAAAAATCACTTGTTTCTCTGTATTAACAATGAATGATGTGGAAAAAAAATGCCATTTACAATAGCATCCAAAAGAATAAAATACTTAGGAATAAATGTAAACAACAGATAAAAGACTTGTATGCCTAAAATGACAAAACATGGCTAAAAATATCCAAGAAGCCATATATGAATGGAAACACGTCCTGTGTCCATGCAGTAAAAGACAATATTATTAAGGTGTCACTACTCCCCAAGTGATGTACAGATTCAATGCAATACCTATTAAAGTCCTACTGGAATTTGTTTTTTTAAGAAATGGGGAAAAAAGTCCTAAAATTCACATGGAACTTCAAAAAAATTCCAAATTGCTAAAACAATTTTTAAAAAGAAAGATACGGTTGAAAGACTCAAATTTCTTAATTTTAGAGCATATTATAAAACTACACTAACCAAAGCAATGTAGTATTGGCAAAAAAAAAAAAAAAGACAGACATATATAACAGAACAATTAAACAGAGATAAGTAAATGTGGAAAATAAATCTATTCAAATACAGTTGACTGAACTTCAACAAGGATGCCAAGACTTCTCAATGGGGAAAAGACAATCTCTTCAAAAAATGGCTTAGGAAAACTTGCTATCTCCAAGCAAGAAAATAAAGCTGGACCCTTATTATACTCTATATATTAGAATTAATTAAAAATGGATTCAGTATCTAAACATAAGACTCCAAGCTATAGGGGTGTGGTGGTTAAGGTGCTGGACTCCCACATGACCAATTGCAGTTCGAGTCCCAGAACCAGTGGCTTAAAACACACTGGTCATATGTGCATGCATGCCCGAAATCCTGAGAGGAATATAGAGAATGAATCACGGCACAGCCATCCCCCCTAGGGGAGTGATTTCTCACTTCTGCTCTCTGCTCTCTTTGTCTCCTTCTGCCCTCTGGTAAAGGCATGAGCCCTATGCCAAATAAATAAATAAATAAATAATAAAACTCAAGCTATAAAGTTCCTAGAAGAAAATACAGGGAAAAAGCTTCATGACATTCATGACATTGGGTTTGATAATGATTTCTTGGCTATGACACCAAAAGACTGGGCAAGAAAAGCAACAATAGACAGGTAAGACTACGTCAAACTTAAAAGCTAGTGTATAAAAGGAACCAAAAGCAGAGTTAAAGGTAATCTATGGAATGGGGAAAATATTTGCAAATTAAATATCCAATAAGCAGTTAATATTCAGAATATATAAAGAACTGTTACGTCTCACCAACAACACAACATAAATCAAATAAACTGATTAAAAATGGGCAAAAGGTCCAGCAAGTGGAATGGTGGTTGGGTGCTGAACTCTCAATGGCCAACCTTGGTTTGAGTCTTGGACGTCATGGCTTGCTTTCTCACTTTCCTCCTCTCCCTTTCTGTCTCTCTCTAGTGAGTGCACATGCACGACAGCAAATTAAAAATAATAATATTATTAAATAATTATTTAACAAAAAAATGGAAAAAGGACTTGAATCAATATTTTTTTAAAGGTGCTATAAAAATGGTCGAGACACACACACAAAAAAGAAGAAAACCTAAAAGGGACCAGCAGTTGGCGTAATGGCTATGTCGCTGGACTCCCATGTAGTTGACCATGGTTTGAGTCTCAGACCCAGTGGCATAATCACACACCAGGTGCATGTGTCTGCGTGCATGTGTACCCAAGATCCCGAGAAGAGAATGGAGAAGAGATTGCGGTGTGGCCATTCCCCCTGGGGGGTGATTTCTCACTTTCTGTCTCTCTGTCTCTCTCTTTCTGGTGAGCACACATGCCCTATAGCAAAAACCTCTCAAAAAAAAAAAAAAGGTCAAGATCATGTGAAAAAAATCTTCAACATTCTAATCACAAGAGAAACGCAAATCAAAAAGCACAAGCAATCATCTTAACCCATTGGGATGGATAATGGCAGAAAAGGACAAGAGTTGGGGAGAACATGGGGAAGGCAGAATTCACACATAGTTGTTGGATTTGTAAATGATGCAACTATATAAAAAAACACTGTGAGGAGTCCACAAAAAACTTAAAATAGGACCACCATGCTATTCAGCAATACTGCTTCTGGATATATATGTAAAGTAACTGAAAGCAGAGTTTTGAAGAGATATTTTTACATTCATGTTAATAGCAGCATTATGCACAAAAGTCAAGTGGAAGCAACCCAGATATTCATTGTTAGATGAAGGGGTTTTTTTTTTTAAGTGTATATAAATACAATGAGATGTTTTTCAACCTAAAAGCCAAAGAAAATTCTGTCACTTGGTACAATACGGATGAATCTTGAGACTGAAGGAGTTTAGAAAAGGTGTTACACTGGCATGACGACCATTAAAACTCACAACATTTGGAAAAGAGCAGGTGCAAGAGGATTATTCTAACCTTTCTTAAAATCAGATGATATTCCCACATGAAAGCTGTCCTCCCTATTGTACAGAAAAGCAACATCCTGTCACCAGGGGTGAGAAAGCTGCATGAGAGAATTCTGTACAAACAGCCTTATTAAATAAACTAGCCCTGTCCTCTTAGCCACTTCTCTACTCAGTTAAATACACTAACCCAAGTCCCTCTGTATGGCATATTCACAGGTGACTACTGCTTGCTTTATTTGGAGTATAAGTAACTGACTCTAACTGCTTATTAGGGTCTGCATTTCCTCATGAAGGTTCACCAAGTCAATCTTGTGTTATAAAGGTTTAGATGCTTTTCCCTTGTTAATCTGTCATGTCAGCTTAATCCTCATACTCAGCTGGGACCCTGAGAGGATGGAGATGGAGTTTCTCTGTCCTTACTTCTTACTAGATGAAATAAACCAGTCAAAATGGGACAAATCGTTTGTGAGTGCACTTACACGTGGTAGCTGAAGCAATCATATTTACAGAGACAGAGAGTAGAACGGTGGTCTCCATTGTGGGAAGAGAAAATAGAGAGTGGTTTAATGAATATGGAGTTTTGCAAGGTGAAAAACTTTTGGAGAGCTTTTTCACAACAATATGAATATGCATAAAATAATTAAGATGGTAAATTTTATTTTACGTGTTTGATCACCCCCAAAAAGCATTTCTTAAATTAGTTGTTTCTAGAGTTTGGAGAGAGGGACATGAACAGAATAGTTGGAGAATAGGGGATATTTAGGACAGTGAAATTTTTCCATATAACATTGTAATGGTGAATACATGATTCTATACTTGTGTTAAAATCCTTACTAAGAGCAAATCTTTTTTTTTTCTTTTCTTTTTTTGGAGAGGATTTTTTGCTATAGGGCACGTGTGATCGCCAGACAGACAGAGAGAGACAGAGAGACAGAAAGCGAGAAATCACCCCCCCGGGGGGATGGCCACTCCGCAATCCCTTCTCCTCCATTCTCCTCTCGGGATCTTAGGCACGCACACACACGCGCCCGGTGTGAGTTTAAGCCACAGGGTCCGTGACACAAACCATGGTTGGCTACGTGGGAATCCGGCAACATAGCCATTACACTAACTGCTGATTCCCACTAAGAGCAAATCATAATGTTAACTGCAGACTTTACTTAATAATTTATCCTTACTTACTAATTTACTGTAACAAATATACCAGACTAATGCAAAAGGCTGAGAAACTGGGAAGAGTTTCATGGGAACACTTTCGCTCAAATTGTCTATAAACCTAAAGTTGCTCTAAAGCAGCAGGTCTATGAATTAACATTAATTAATTAATTAGAAAGAGCAGAGACAATGAGCTCTGAACCTCCACTCTCCCTTACTATTATTTGTCCCCATCTAGACCTCTAGTTTTCGAAGTTCCTCTTGGCATTTAACTCTTCTCTGTACTGTAACCTACGCCTTCACTTCAGCACTGCAGCATCCTATCTTTAAAAACGTTTATACTGTCCTCAAATTTTGCATTTATTTCTGCTTGCATGTACCATTTTTATACTCCCTTTCTCCTAGGTAAGAGCATCTGTCTCTACTGCTCAATTTATACAGGAGCATGAGCATAAACTTTTCCCTCCAATAAATTAGAATGTCCCTGCTCCCCATGTCCCAGGAAGATGAAAGATTACAGGGCAGCAAGTTGAGAGTAGGACCTCTCAAGAGTGTCTCTGTGTGTCATGAGACAGAGCCTGTGCTCTTTCAGGTCCTAGATATCGGTCTTGGATTTGTAACATGGTGCCTATGTAGAAATGCACCTACCGACAATCTGATGACCACGCTTAGTTTCAACTCTTCTCTCCCTCTGCTCCCTGTCCTCACGCAGCTCTGCAGTGACAGCGCCATGGCTCAGGTCTTAGAAGTACTGAATAAATTGTAAAGGACACAGAAAAATCAACAGAAACCAGGGCTTCTGGGACTTACTTTATTCTCCGCCATGATCCTGACAACTCATACATTTTTAAATGTTGGCAGGCAATTCTTTAATATTTATGATGCGTATGATTTACCCTATAATATATTAATACAAATTCCTGCAGCCTAAGGATGAGATAGATCTTCGCTTTTGACCTTTCAGAGAAAACCGTATTTCATGATAATGGTGAGCAGTGCCATTCCCATTTCTACCCCTTGATGCTGGGACCCATGAATTCTGGTCGTGGGAGAGCAATAACACTATACTAGGTGCAGATTCAGAGCATGCACAGACTCCTAGGGAACTCCACCCACATTCTACAAGGCGTGGTCACTAGCTGCTGCTGTCCCATTCTGCCATTCTGTCAAGCCAGCTGCATCAAGATTCTAGGGAACATGGTGAGCCCAGTGGACTCCACGAACAGGGACTCATCGCCTTGCTTCTTTTGCCATGAAGTGATTTGTTCATCAGAACAGAGTTTTGTGGAATATCAAGATGGTAAATAAGGAATTGTTGTGAGTCCACAAAGGGCAGTTTTGCTGAAACCTAGCATGCAGGAAAAGCAAACCTATACCTCGAGTAAGTGTCTAGTTCCATTAGGACAAACACTGCCCCTCCCGTGATGGAAGCGGTCCAGTGTAATCAACCTGCCCAGGCAACCTGGTACTCACTCCGGGGATTGGTGCTATCAGAAACTCGCTGTGGTTTTTGGCTGCTGGCAGATTAAGCACTCAGCAGTGGCCATGGCCAGGACTGTCTTGGTGGGTGGAAGTCCACGCTGCTGAGCCTATACGCAACTTCCCTCTCTGCCACATGGCCATTCTGTTCATGATTCTGCTGGGTGATGACAAAAGTGACAGGAGAAAGAGGCTGGCTGGTATCATTCTGTCCACCTCATTAACATTCTCTTCCGGGGCCAGCAGGTGGTGTGGTAGTTAAGGTGTTGGATTCCCACATGGTTGATCATGATTCGAGCTTTGAAAATCATAGTGGGTATGTGTGCATGTGTGCCCAAAATCCTGAGAGAAGGATGGAGGAGAAAGGATTGCAGTGTGGCCATCCCCCTGGGGGGTGATTTCTCACTCTCTCTCAGTCTTTCTTTGTCTCTGTCAAGCAAAAGTGTCCTATAGCAAACTTAAATATATATATTTCCTTTGGTGAGCATTCACACGATACGCAAATATCTTGGTAATTTTCACATTTTGCCCACACAGAGAGATTTATCCATATGCTTTTCCTTAAATATTCTTGTCGCCCAATATCCATTATGTCTTTTCAAGTCCTTGACCATCCAAACCATTGTCCACAGCCAAGCCATTGTCTACAGCCCATGAGTTATATAATTTTATATCTGGCTATTCTTCCTTCAAGCAAAGTGAACAATTTGCTCGCTATGGACCATCTTTTGTCTGTGTTTCAGCCAATGAACCTGACTATTAAGAGTCCTTTATAATTCCCTAAGCTGCAATAGTAAATGCAGAATCTCTACTTAGTGAGCTCATATCAATAAATGCAAACCGACCCGACTTTATGTTTCTTTCACCATTATCTCCTACCTTAACCCACATCCCCAAACATAGTCTCCAGAATTCTGTCTATATATTAGAAAACAAGTACTTATTTTAGAGTGTTGCATACCTCCTCCGTAAGAGCTGGGTTGTGAGTCTACTTATTAACCTGAAAGCAATGAGAAATGGTGGGGTGGGTCCTAAGGAGAGTCACTGTTGTCTTGCATAGCAAATGCCTGAGGAGAATCCATTATAGTATACCAGGCAATGCAGGGTTCAATCCCTCAGGCAGGGTGGGACGTCTAATACCACAGAGAGTGGGAATGCCGCTGCCCCTAAAGGTAGAGTGATCGCTTCTGCAGGGGTGGAGAGACCGCTGTGCTGAGGGTTGGAAGACTGCTTCCACTGGTGGAGGGAAGACGTCTTCCACTGGCTGAGAAGACGCTTCAGTATTCCTGGTTTCATCAGTCTTCCCACATGTCCCCAGTTCAACTTACAGAATCGCATTCTTTCCCAGCTTAAAGCTTTAATAGTGAAGACTCTGTGAGGCTAGGAGTTCAATTCATGTTGTAATTCAGCCAGTAGCTCAAGGAGATTTTGCAGTCCATTTCCGGCAACCTCAGACCTGCAGCTACGGGTTTTGAGAGTCTCCTTATGACTCATATATTAGATCATTCACACAGTATTTGAAATGGGAATTTGAATCCCTGAGCTCAACCTTTCTGGCCCTCTGTACAGCAATATTAGGAAAAGCTAGCCAATCTTACACTGTTTTCCAAAAATGTTTGAAAATACTATGTATACAGTCTCCCAGCTCCTTGCTTCTTATAAGTGATTGATTGAGAGTATTCAGTGCAGGGCCAGCAAGTGGCATAGTGTTTAAGGCACTGGATCCCTCATATGGCTAGCTGTGTGGTTCAAATCCCAGACCAGCTTGAAAAACACCCTGGGGGCTTGTGTGAGTGCTCAAAATTCTGACAAGAAAACGGAGGCCATGGGATTGCAGTGTGGCCATTCCACCTAGAGGGTGATTTCTCTTTTCCCTCTTTTTCCATCTCCCTTGCCTCTCTCAAGCAAGCACATGCTTCTCCAGCAACAGGAGACAAAGTGAATAAATAAGTAAACAAATAGAGGAGTATTCATTGCAGAGTTCTCGCACGTCTCTCTCGCTACATCACACGGGGACTCGGCGCTCTCTTTACTACCAGGAGCACCGTCATTAACATCTCGAAATCTAATCAGGTTACAGAGACAGTTCCAAAAACCCAGAACAAACTCAGAAAACTCACACGTAAAATTCTGTTTCTCTAGAACCACTGCCCGTACCAAAATCTGAGTCACCAGTCTCTAGAGAAACAGAATCTATAGATTTTATGTATTTATATTAAATATATATTAACTTTCTCTGAAAGAAGTTACTATATATATATATGTATATGTGTGTGTGTATATATATACATATATGTGTATATATAGTATATATAAGGAATTGGTTCGTGTGATTATGGAAGCTGGCGAGTCTACAATCTACAGTGTGGCCAAGAGGCTAAAGATCCAGGAGAGCTGACCTTGCAGGTTAAGTCGGACAGGACTCTGCTAGAGTTTCCTCTGCTCTAGGAGGTCAGTGTTTTTGTTCTGGTCATACATTCAGTTCACTGGATGACCACCCACATTAGGAGGGCAGTTTGCTCACTCAGAGGTCACTGATTTAAATGTTAATGTCTCTTCCCCCCCAAAAAAAAAAACACCCTTCAAGTCCACACAAAAGACTAATGTCCAGGGCCCCCCCCGCCCCTGAGATTCTGGTTTCCTAGGTCTGGGGTACAATAGCAGAATCTGGATGTTTGGAAGTCCCCGGGGTGATTCTGTTGTTTGCTTACCTTTCAAACCTCTGGGCTAGATCAATGAAGATTTACACCTGGGACCAGCAGGTGGCGTGGTGGTTAAGGCACTGGACATTCCCACATGACTGACCACAGTTTGAGTCCTAGACCTGGTGGCTTGCTTCCTCACTTTCCCTCTCTTTCTTTCTCCCCAGATTAAAATAAATGAGTAAATAAATAAAATTAGATAGATAATTATTTTTAAAAGATTTACACCCTTGAAGCTGGAAAGGAGCTCGGCAGTCCTCAAAGTGCCTAACCTCCCGATGCCCGAACAAAATTGGGGTGAGCAAGAGAGAGAAGCAGGAGGGAGGGCCACAGGCACTGGCCTTGGGCTAGGAGCTCATTGTCTCTGCCATGAAAGCTGTTTCTAGTTGTTACTGCTCGTAGACATCCCCATCCTGAAATTTAGATGTATATTAACCACAGACGAGTAAGAGCAACCCGAGCGATAGGGCACCACTGCGCAAATCTGGGGCCACATGTCAGAAATCTCTCACCAAATAAACCAATCTAAAAGCTCAGTTCCTTCACCGCACCAGCCACTTGGCAGGTCCTCGACAGCTACCCACGAGGAGCATGTACTGTTTCAGGCAGCTTCGGTCAGATGTTTCCGTGTTCGCAGAAAATTCGGCCGTGCAGCACTGATCTGCAACAACAGATTAGCACGTTCGGCTTGCTCTGAGCCACACTCTCAGGACACCACGGTCACTGAGACACAGCTCTGCCCTGCTGAAGCCGACGTGCAGCTGGAGAAACATGGCCTGGGACCGCGTGGTCATAAAAAAGTGTGACATTAACCATTATAAGGTAATCATGACACAAATAATGTAGATGAAAAGGTAGCATGATCCATTGTTGCTTCTTTTTTTTTAATCACCTACTTTTTGAAACATTTTGGGCTCAAATTTTTCTCTAGGTATTAAAACAGCTCTGCAAGACATATGAACACATAATGTTGATAAGAATAGGTAACAGGAGTGACAAAGTAAAAAGACACCTTTGTTTTAAGAATTATTTATTTAATTTAATGTGTGTAAGTATATATATATACTTAAATTTGCTATAGGGCACATGTACTCACCAGAGAGAGACAGGAAAAAAGGAGGGGAAACTGAGAAAGCAAGCTGCCGGATCTGGGATTCGAACCATGCTCACCCATGTAGAAGTCCAGTGCCTTCACCAACAGGCGACCTGCTAGCCCCAGACACCTTTTAAGGTATCTGCCCTCACCACAAAAATAACCTTCTTGCCACTGTCTTGCCCAGAGGGGACCACAGCTACATTGTCTATAAATCATGACCTCAAACACTGGCCCATATTAACCCAAATTAAATGAGTCCGTAATGAGTCTGTAGATGAAGATGAGAAACACTTGCTATCTGCCCAGGGCCGGCCATCTTGGTCCTCCTTGGAGCACACAAGACACTGAGGTACACAGTGCCAACTCCCAGTTTACAGCCGAGACCAGAGAGACCCACTGGTGTAGACAAGCACCCGGGGCCGTCGGCAAGCCCAGCAGGCAAGTTACCTGGAAGCCCTTGCTCACAGAGTGAGAATTATTCCACCGGAGCAGGGCTCCTAGGGTGGTCTGTGGTGTCTCCGATCACAAAACTAAAATTTCCTTTTTTTTTTTTTTTTCTTTTAAAGAGATTTTTGCTACAGGACACATGCATTCACCAGAGAGACAGAAAAGAAAAAAAACAAAAACAAAAACAAAAAAACAACAACAACAGAGAGATAGAAAGCAAGAAATCCCCCCCTGAGGGGTGATAGCCATGCCACAATCCCTTCTCCTCCAGTCTCCTCTAGGGATTTTGGGCACACACGCACAAGCACCCACATGAGTTTTGAGCCACTGGGTCTGGGATTCTAATCATGGTCAACTTCTTGGGAGTCCAGCAACGTAACCATTATGCCATCTGCTGGTCCCCACAATTTCTGTTTTTTAAGTTTAGTTATTTCTTCCATGAGTGAGTGAGAGAGATGCTCCCAACTGGGTCCAGATACCTCAATGACCCCCAGCTTCAGCCATTCCCAGATCATGTGCCTGGAACACCCAGGAAGGTCTCTGGATGGGAACCCTCTCATATGGGCTGCACAACATCACGTGGACTGCTATGCTACCCGTCCCGGTGGGACCCTGTGGCTTATCACACCAGGCACGAGCGTTTGCATGTCCAAAGTCCTAAGAGTGTGGCATGGCCACCCTCCTTGGGAGGTGATTTATCACTCTCCCATGTGAATGAGAAGGGCATGTGCCTTATTGCCAAAAAAAAAAAAAAGGAGAAAATGCATTTTCAGAAAATAAAAAAGAAGTGGTAGTGAGTTAAATGGTGGTCCCTAAAAAAGCATGTCCATGTCCTAACCCTTAGAACCTACAAATGCGATCTTGTTTAGACAAAGGGTATTTGCAGGTAACGTTGGATCTTGTATTACTTCACAACTGTGTTACTTCCAGAAACACCTCAGCCCACGAGATTTACGAAAATGTAAATGCACTGAACTCATAATATGGGTGGCTGGAAAATCTTAAGGTGTAGGCAGGCCCCACAGACGCTGACGGGAGCAGCAAGGTCGGTAGGCATGTGCGCCGACCCGAGGCCTGGTCTCCTGAGAGCCAAGTTCTCACCAAACACAGAGCTTGACCTCCCAGGAGAGAGCATTCCTCCATTCGTGGGGCCAGTGACTGCATGGTCCAGCCTCCACCCTCCAGGCCTCACTAGCTCCCAACACCATTCCACTGGGGGCCAAATTCCAAAACATGGACCTGTGGGGCTCAAACTGTTATCAAACCAAAACAGCTCTGGAGATGAACTCACCCTGGTTACTAGGCAGGCCGTAAAGATGATGACCGATGCTTTATGAGAGGCACACAGGGGCACAGACAAAGGCCCAGACCAGGGTCATGTGGCCAGGAGCCACCAGAAGCTGGAAGAGGCCTTCAGAAGGAGAGCAATCTTCCCAAAACCCCGATTTCAGATGCCTGGTCTCCAGAGCTAAGAGAAAATAAATTTCTATTGTTTCAAGCCACCAAGTTTGTGGTGATTTTTTTTATAGCCGCCCTGGGAAACTAATATAAATGTTATATAAAAAACAGAGTTGCTGAATCAGTCAAAATGTTGGCTATAGGAAGTATATACCTAAGACCAGTTTCGTGTTTATATTAATTCTTGGTTTGACATGAAAAGAATATTAAACAAAATGTTTGGTGTTTATCCAGAAATATTTTCTTTCAAGCTAAGCCAGATTTTTGAGAGAGTTCTGGCCTGGCTTCACAAACTGCCTTTGAATTCTATTTCTTAAGTCAGGAGCAATGCCATTTTTGACTACCACTAGAGGTAGCAGAGGAAGAGAATTTAAAAGGGAATCTTTATCTTCAAATAAATTTAAGATTTTCTGTGTAGGGCGGGATGTTTCTAAGCACAGGCATGGAAAAGCACTTTTGCCGCCCATATTCTTAAATTTCAGGCCAAGATAAACTATCCAGAAAGGGAATGATGTCTAGTATCCTTCAGGAAACAGGAGACACAGTCTCCTCCACACATTTAAGTTGGTTTCTTCCAGTTTTTACATGCTTCTGAGGCTTGCAGCAACCAAGGAGCAGAAACGACACTTTAACAAAGCATCACAGGGTCCCAGCAAGGAAAGCATCGTAAGTGATTGTAGAGGAAATTAAACAATTATATTTCCAATTGATTCTTCCAATGCCCCAGTGTGATAATTCAATATTATTTCCGATCCCTTGACAGATGAAGGACTGAGGTGTGAAACGATTTGTGCCTCAACATTCAGTGGCTCAGAACGGATAGACTTCTGCCTCCAAGGCATCTGCTCTAGAACACCAGGCCCCGAGCATTAATTTACTGTTCCAAATTGCTTACCTGCCTAATCAAATCTTCAGAAGGGAGCTGTCTGCCCTTGAGTCACAGCCAGAGGGGGACTGACGTCCAAAGAGCTGTAGGTGGTGCCCCATTTGCTATTGCCATTGTCTGTTGCCATGGAGGTTGGTCAGACCCCACCCCACTGGGGACAAAACGATTTGTCGCCTCAACATTCAGTGGCTCAGAACGGATAGACTTCTGCCTCCAAGGCATCTGCTCTAGAACACCAGGCCCCGAGCATTAATTTACTGTTCCAAATTGCTTACCTGCCTAATCAAATCTTCAGAAGGGAGCTGTCTGCCCTTGAGTCACAGCCAGAGGGGGACTGACGTCCAAAGAGCTGTAGGTGGTGCCCCATTTGCTATTGCCATTGTCTGTTGCCATGGAGGTTGGTCAGACCCCACCCCACAGTGGACAGCCACTCCCAGAAGCCTAGAGTCTGAGCTGCCCACTCGCTTCTCATTCCCTTCTCAGAATGGGGCAGCCTGAAGTAGAAACGTTCCCTTGCCGTGTCTCAGTGTGGATTTGCCTTACAGAGATGAGACGTGGGGTCGCTTGAGAACACTGGGGACTGCTGTTGAAGAAGATGGAAAAGCGGAAGTTCTCAAAAGGGAAGTGGAAATGCTGAGCAAGACCCAGGGAAGCATGCTCTCCCCTTAGACTCGCCTAACAGTTAAGGGAGCCAGATCCAACATGGCTGCCTGCTAGTTCAAATCCCTCCCCTTCGGCTCGCCTAGCAGTTAAGGGAGCCAGATCCGACATGGCTGCCTGCTAGTTCAAATCCTGGTCCCAGTGGCCTGAAAGCCACTCTGGCTGCATGTGTGTGCCCAGAATCCCAATAGGAGGAGACATGGAGGAAAAGAGGTCACGATGTGAACATGCTCCCTTGCGGAATGCTTTCTTTCTCTCTGTCTCTCCAGCGAATCTGTGAGTCCTTTGGCAATTAAAATAACAAAATAATAAGCAATAAAAAAGACCTAAGGAGAATAAGCGCCCCTCCCGATCAGTGTTCTTGCAGCACGTTGCGCATTGAGGGAGGGCTCCTTTTCAGCGAGGAGGACTGCTCCTGAAGATGGCCAGGAATGTGCACGCATCGTGCTGGGTACAAATGCGCCGGTGGGCACCGCGGGCACCGTGGGCACCGTGTGTGCGCCTGCGCGGTTGCTGCTGCAGCTGCTGCTACGCCGCGCTCCACAGAGCCCTGGCACTATAGTCCAGCCCACGACCTCCGCATGCCCTTACTTCCTCTCTGTGCCTGAGCACTTCCTCTGGCACCTGGAGTTGCCGCAGCCAGGACTGAGAATCAGCACTTCCCCTGCCTCAGGAAGCCTTTAAACAGGGTCTGTCTGTGGAGAAGTAAAGCGTCAGTTCCCCAGCGCCTTCACGTACTGGGCTGCGTGGACGTGCTGGTGCCCGCGGGAGCCCAGCGCACTTGCTCTCCAAGCGCCCTGGCCAGCCACTCGCTTAGGACGCTTGCTTCACTGGCTGCCCCCCTGCCCTACCTGCCGTCCTCCCTCTCCTGCCTATGGGTGTTCCCTGGGATCACCGCCAGAAGAGCAGGCACTTGTCTCAAGGTCTGCTGCTCCGGAAAGCACACTAAAATGATGGCGAAATCATGCACAACCCGAACCTCTCCCTGCCTGCATGGCCGCTCGCTCCGCCCTCCCGAAGGCTTGCTCTAAGGCTGCTTGCTACCTTTACAAGAGATGATTGGCCAGGGCAGGCGTCTGGTCTGAAAACGTATTTACGTTTTTTTCTTGGCTTATGATTTCATTATTGACAAAGGAAATACTTTGGATTCTGTCACTTTCAAGGTGCCTGGAAAGGATGGTATGCCGAGGTACCAAGGCAGTAACAGGAGAAGGCTGCAGGAGGGCCTAGACCTCCATCCCGCAGAACCAGGAGTCTGGCCTGCCCCCGGCTAGCAACAGAGCCTCACAGAGAACGTGGACCTCCGCACCAGCTTGAATGACACAGGGGCCTTTGCTCTCCCCAGGGTAAGGGTGTCCGAGGGGCCCTACCAACACACACAGCTTAAATAAGATCCTATATCTAACAATACCCAAAACGCACAGGTTTCCACAGAAAATACATTCTCGTGTGAAATATATCAGGAGATCTCAACAAAATGAGAAAAGTTCATAGACACCAACACTAAAATGGCACGGACGTTAGAACTGTCTGAAAAGGATTCAAAGTAGCCATCATAAAACTGCCTCAATGGCCAATTATAATAAGATTTAAACATTTTTTTAAAAATAGAAAATCTCGGAAAAGATATAAAGAAAAATAAAGAGTTTAGACCAAAAAAATACAATAGCCAAATAAAGAGCTTGATGATGAGATTGACAGCAGAATGAAGAAGAAAGAAGAAAAACGCAATGAGCTTGAAGACAGAGCAATACGAATTTCCATACCTAGACACTAGTGAGAGAAAACCGACGTAAGGCAAAACGTAAAACAAGACAGAGCCCTCCCCTTCTCACCCGGGGATGCGTGACATTATAACAAAAGATCCAAGAGTAAAGAAAAAGAATGAGATGCAAAAAATATTCAAAACAAAAACTTAAATTTGGCCCCCCCCCCAAAAAAACCCCCACAAACCTACAGATTAAAAAGGCAAGTAATAACCTTAAACCCAAAGACACAAATGGAAACTAATAGAGAGGGGAAAAGAATCTTAAAAGCAATCAGAGAAAAAAATGACAACACATTGAGGGCAGAAAAAAAAATTAAAAACGAAATAATAAACGGCCGAAGGGAGATAAACACGCCTCCTGATGAATGTTCTTGCAGCGCACGGAGCACTGAGGGAGGGTGGAGAGTTCAGAGCATCTTTTTCTTTTTCTCTCTTTCCTTCTATCTTCTTTCTTACTCTCTTTTTCTGCCTTCTTTCTTTTTCTTATTCTAGAGCATGGACACATGTGTGTGTGAGAGAGAGAGAAGCGCTCCTATGGGGTCTGGTCACGCCACAGTCCCCTTTCTCAAACCCTCCAGCCCACTGGGTTTGGGGCACCTCTGTTGTGCCTGGGTGTCTCAGGCCAGCTGGGCTGGGATTACCGCTACCGTGGCCACGGAGGACCCAGCTAATCCCCAGCAGCACACCACCACTGCACCACAGAGTCGCCTAACAGAATTTCTGATAAGAAAGCATGGGGCCAGAGGAAGTGGAGCAATGTTTCGCACATGCTAAAAAATAAAATCAAGTAACCATCAACCAGTGTTACATATCCAGGGAAAGTATCCTCCGAGAACGAAGGGGAAACGCAGGCATTCTTGTAAAGCAAACTAAGATCACTTGTCACCAGCAGATCTACTGGGGGGGTGGGTTAGATGGCTAGACTAAAGGAAGTTCTCTAAACAGAAATAAAATCATTGTCTTAAGAAAGAATAATATAATATCATGGAGGAAAAATAAAATGTTAACAGTACAAGTAATAGCTGGTGGTGTGGTGGTGAGGGTGGCCAGATCCCACATGGCTGACTGCACAGTTGGAATCCAGGCCTGTCAGCTTGAAAAACATGCTGGACACGTGTGTAGTGCCCCAGATCCCTAATGGAGAAACCGAAGAGAAGGGTTTGCAGCACGACCATTCCCCATGAGAGGTACTTTGTCATTTCCCCCAACCCTCTCTCTCTATAGTGAGTGCGTGTGCCCTCTGGCAAATAAATAATAATAATAAAATACAAGTAACTAATCGTTTGATAATTGAAGCAAAAATTCTAACATTGTATAAGGTGGTTCTCAATGTATGTTGAAAAAACATAAGAAAATTATAAATGGGAAAATACATGGATGTAGAAAGAGACACATTTTCTACACTTCAAACTGGTAAAATACTCATTCTAGTAGAATTTAGTAAGTATGTGTCTGTAATGCAATACCTAGAGCAATCACTAAATAAGCCATAATTGAGATACACTCAAAAACACTACACATAAGTCTAGAAGCAGAAAAAACTTTAGTAGCCACAGAAAAGAAAGAATAAGAAACTGAGAAGAAAAGCAGAATAAACAGGAAATAAAATTTTAAAGGTAGGGGACCAGAAGATGGCATAATGGCCATATTGCTGCACTCCCACATGGCTGGCCATGGTTCAAGTCCCAGACACGGCAGCTTAAAACTCACTCTGGTAGCATGTGCGTGCATGCCCCAAAATCCCAAGATAAGAGTGCAGGAGAAGGGATTGCAGCGTGGCCACTCTCCCTGGGGAATGCCTTCTCGCTTTCTATCTCTCTGTCTCTCCAACAAGCTCACATGCTCTATAGTGTAAATCTTTCTTTAAAAAAAATTAAAAAGATAAAATTAAACTTTAATAGATCGATAATTATGTAAGTGTAAATAGACTAAATATACCAATTAAAAGGCAGAGATAGATTGAATAAAAAATATGACTCGAATATGTGCCATTTATAAGACGCTCACCTCAGGACTGGCCAGTGGCATGGTGGATAAGGTAGTTGGGTCTCATGGGTCCAGCTGCACGGATGGAGCTCTGAGCCTGGTGGTCTGAAAAACACGCCGGGTACATGTGCACGTGTGTCCAAAATCCCAAAGGAGAAATGGAAGAGAAGTGATTATGGTGTGACCATCCCCCATGGATGGTGCCTCTCATTTTTCTGCTCGCTCTCTCTCTCTCCAATGAGCATATGTTCTCTCTAGCAAATTTTAAAATAAAAAAAAGAAAGAAACTTGTTTCAAAACCATAGTTTTAAAGTAAAATGATAAAAAACAATATACTATGCAAACGGTAATCAAAAGAAAGAAAGGCTGACTATATTAATATCAGATAAAGCAATTTTCAGAGCAAAGAAACGATCAAAGACAGAAATGGACACACATAACAATAAAAAGATGTATCCATCAAGAAGACATAGCAATCCTAAATGTAGGTGCGCCAAACAACACACCCACAAAATATGTGAGCTTCATTGAAAGAAGAAAACAAATCCAGAATTATAGTTGGAAACTTCAGCATGCCTCTTTTTTCTCTTTTTTCTTTCAAGAGGTTTTTGCCATAGGATGCATGCACTTGCGAAAGGGAGAGAGAGAGAGAAAAGATGAGAGGGAAAGCATAAAAATCACACCACAATCCCTTCTCCTCCGTTCTCCTGGGATCTTGAGCACACACACACACACACACACACACGCACACACACACACACACGTACCTGGCATGATTTTCAAACCACCGAGTCTGGGACTTGAACATGGATTAGACATGTGGGAGTCCGGTGATGTACCCACTCTGCCGTCTACCGGCCCCCAACATGCCTTTCTCTAGAAGCTATAGAATTACTAAACAGAAAGTCAGAGAGGTTATGGAGAAATTCGACTTGGCTAACCAACAGGATATAATTGACATTTATATACCAATTCACCTAATACATATGCAGAAAACAAATTTTTTTTAAGCACCTAAGAAACATGTATCAAGACAGACAATATGTTGGGCCATAAAATCATCCACAATAAAGTTTTAAAAATTGAAATTATGAAGATCATGTTTTCTGACCACAATGAAATCAAACTTGTAATTAATAACAGAAAGATAACAGAAAAAGCACCAAAACACAGAAGCTAAACAAGACACTCCTAAATAATCCATGGATCAAAGAGGAAGTCTCCAGAGAAATGAAAACTACATTGAACTGAATAAAAATTATTTCTAGCATATCAAAATTCATGCCATGCAGCTAAGAGCAGTGGCAAGAGTAAAATTTATAACACTGAATACTTAAATTGATGTAGATAAAAAGTCTCAAGACCCTCAAGTCTCTCACCTCAAGACACTAGCAAAAAACAAAGCAATGTAAACCCAAAACAAGTAGAAGAAATACCATAGAGCAAAATGGGGGTGGGGAAGGAAAACATCAGAATAAAAAGTGGTGATTGTTCTCACGTATTGCCCAACCTTATATCTCAGAAAGGTCACTCTTTTTGCTGTGATGGATACATAACAAGGATATTTTCCTGAAGATCAGTAAGATGAACAAACCTCTATCAAGACCGATGAAGAAAAACACAGCTGACCAATACTGGGAATGAAGTGGAGACTATCACTAAGATGCGACAAACATCCACTGGATTATGAAGAATACTGTGAAGAACCCTACACGTATCATTTTGAAAACCTAAGTGAAATAAACCAATTCCTCAAAAATGATGAACTGCCACAACTTACCCACTCTAAAATAGAGAATATGATAGGCCTATAACTATGAAGGAAATGAACTTATAATTTTAAAACTCTTGAATAACAAGTCTCCAAGCCCAAAGAGGTTTACTAAAGAATTTTAACTTATGTTTTAAAAAAGAATTAAAAAAAAGAATTAATACCATTTTACACAACCTATCCTTCTATCCCGATACAGAGGAAAAGAAAACACTTCCCAACTCATCTATGAAGTCAATAACCATGCTCATTCTAAAATCAAAACCAAACCCAAACAAAACACTACAGTTCCATATTCCTTACTAAAATAGATGCAACAATTTTTACATTATATTAGCAAGTACAATCAGCAATATATAAAGACTAAGTAGAATGTTTATACATGAAAAAGAAGGGTTAGGTCCAGAGATGTAATACTGATTCAGTATGGAAAAGCAATCAATGTTATTTATTATATTTGCTGATTAATATATTCACTATTGGGAACCAACAGTTAGCATAATGGTTATGTCGCTGGACTCCCATGTAGTCGACCGCGGTTCGCGTCCCGGACCTGGTGGCTTAAAACTCACGCCGGGCACGTGTGCGTGCATGCCCAAGATCCCAAGAGGAGAATAGAGGAGAAGGGATTGCGGTGTGACCATCCCCCCTGGGGGTGATTTCTAGCTTTCTGTCTCTCTGTCTCTCTCTGTCTGGCGAGCGCACGCGCCCTATAGTGAAAAAAATCTCTCCAAAAAAAGAAAATATATATATATATATACACTATATTAACAGAGTAAAGAAACAAAATTACAATTGATCATATTGATCAATGCAGTATGATTTATTTAAGACAATTTAACCTTCACTGATGATAAAAACTATCAGAAAACAATGAATAAAGAGGAATTTCCTAACTCAATAAAAATATTTGTTTAAAAGCTACAGCTAATATCACGCTTATTGATGAAAGACTGAATGCTTTCCCCTTGATGCCAGGAACAAGCCAAGGATTCTTACATTACCACAGCTATGCAACATATTATTAGCAATTTGAGCCAGAGCAATGAGACAAGAAAAGGAAATGAAAAGTGTACAGATTACAAAGGAAGAAATAATATTATCTATTATTTACAAATGTCACAGTGGAATACACAGGAATTTCCTCAAAGAATCTACAATAAACTCCTAGAACTCTCCTAGCCATGGTGGTACACAGCGGCACAGTGCTCTGAAATGCTGGAGTCATATAGAAAATTGGGGTTCAGTCTCCAGGTTGACCTATACATGCTGTCTGCCTACACACACACACACACACACACACACACGTGTGCCCATGATCCTGGGTGGCTGTGGGGTAGGAATGGAAAGTAGGTATTGCAGTGTAAGACTTCATTGGGAGTGTTTGTCTTTTTGGATTTCTCTTTCTCTGTCTCTCTCATAAAAGAGAAGAATAAAGAACAAAAAATAAAACTCCTAGAATTATTATAGTAAGTGAGTTCAATAAGGTTGCAGAATAAAAGGTCAACATACAGAAATAAATTCTATTTCTATATAGTGACAGTAATTTTTAGGAATAACTATTGGGTCATGATGTGATTTTGCATAGAAAAATATGTCATAACTTTCCTGATGATCTAATATAACAGAATCTGTAGAGGGGTTTTATACTAAAAATTTCAACATACGGATGAAAGAAGATATAAATAACTGCAGAGATATACCAGAATCATGGATCAGAAGACAATAGAGTGACAAAATCAATTCCCTCCAAATTGGTATTTAACAAATTCCTATCAAACTCACAGGAATAACTTTTGTGTAGATATACTAGATTATGTAAAATGTATGTAGAAGGCTAGTTCCATGGCCTAGTGACCAAGGAAGTCGGATCTCACATGGCCAACTGTGGTTCAAATCTCAGGCTCAGCAGCTTGAAAGATATTCGGGTAAGGGTGCATGAATCAAATCCCAAGAGGAGAGAAAGGAAGAGATTGTGGCTTGACCATGCTATAGAGGGTGTGCTTTCTACCCTTCTCTCTTTCTGTCTCTGTCTGTCTCGGTGAGCACCCGTGCCCTCTGGCACTTAAGAAAAAAATAAACACAATAAAATTTATGTGGAAAAGCAAAGGACCTAAATAAAGAAGCTCAAACAATTCTGCAGATGAAGAATAAGCAGGGATGAATGACTTAACCCAATTTTAAGACTTACACAACAGCTATAGTAATCAAGTCCCTATGGTACTAGGATAATAAAGGCGCATATGTCAATAGTTCAGATTAAAGAACTTAGAAATACTCCCACACTATTGCAACAGCTGCTCTTTGACAAAAGTGCAGAAACAATTCAATGGAGGAAGCTTAGTCTTCTCAACAAATGGTGCTGGATGATTGGATAGCTATAGTCAAAATATGAACCCTAGACCTAAATCTCACACTTAAAATAGAGTTTCACGTCAAACATAAAAGCAATACAATTTTTAGAAGATAATATAAGAGAAAACCTTTAGGACCTGGGTTTCAATAAAGAGTCCAAAGATAAGATATAAAAACTTACTCCATAAACAAGATATACTGATGAATTATAATACATGAAAAAAAAGTGTGCTCTGTTAAAGACCCTGTTAAAAAACACAAGGTAATGCAAATCACATATACCACAAAGGACTTGTCTCTAAACCATGTTTTTAAAAAAAATTCTCAAAAATCACCATGAAAAACATAAAATAATCCAATTAGAAAAACAGCTAAAGGCAGGAAGAGATACATGGATGGCAACAGGAGCAGATGTTCAGCATCAGCAGCCATTCGGGAAATGCAGATGAGAACCATAGCAAGGTATCCCTGCACATGTACTAGAGCAAATAAAAATTTTAAATGGTGACAATAGTAAAAAATGGCAAGGATACTGAGAAACTGGGTTACTCACACCTCACTGGAGAAAGTGTAAATGATCCAGTAATCGCCAAATAACACGTACTATTTTGAGTCTGGACTGTTTCTTTTTTCTTTTCCTTTTTTTTTTTTTTTGTTTTGTTTTCTTTGTTTACTACTGAATGTGCATGCTGGAGAGAGAAAGAAAGGGAGAGTAAGAAATCATCCCCCAGAGAGTATGGCCATGCCATAATTCCTTCTCCTCCGTTCTCTTGGGATTTTCAGCACTCACACACATGAACTCTGCATGTTTTGCTTTGTTTTGTTTTTAGAAAGTGACTTTTGCTATAAGGGCCCATGATTTCTCTTTCTTGTCTCTCTCACAAAAGAGAGGAAAAAAGAACAAAAAATAAAAGAGAGACAGAAAGTAAGAAATCACCCCCCAGGGGGGATGGCCATGCCGCAATCCCTTCTC
>NW_006208936.1:1364611-1381724 GCF_000334495.1 Tupaia belangeri chinensis | reverse complement strand
GCCCAGTGTGAGTTTCAAGTCACCAGGTCCAGGACTCAACCGCGGGTAGACATGTGGGAGTCCAGTGATGTAACCATTAGGCCATCTGCTGGTCCCAACCATGCAGCCAGCCATGGGGGATCCAGCTGCCTACATGCCCCTGACTCTGCGCTATTTCACTCAGTATTATGTTTATGAGAATTAACCATGTTGTTGTGTATAGCTATAGGTTGTTCATTTTTATTGTTACATAATATTTCATGTATAAATACATTATAATTTATTCATGTTTTGTAATCAAAGAAATTTGGAATGCTTCCAGATTGAGATAATAGAAATAATACTGCTATAAAAAATCTTAATTTCTCATTATTGGCATTGCCAATCTACTATTAAATTTTAGTTACTCTGTTATGGAGAATAATTGCAAGTTTAATTTGCATCTCTCCAATTACAGAGGCGATGAGACTCCACAGATGTATTGGTCATTTGCTGCCGTGGTTCATGAGGCACCTGTTCAGTTCTCATTTATTTTCTATGTTTACGGTCTTTCTTATTGATTTGTAAATGCTGTGTCTGCTCCCACTCTATGAATTGCGTTCTCTTAATAATGTCTTTGGATGAACCTCTTTTCATTCAGTATGAGAAAATTATTTCTCTAAGGAAGAGAGAGGGCCACTCGCTGACAGTGGTGCAGTTTTGGACGGGGTAAGTAAAGATGCTGCCTCCATGCTGCCTTGGTGAGCAGAGCGGGGCAGTCCCTCACACCCTAGTGTCAGCCCTGGTACTTAGAGCAGGCGCTGACCGCACGAGATGCAGGTGCTGCTTAGCAATGCTGAAATACACAAGGACAAGGATTTCTTTTATCTTTCTTTCCTTTTTTTTTTTGTTTTTTGTTTTGGTTTTTGTTTTGGTTTTTGCCAGAAATAGATAGAGAGAAAAACAGGAAATGAGAAATCATCTCCCTGGAGAGATGCCATGCTGCAATCCCTTCTCCTTCATTCACCCCTCAGAATTTTGGGCCCATCCGCACATGCACCCAGCACGATTTCCAAGCCTCAGGATCTGAGACCGAACCACAGTGGAAATCCTGCACCTTAACCAACATGCCTCCTACTGGCCCCAAAGGATTTCTTTTTGAACACAAATGAAATCCAATCCCTTCCTCCAGTCCTCCCAATTCAGGGATCCTGGGCCTAAAATGGCAAGGACTGAGACAATATGAAGCATCTAGCAGTGGGAAACCAGAAAAGAGCTGGTTAAATTCCACTCATGAACCACTCATGAACCCTGACAGTATAACCCACCAGAACCCACCAGAACTGGATGGCAGTCCTGGTGCCGACTGCTGTTTGCTGGGTTTGCTTATGGTACCCATGCAGAAGGAACTCTGAGTGACCTAAGGTTGACCTCTCCTCCCACTGAAGGGGGTAAGTGTGGACGCTGGCTGCAGGACAGCCACCAGTCAGAACAGTGCCCGTGTGAGTAACCGACGAACCCGACTGCGGCTTGAGTTGACCAATAAGAGCTGAACCATGTCAATGCTCCGTCTGCGTACGTGGACCGGTTTGAAAGCGTGGGAGAGAATTCTTTCCCAAACACATCTGGGGAGGCTGGGTTTGCAACAACCCAGACACCACCTGGGTCAGGGTTTTGCTTTGAGCAACTCTTCCCACTTACCTGCTTTGGTTTGGTAATAATGATTTTAGGACATTGCAGCCTGAAGAGGAAAAAAAATGTGGGCAAATAATGAATTTCAGAGACGGCAAATCTCACGACAGAGACGAGTCTTTGGTACCGGGAAAAGTGGCATCAGGAGTCGTGTTTCACTTATGATACGGGGGCAAAAGAGCTGTCTGAGTCACTGGACTCCCGCACGGCCAGCCACAGTTCGAGTTCTGGACCTGGTGACTTGAAATTCATGCCATGGCTGTGTGCTTACATGTCCACAATTCCAGGAGGAGAGTGGAGGAGAAGGGATTGTGGCCATACCCTCTGGGGAGTGACTTCTTACTTCTCCTCTCACTGCCTCTCTCTGTCTCTGTCTCTCTGGCTAGTGCACTTTCTCTACGGCAAAAAAAAAAAAAAAAAAAAAAGTTGAGTGAAGACATGAAGAAGGCGCCTCAGGTGAAGCAACAGCTATGTCCACTGGAAAGGAGACTAAGACATCAGACATGGCGAGGAGAGAGGAGCCTGGATCGAAGGTTCTCTGCTTTTCTTGGGCGACAGTGCCCTTTGTGCCTCAGAAGTGTTTTGCCATGCCTCTAGGCCAAAGGAGGTATCGAATAGCATAGTTATTAGTCATGGCCAGGCACTTTCAAAGTATGCGTGTCTTAACAGCTCAGAACAGTGAGCCTTCCTGTTCACCTGCTTGCTAAAATGCATGTGTAACGCCCACACCCACCCTCATCACGCCTTGGCACGTGACCCAGCGATGTGCACAGAGTAGCGGGTATGCTGTGCCCCCGACCCATGCTCCCCGCCATCAAACAAGGGGTGCTCTGTCGTCTTGTTGAAGCTTTCTTATTGTAAATAAGCTTCCTTTCTGCGATCCAGTTAGTGCCAAGCTTCTGCCATTGCTGTGCTTCTTGTTGGCATGTTCGCATTTGATTTGGTCCCTAAACATGGCGCTGACTGCTGTCTGGGTTCCCAAGCATGGGAAGATCATGGGGTGCTTCACAGAGAAAATATGTGTGTTAGACAAGCTGCCTTCAAACACGAGTTCAATGTTGAATAATCAACACATGCAATAAATAAGCCACCTCTACGCAGAGATGAAATGCACCCAAACAAGGTTATGTGTTGACTGGATGAGTGTTGTGGCCAGAAAGCCACAGGACCCAACCCTGTATCTCTCCTCGAAGTGACAGTTCGATGTGCACTAGTTCAGCATTCAGGGGATACTGCGGGACACAAGTAGTAGGAAAAAAAAATTAACTCTGCTCATTTGAAAGATAAGACATAGAAGTCGAAGGAAAATTATGCTTCTTATTCATTTTTAAGTATCTTAAATTACTTAATATATGCATGCCCGTTGAGCATCACGTGAACACTTACTTATGTTTGGAATCAGACTGAACACCACCGCCTTTGCTAATGGTTCCACTTCAACTTTCACATGGTACTTTTGATCACAACAACTGCAGGAACACAATTTCAGAAATATATGACATCTAGGGACCAGCAGATGGTGTAGTGGTTAAGGCGCTGGACTTTCATGTAGCCAACTGCAGTTTAAGTCCCAAACCCAGAGGCTTGAAACTCACTCTGGGCATGTGTGCGTGCATACCTAAAATCCCAAGAGGAGAATAGAGAAGAAGAGATTGCAGCGTAGTCATCCATCCTGGGAGGTGATTTCTTGCATTCTGTCTCTCTGTCTCTGTCTCCCCGACAAGCGCATGTGCCCTATAGCAAAAATCTCTCCAAAAAGACTAAGTAAAAAGCATGCCATCTCAATAGAAATGCTGGGCAATTCAATGCTGTGACTGTCAAACTGCGTGAGTCCATGGATATATCGAGGTTCCGCACTCCCCTGGGAGCTAGGAGCTACCCTGCAGCATCTTGGGGGGCTTCAGTGGCACCTGGGTATCTCAGCACCCTGTTGGAGACTGATGGGTCTAAGTAAAGAAGTAACAAAGACTGCAAGTGGGGCATTTTGTTTACATGGTCACCAATATGACCATTTCTCCAATAGGGAAAAAAGTCGCATATTAATGAGAAATAGCAAACACTACGTTTGGAGAGTGAGAAATCACTCCCTGGGGAGATGGCCGCTCCACAATCCCATCTCCTCCATTTTCCTCCTGGAATTTTGAACACCCACACACATGTGCCTGGTGTGATTTCCAAGTCTCTGGGTCTGTGACTCAAACTGCAGTCAGCCCTGTAGGAGGCCAGTGTCCTAATCACCATACTACTGCTGACCCCAAATGAGCTGAATTTTTATCAGGAAGGTTAAAGAGTCAAAGAAGGTTTCCAAGAGGGAAAACAAATCGGAAAATCTGTACATAGACATGTTTATATAATATGCACATACATGGCAGTTATGAATCGAGACAGATAGACTTGTAGTGTGTGTGTGTGTGTGTGTGTGTGTGTGATCCTTTTACAAGCACAGTATGGTGGCCATGAAAGATGACTTGAACTCAGGATAGATTAGAGGTAGGAAGATTAGACCATGCAATCACTTTGGTGCAAGATTATAACAAAATTGTGAAGGAATGTTATCAAGAGATGATGCAAATGTAAGACTTACGGGACTTCAAGGTATTAGGGATGTGTCCTTTGATTCAAACGTCCCAGCTGGCACTAAGTGGAAGTGACCCCGCTCACCACTCTGTCTCCTGACTTGTCTTTCCCTTGTGTCTACGGAGAAGGGTAAATGAAAACCCATCTGTAGAGCACGCTCCAGCTCGTTTTTAACACCAGTGCTGTGTCCACTGCAGGGCATTTTCCTGTCCATGCCAAGCCACGCTTTGTTCTGATGGCCTGAAATATTACTGCTTTTGGAGACTGAGGGACCTGCACCCCACCTTCCGGGCCATATTCGGCTCTTGTTCTCGAGTCAGTCCCTGTGAAGTCTAACCTACGTCTCTTGGTAAAGACACCCTGACAACTTTTCTAAAGTTAGGATCTAGGCTAACAGTTACTACACATCCTCCCTCAGAGCCACAGGGACTGCCCCTTAACATGGGGACAGGACTCCTTGGGGGAGAAGCAGGTGGGACAGGAGGATAATGAGTTCAATCGCAGTCCAGGCCACAGGAACTCCTGGTGCCCAGCAGGCAGAGGCGCCTCACACAGAGACATCATCTCAGGAGCTGGGCTGCTGCCCTGCTGAGGGCGTGAGAGAAGCTTCCACTAATTGTGGGAAGGAGAGACAGCCCAGGAAAGGTAGAGAAGTTTGAGCAAGGCCAGCCCGGCTGGGTGGAAGCGGCACTGCGTTGGCTGAGGGGAGAGGGGGAAGAGCAGAGTCAGTGCAGATCCCTGCCCCTCGCAGGTGTTCAGAGCACCCAGCTCTGCAAAGGCAGCGTGTGGCACCCTTGGTTTTGTTGATTGAACGGGGGAGAGAGAAGCCAAAGAGCAATGGGACCGTGGAATGAGCATCCACTTCCCTATAACATTTCATGGCTAACCAGCATCTCTCATCAGCCCATCTCGCTGCTCCCTGCTGCAGCCTGGGGCCTGCTCCAGTGGGCCTCGCTCATTCTTCTCAGCAAGGATTTCCCCATCAGTCCTTTAAAAATAGCAACACGCCCACTCCCAGCGTCCTCCAGCTCCCTTCCCTGTTATTTTTCTGTGGGGCTCTTAGTAGCAACCGACATGCTACATAACTTACGTAGGTACTGGCTTATTGTCTGTCTCCTCCCCACCCTGCCCTAGAAGAGCAGCCCCATGAGGTCTGGGTCTATTCTTTCAAATTTTCAAAAAAATAATTATTTAATTTTGTTTATTATTACTATGATTCAACTTGACCAGAGAGACAGAGAGAGAGAGGGAGTGCAAGAAAGCAAGCTGCCAGGTCTAAGACTTGAACCCCAGTGCCCTAACCACCACACCATCTACCAGCCCCTATTTTTATTTTTATTTTTTTGAATTTATTTATTTCTTGAGAAAGAGAGAGGAACAGGCACCCTCCACGGGAGCTTTTTATGCTGCCATGCCCATTTCCTCCCCAGTTTTCCATGTGTCTGAGTCTCAGATCAATGAAGAATCCAAACTGCAGTTTCCTGGGCCGGCAGGTGGCATGGTGGTTGAGGTGCTGGATCCCACATGCCAACCCTGGGTTTGAGTCCCAGACTCAGCAGATTGAGAGTCACGTTGGGCATGTGTGTATGTGTGCCCAAAATCCTGAGAGGAGGATAGAGAACGTCTTGAGGCCCCTGTGTCCCTGGACAATACCTAAAGGTTTGCTATTCTTGTGCAAGAAGACCCCTGTGCCAACTACCACCACTCTGCATGCCAGCAGCCCATGCTGACTTCGAATCCAACTCCTCTTTTTTTATTTTAATTGCCACAAGGCACATGTGCTCACCAAGGAGAGAGAAAAAAGCACCCCCAATGGGGTGTGATCATGCCACAACTGTTTTTCTCTCCATTTTCCCACCCCATCAGGATTTGGGGCATGCACACACCTGGCACGTTTTTCTAGCCATTCGGGCCAGGGGTCACACCCCCATCAGCCGTGTGGGGCCTGGTTTAACCACTGGGTTTAACCACTGTGCTATGGGGACAGTCCCTGCTGACGTCTCTGAACTCTGCCTTCAAGAGTGTTCCTCCATGGGTATTGTTGTTCTCAAGGACAGTAAAGTCATGAATGTCATGTCTCAGTATCGGCCACTCCAAAGACGGCAGCATCTTCCAAAACTCGTATAAACGAAGAAGAAAAAAGTTAAGTTTTTAAGAGGGCTAACCTTTTTAGAACAAATTCCTCATCGTGTCTTGTCAATACTGCCACCATTAAGTTACAGCTGGGCTAAAAGGGCAGAAGAGATTGATTCGGTCCCTCTAATATTCTTACATGTCACAGAATAATTGGTTCCCCTTAGCTGAGGCACTCAAAATTGTAAAATTTGTTTCTTGTGTGTAATATAATATAGTTTACTTTGGTGATTTTGATGTGATTTTCAAATTAAAAAATGTATAGCTTTTACAATGTGCCGTTTAAAATATAACTTACATCAACCCTAATCCTGTAAGAATACCCTTGGGAAACATGGATTGACTTTCAACTGTGTTAGATGAAACCTAGAGAGAGGTGGAGGCGAATAATCTGAACTGAACGAGAGAGGTATCAGGCAACTTCATACGTCTTTAAAAAAAAATGTGTATTTTTAAAAAAATTGGACAAAGGATTCTACACTGTATTCATGCTTCTGATGTCTCTTAAATTAGTGCCATTAGTATCCATTAGTTTCTATAACTAAAGCTATTTTGTATCATTTCTACCTTTGACTTAAAAAAATGTAAATTGTTGTGGGATTCAGGCTCCTGAAAGGGAGAGGAGTTATTAACTCCGCTGT
The DNA here is from genome assembly GCF_000334495.1 of Tupaia belangeri chinensis. NCBI lineage: Eukaryota > Metazoa > Chordata > Mammalia > Scandentia > Tupaiidae > Tupaia > Tupaia belangeri. Next base: position 1,374,723 of record NW_006208936.1, on the reverse strand, counting down.
AATGGTGCACCGTGTGGGCTGCCTCCCCTCCGGATGATCAGTGTTTTCTGGGCTTATTGTCTGTCTCCTCCCCTCGCTGCCCTAGAAGAGCAGCCCCATGAGGTCTGGGTCTATTCTTTCAAATTTTCAAAAAAATAATTATTTAATTTTGTTTATTATTACTATGATTCAACTTGACCAGAGAGACAGAGAGAGAGAGGGAGTGCAAGAAAGCAAGCTGCCAGGTCTAAGACTTGAACCCCAGTGCCCTAACCACCACACCATCTACCAGCCCCTATTTTTATTTTTATTTTTTTGAATTTATTTATTTCTTGAGAAAGAGAGAGGAACAGGCACCCTCCACGGGAGCTTTTTATGCTGCCATGCCCATTTCCTCCCCAGTTTTCCATGTGTCTGAGTCTCAGATCAATGAAGAATCCAAACTGCAGTTTCCTGGGCCGGCAGGTGGCATGGTGGTTGAGGTGCTGGATCCCACATGCCAACCCTGGGTTTGAGTCCCAGACTCAGCAGATTGAGAGTCACGTTGGGCATGTGTGTATGTGTGCCCAAAATCCTGAGAGGAGGATAGAGAACGTCTTGAGGCCCCTGTGTCCCTGGACAATACCTAAAGGTTTGCTATTCTTGTGCAAGAAGACCCCTGTGCCAACTACCACCACTCTGCATGCCAGCAGCCCATGCTGACTTCGAATCCAACTCCTCTTTTTTTATTTTAATTGCCACAAGGCACATGTGCTCACCAAGGAGAGAGAAAAAAGCACCCCCAATGGGGTGTGATCATGCCACAACTGTTTTTCTCTCCATTTTCCCACCCCATCAGGATTTGGGGCATGCACACACCTGGCACGTTTTTCTAGCCATTCGGGCCAGGGGTCACACCCCCATCAGCCGTGTGGGGCCTGGTTTAACCACTGGGTTTAACCACTGTGCTATGGGGACAGTCCCTGCTGACGTCTCTGAACTCTGCCTTCAAGAGTGTTCCTCCATGGGTATTGTTGTTCTCAAGGACAGTAAAGTCATGAATGTCATGTCTCAGTATCGGCCACTCCAAAGACGGCAGCATCTTCCAAAACTCGTATAAACGAAGAAGAAAAAAGTTAAGTTTTTAAGAGGGCTAACCTTTTTAGAACAAATTCCTCATCGTGTCTTGTCAATACTGCCACCATTAAGTTACAGCTGGGCTAAAAGGGCAGAAGAGATTGATTCGGTCCCTCTAATATTCTTACATGTCACAGAATAATTGGTTCCCCTTAGCTGAGGCACTCAAAATTGTAAAATTTGTTTCTTGTGTGTAATATAATATAGTTTACTTTGGTGATTTTGATGTGATTTTCAAATTAAAAAATGTATAGCTTTTACAATGTGCCGTTTAAAATATAACTTACATCAACCCTAATCCTGTAAGAATACCCTTGGGAAACATGGATTGACTTTCAACTGTGTTAGATGAAACCTAGAGAGAGGTGGAGGCGAATAATCTGAACTGAACGAGAGAGGTATCAGGCAACTTCATACGTCTTTAAAAAAAAATGTGTATTTTTAAAAAAATTGGACAAAGGATTCTACACTGTATTCATGCTTCTGATGTCTCTTAAATTAGTGCCATTAGTATCCATTAGTTTCTATAACTAAAGCTATTTTGTATCATTTCTACCTTTCAGCCCATGCTGACTTCGAATCCAACTCCTCTTTTTTTATTTTAATTGCCACAAGGCACATGTGCTCACCAAGGAGAGAGAAAAAAGCACCCCCAATGGGGTGTGATCATGCCACAACTGTTTTTCTCTCCATTTTCCCACCCCATCAGGATTTGGGGCATGCACACACCTGGCACGTTTTTCTAGCCATTCGGGCCAGGGGTCACACCCCCATCAGCCGTGTGGGGCCTGGTTTAACCACTGGGTTTAACCACTGTGCTATGGGGACAGTCCCTGCTGACGTCTCTGAACTCTGCCTTCAAGAGTGTTCCTCCATGGGTATTGTTGTTCTCAAGGACAGTAAAGTCATGAATGTCATGTCTCAGTATCGGCCACTCCAAAGACGGCAGCATCTTCCAAAACTCGTATAAACGAAGAAGAAAAAAGTTAAGTTTTTAAGAGGGCTAACCTTTTTAGAACAAATTCCTCATCGTGTCTTGTCAATACTGCCACCATTAAGTTACAGCTGGGCTAAAAGGGCAGAAGAGATTGATTCGGTCCCTCTAATATTCTTACATGTCACAGAATAATTGGTTCCCCTTAGCTGAGGCACTCAAAATTGTAAAATTTGTTTCTTATGTGTAATATAATATAGTTTACTTTGGTGATTTTGATGTGATTTTCAAATTAAAAAATGTATAGCTTTTACAATGTGCCGTTTAAAATATAACTTACATCAACCCTAATCCTGTAAGAATACCCTTGGGAAACATGGATTGACTTTCAACTGTGTTAGATGAAACCTAGAGAGAGGTGGAGGCGAATAATCTGAACTGAACGAGAGAGGTATCAGGCAACTTCATACGTCTTTAAAAAAAATGTGTATTTTTAAAAAAATTGGACAAAGGATTCTACACTGTATTCATGCTTCTGATGTCTCTTAAATTAGTGCCATTAGTATCCATTAGTTTCTATAACTAAAGCTATTTTGTATCATTTCTACCTTTGACTTAAAAAAATGTAAATTGTTGTGGGATTCAGGCTCCTGAAAGGGAGAGGAGTTTTTAACTCCGCTGTAATGGTGCACCGTGTGGGCTGCCTCCCCTCCGGATGATCAGTGTTTTCTGAGGGCTGGATAAAAGGGAGCAGGGCTATCAGGGGAGAGGTTACCCCACACGGTGGGTTTTAATTCGTTATATTGCGAGCTTGTTAGGGAGAGATCTTTGAGAAGGTAATCAAAGAAACATCACCTGTGGGCTATTTGTTCTCTTCGGATTATTTTTTATAAGGGGATTCCTGGAGTAATCAGTCTTCAGTCCATCTGCAAGTCCTCCAAAGGATTTGGAATGGAAGTGGGTGCCCTGGGATTGTCCTGACCAGTCCTCACTCTTCCCCTGTGGAAATAAAGACCACCCAGATAAGAGGAAACAGAGGCCATTTACTCAGCGAGGGAGTTGGCCCCCACCACTCGGGTTTGGCACAGACCAACCGACAGGCAGGCAGAGCGCTCCGAAAGCTTCGTCATGGAAAGGGGAGGCGTCAGAGGTGCCCTGGCCAGAGCCTGTGGGTGTAGGGAGGCGGAGGCGGGCTGACAGGAGATGCGGGCTCCTGTGGGTTGGTTAGGAGAGCAGATCTGGTTTGGTCTTTCACCTGGAAAAAGAAATAAGGTGGCCGTGAGCCTCCATATCCACAGATCATAGAACTGACCCCGGCTGACAAGTGACACTCCACAGGCGTTGCTGAAGGGACATACTAGGAATCAGAGCACTCTTGTAGCAAATCACCTCCTGCCGCTTCTTACCCCCTCTCAGCAGATTCGCTGATCCACAAAATGGGGTTACTCCTAACCTATTTTATTTAGGTTTTTGCCCTGGGGTGTGTGCATTGGCTGGAAAGAGACAGAGAGAGGGAAGGTGAGAAATCGCTCCCCAGGGGGTTGGTCATGCCACAATCCCTTCTCCTCTCCTCTCCTCTCCGGATTTTGGGTATGCACCCAGCAAGATTTTCAAGCCTCTGAGTCTGGGACTTGAACTCTGGTTAGCTATGTGGGATCCAGTACCTTAACCATTATGCCACCTATTGGCCCCTACTCTTAACCTTTTTAAGGAAAATAATAATAATAATTATTTCTTTCAATTTATTTATTTATTTATTTATTTATGTTTTAATTTGCTACAGGGCACACACGCTTACCAGAGAGAGAGAGACAGAGAGAGAGACAAAGAGAGAAAAAATGAGAAAGCAAGCTACTAGGTCCAGGACTCAAGTTACAGCCATATGGGAGTCCAGAGCCTCAGTCAACCTGCTGGCCCCCACCCCTAACCGTCTAATAACAACTACTGTTTGTGGAATGATTGTCCTGTGTTCAGTTGGGATAGACAATTTGGAGTCTTATTTAATCCTCTGAGCAGCCCTATCACAGTAAATTTTTACACTCATTTTACAGCTAAAGAAATAGTTGCAGGGTAATTATCCTGCCCAGATTGCGGGCAGTTACTGGACGCGTGACCCAGGGCGACTTCCTTCCTTTCCCTGTGACCTCTTGGTTTTTTCCTCTTAGAGGCGAGGGACAGAAGCTTCTGCATCAAAGCTTGTGGTAAAAATCAATAAATAGAGAAGAAACCCCTTTTCGTATGGCAGAACGCCCACCGCTAAGTCACAGTGATGAAGCTGGAAGACCACCAGTGATGCAGAGGGACTCACGGACAGACCAAAACGTGTCAGGGAACACGTGAGGCAGACAGCCGCCACGTGTGTCCACATAAACAACCTTTTAGAAAGGTGTGAGCAGTAACTTCGCGGGGGAGAACCTGGCAGGTATCTATCGCCTTAACCAAGTAATGGAAAAACCCCTCACCCAGAACTGGAGCAGACAGACATTAGGGGCTTTCAGAAATGATGCGCCCTTGTGGGGTTAACCCTCTGTGCATCCCTGGCTGAAAACTAAAAGCAAACAGCATACCCTGAATCGAATCTGACTCTAATCGGGGAAACGACAGACAAAACCCAACTGAGGGACATTTAACCAACTAAATGGTCTGAATTCTGAAATGTCACAGAAGTGTGACAGGAGAACACCAAGGAGCTGTTCCAGAATAAAGAGGCCAAAAACGTGATAGCGAAATAAAACACACTATCCCAGACCGAATGTTTGCTTGTATTTGTTGTCTTGCCATAAAGGACATTAGCAGAACAACTGGTGGAATCTGAATATACTCTTAGATTAGATTGTATTGTATCAATGCTGTTTTCCTGATTATGGTCATTGTCCGTCGGTTATGGAAGGGAATGCCCTGGTTCTTAGGAAACATAAAACTTCATATGTAAGGGTAAAGGGGGATGATGACTGTAGGTTAATTTCCAACCGTCTAGGGGAAAACACAATCAGAAAGGTCTGGGATGACGCTGTAAACACAGTGAAGTGTCACTGTACGGAGGATTTGGGGAGGGTATTAGTCATGCAAGTTTTCTTCTTCTTCTTTTTCTTTTTTTTTTTTTTTTGGTTTGCTAGAGGCAGCTAGTGCTCACCCAGAGAGACAGAGAGAGAGGAGAGGGAAAGTGAGAAAGCATCCCCAACCCCAATCCGTTTTTCTGCATTTCTTTTTTCGAGATTTAAGCCACACGTGCACATGTGTCCAGCGTGTTTTTCAAGCTGCCGGGTCTGGGACTTGAATTGCATAGCCAGCATGTGGGACCCAGCAGTGCTAACCACTGTGCCATCGGCTGGCCCTATTTATGCAATTTTTCTACTAAGTCTGAAATGATTTCAAAATAACAAGTTAAAATGTTTTATAAAGGTAAAAACATCTTGTTACATAAGTGAATACTCACAGGTAACTTAAACAGGGCCTCAGAATACCAGCCATCAGTTGCCATCACTATGACACAATTGAGTGGCAGAGCCACCTCTCTGGCCCAGAAGCCCTTGTTCGACATCAGCTCATATCTACATTCATCACTCAGAGCTTAGGAAAAGTCCTTGCACAAACCAAAGTGCTGGGTCTTCCTGGTGACTGTGAGTTTATGAGGTGAGCTCTGCGTCTTGGCAGTCCCGAATGACCTTTGGTCCCGATTGCTGATGATGTTACTGAGGCCAGGAAAGCTCAAAGATGTCACTTACCTTGCAAGGTTGGAACTACGGCATAGAACCGAGACCTGCCAGCGTTCAGTCCGATCCTTTTAATATTGGATTGTGGGCTGCAAGGAAAAGTTTAGGAAAGGAAATGTTCTCTTACACCTGCTACTTTTTTTGCTTACTTGTTTCTAAGTTAGGGTCTTGTGGGGCCAGCAGATGACATAGTGGTTATAGCACTGGACTCGCACATGTTCGACCACAGTTCAAGTCCCAGACTTGATGACTTGAAACTCACTGAGCGTGTGTGGGTGTGTGCCCGAGATCCCAGGAGGAGAATGGAGGAGAAGGGATTGCAGCCTGGCCATCCCCCCCGAGAGGTGGTTTCTCACATTCCCTCTCTCTCTCTCTCTCTGGCGAGCATTCACATTCCATGACAAAAACAAAAATTAAAAAGACAGTGTCTTTGATGTCTGGACCCTCTTGCCTTGGCCTTCAAGCTGGCAGCAGGCTCTTTTTAGACATGGTCTCGTTATATTGTCTGGGCCTTGAATTCCCAACCCTCCTGCCTCAGACTCTAGATGTTACTAGAATTACGGGGAAGGGAGTACCTCACCTCCGGGAACTGTTGGAATTATGGGGGGGTACCCCGCTGATGGGGAACTGAACCTGTGGCCTCCCATGTGGTCCCAGCCTGAGGTGCAGTGTCTTAGCAGCACACACACCATGGCCTGTCTGACACTGCAGCCTGTTTCTGCTTTTGTTTTCTTTATTTATAATAAAGTGCATGTGCACATGTGAGGGCAGAGGGGGCACGCTCCACAGGTCCGGTCACACCACTGTCCCCTTCCTCCAGTCCTCTAGCAACTGGATATGGGACAGTCACATGTGTACACACATACACCCCCGCCCCTGCCAAGCTGTAAGGCCAGGGATGGAACCATGGAGGCGTGGTGGGGTCTGGCTTCCCTGGAGCAGCTTTTATCACTGCACCACCGAGCGAGCCGGCCCTCGCCTAGGGAGACTGCTCTGTCCCACAGTGCCCCCTGCTGACCTAAGACCAGGGTGTGACCATCAGCCGACCTGAGCAGCCTGTTTCTCTGCCTGGAGCCTAGGGATGGGAGTGGGTGGGTGCTGGCAGCAGGTCCAGGTGACCCTAAGTGGAGGCAATTGCACGTCAGTGTCATCCGTCTGGTAGCTGCTGCTGGAAATAGCATCGTTCTTTGTTGTGATGGAAGAAGAATGTTTTTCTCTCCCTGGGAAACACTGAGGAAAGTTAGGGATTTGGCCCCTACTACCCAAACACCCGAGAGCAAGTGCTTCTTCTTGATGTGGTCTATCTCCTTACTAACATTTCTAAATTTCTTTCTTTCTTTTTCTTTTTGGAGAGGTTTTTGCTAGGACCTGAACCATGGTTGACTACGTGGGAGTCCAGCAACATAGCCATTACGCTAACTGCTGGTCCCTAACATTTCTAAATTTCGAATTCACCAAGTGAATTCATTTATTAAAAAATGTATTGATTGTCTAGGGAACAACTGCTCTTTACCCAATCTTACCACTGTGTGGACGGTTACAAAAAGCAAGGACTGACTCGCCGGATACAAATCTGTCTCACTGATTAACTATGAAGAACCCAGACATAGATCGTTTTCCTCTGTGAGGTACTAGCTTCCCAAGCAAGGGTGGAAACGATGGTGTTTCTGCAACAGCACAGAATGAAAATCTCGAGTAAATCCAAACCAGAGGGCATAAGTTGGAGGAAAGTGGCCTTAAAAATATCTATCAGCAGGCCGGCAGGTGGCATCGAGGTTAAGGCAGCCGGATTCCACATGGATGGCTGCAGGCTGAGTCCTGGCTTGACAAATGGAAAATATGCCAGCACTTGTGCACGTGGGCCCAAAATCCCATGAGGAGCATGGAGGAGAAGGGATTGCGGCATGACCACCCTGCAAGGGGTGACTCCTCACTTCTCTCTCTCTATTGAGCACATGCACTCTATAGTTAAAAAAAGAAATCCATCAGCCATAGTTTCCTCATCTCTAAAATAACTTACAAGTTTATTTATAGGGTTAAACAGCAAAACAAATGGGAGAGAAACAAATTTCTACAAACAATAGCTCAGTGAAGAAAATAACTAATTTGCAAAATATTTGCCCTTCATCCCTGCCCCCTTGCAAATGCTTCTCAGCCTGGTGACAGAGATTTCTGATTTGGCTGCATACAAATGACACGCTTCAAGTTCCTGGAAACAGAGGGAACCTCACTTGGCAAACAGCCTGTCAGTTAACAGGGGCTAAGGGAAAGAATCGCGAAGGAACCCTGAGTTTGAAAACAGAGAAGGAAACGTGGGTTATTGTGAGCAAGTGGGTAACAGCGAGTGGGTTTCCAAATGCTTCCCATTGTTGGGATAAGTTCATTCCTGTTTTTTTTTTTTTTTGGTTGTTGTTATTGTTGTTTGTTTTGTTTTTTAGTTTTGCTATAGAATGTGTGCACTTGCCAAAGAGAAACAGAGAGAGAAGGAAAATGAGAAATCACACCCCCTAAGGGCGATGGCCACCCCCCTATCACTTCTCCTGCAGTCTTTTCCAGATGTGGGGCACGCATGCCCATGTGCCCAGCGTGATATTCAAGCAGCCGGGTCTGGAGCTCGAACCAAGTAGTCAGCCATGTGAGATCCAGTGCCTAATCCGCATACCACCTGCTGGGCCCTGGTCCTGTTTGCTTTGTTTTCAAGGAAAGAAAGATTATAGCGCTAGAGTAACTCAGGATTTCCTGGAGATTCTGTAGCTGAGGAAAAACAACAAAACCATCTACTCCTACTTGGTGGGTTCCTCCGGACAATAAAACGAAAGGATGTCAAAATATTTTATTTACCCTGGACTTTGACAGAAACATCATCACTTTATAGCTTTATGTATATAAACTGTCTATATGATTTCTTAGGGAGACAACACATTAACTCAGTTTAGTTCCCCTTCATTTACTACCTTGACCATAAAAAAGAAGTTCAATTGACTTTAAATTCTATAATAATGATGTGCGTCTTTAAGGTGGTGATTTTTCTACAAGTGTAAAGTTAATTTTTATTTGGTTACTCTTGTTTAACTCATTAAAACTTCTTTAAGGAAGTCAAGACATTAACTTGCAACATTTATGCAAAAAGAACAGGAAATGTATAAAAATCACAAACACTGTAAGTTTCTGAAATTATTTTCTATTTCGTGGTCAAGTGTTTTTGTTTGTTTGTTTTGAGAGGTTTTTGCTATAGGGCGTGTGCACTCACCAGACAGACAGAGAGAGACAGAGCTAGAAAGCAAGAAATCACCCCCCCCAGAGGGGATGGCCGCAATCCCTTCTCCTCCATTCTCCTCTCGAGATCTTGGGCACGCATGTACACGCGCCCAGTGTGAGTTTTAAGCCACCGGGTCTGGGACTCGAACCGCGGTCGACTACGTGGGAGTCCAGCGACATAGCCATTACGCTAACTGCTGGTCCCCCATGGTCAAGTGTTTTAATAATGGCTATCACTTATTAACTACTACAATTTATCAGGCTCACATTGTAAAAACCTAGGGAGGTAACTCTCACACATTCTCTCCACTTCTTGCAACAAACCTTCTAGATTCCTCCATTATACAGAGCAGAACACCGAGGTCACTGGCCTTTTTTGGGGGGAGGGGGTTGGGAGGCTTGGGAGGGGATGTCACCTTTAGCCACACCGTGTATATTTTATATTTATGGAACATAGTTTTTAAAATTCATGTGACACGTTGTGGTTCAGGCAGTTAACCCAGCATTCCCAGAGCTAGAAAACAGTTACTGTAATGGGGGAAACACTGAATAAGCGTTTTTGGGCCCACGCGTTTGTTTGAGCCAAATGCATTTTACCCCATTGGTTTTAGTTTAAGTTCTGTGAGATTTTAAATTTCTGTAAACTCCTTGAAGTGACCAGCCCAGGGTCCCAAGCACACAGTAGGCGCTCAATTACTACGGAATGAATTGAGTAAGGAGTTGTTTCCTCCTAAAATGCCACAGTTACCTCGTACTTACGGATTTGGATTTCGAAATAGTCCATTTAGTGAAGGATCTGTGCCTCTAAAATTTTCGTGCCTCCAGGGACCGAGGGAGGAAGGGAAGGTGGCAGGTGACTAGCCACAGTCCCTGAGAGACACTACGTGGCAGTATCATCTAATCCAGCCTTGCTCACCTGGGCTTACCTTCGCCCAACCAGGTCTCTGGGTTCGCGAGAGGACCGGCTGGGGCGCCCAGTGCCACCGGCGCGCGCCGGGAGCCACCTGAAGTTCAAAAGAGCCTGTTTACCAGCAAACAAAGGGCCGCGCGGTCCGGGTCCGGGACCAGCTGTCGCCGCCTAGAGAAGAGGCTAGGGCCGTGGTGACAATTGG
>NW_006208936.1:1364134-1364558 GCF_000334495.1 Tupaia belangeri chinensis | reverse complement strand
CGCAGCCTCTGGCTGGCTCCCGGGGCGGGTTTCCACGTGCCCCGCAGGCAGCCCGGTGGCGCTCGATCCCGAGAACTTTCCCGTCGCTCTCGGGGGTTGAGGCCAGGCAGACGGGAGGGGATGCAGCAGGGGACTTGCCGGGGGCCCCAGAACCGGATTTGGCGCGCGGCCCTTCCCTGTGGAAGGTGGCCTGCTCCCCAAACCATCCCTGATCCGCCGGGGGCCTCGGGGAAGCTCCGGGAGCCAGGGCCAGGCGGCAGCGCTGAGCCGGGCGGAGCCGCTGGAACAAAGGGAGCGAGCGGGCCCGGAGGATGCACTGCCCTGCGCCCCACCCCGCCGGTTCTCAGGCGCTGCCCGGGGCGCAGGTAACCAGGCCATCCGCTCTGCAGAAGGGTGCGTGTTCGAGTGGGGTACACAAAGACTC
>NW_006208936.1:1363824-1364117 GCF_000334495.1 Tupaia belangeri chinensis | reverse complement strand
CGCCACCCACGGCCCTTTCGCATTCCGGCGTCCCTGCTGCCAACGGGGACCCCGTGCCCCATGGGTGCCGGGCGCTGTGCCAGGTGGAGACTGTGCAGGTAACCGCGGAGGAACGAGGGCCGGAAAGAGGCGGCGGCCGGGGAGAAACCTGCGTTTTCAGGCAGCCGCGCCGCCCCGCGCAGCCCAAGTCTGCAATCACTCTCTGCAAGAGGCAGGGCTCGGCGCGCAGCCGGGAAGCGCCCAGCCTGAGCTCGGGGCTGTCCGGCCGAGCAGCCGGGCCGGGGGCGCGGGGG
>NW_006208936.1:1359045-1363373 GCF_000334495.1 Tupaia belangeri chinensis | reverse complement strand
GCTGCGCTGTCGGCATCCGTAGCCCCCGAGTTCCGGCGAGCTTGGGGCGCCCCCGGCGGGGTCCCCGCTCCAGCAGGCGCCCGTGTGAGTATGCGAGCGCGTGGCGCGCGCGCCCGAGCGGCAGCCGGGGAATAAAATGTGACACGCACGCCTCCGACTCCAGCGCCGCCCGGCCGGGGGAGCTCCGAGCACCGCGGCATCGCCTGCTTGGAGGAGCGGCGTGGGGAGACGGCTGGTAAGGGAGGGCACTGGGGTCGGGCAGGGGGCGACGTCTCGTTCGGTGTCGCTGCAGCCTGTGCGCTGCTCGACGCGGAGTTATTAGACTCGGAGACTAGGAGCCAGAGCAGTGGGTGGGGAATGTGGGTGGGTTGGGGTGCAGGCAGTTCCGGAGATGAGCGAACTGGAGGGCTTGCACTTTGGGGACAGGCGGACACAACTGTTCCCTTGCGGCTCAGTAACGGTGGTTTTTCTTTGGGGCTCTGGATGGGAGTGAAGAAATTTTATTGTCTCTGTCTATCCCACCTCTGTTGCAAAACTGCGCTCCTTAAAGCGGAAAGTGTGTTCTGTGGCTTTCTGGTTCTCTGTAGCTATGATGTTTAGCAGCGGGGGCGTCGGCGCCCTAAGTACCGGAGCCTTCAATCCCATGCACCCGGCAGGCGGAAAACTCCGCTGGCGGGTCGTTGCGCTTTCCAGGGTGCGGAGTGGCGACTCGATGCTTTCGAATGAGTAGGATATGTGACATTGGTCTCGTTCGGATTTGACGGTGCTGGTGCTCAGGGACTGAGCGAAGTTAAACTCCGGCTCGCAGCAAGCGGTGCCTTCCGAAGAGAGCTGAATGGTGCGTTTGGAGCTGTGCTTTCCAGGAATTTAAATGAGACTTCTTGTGAGTGCCTTCCAGGTCTCTCCCCGGTACCATGTTTGTTTTGTCAGGCTGAACTTTGGAACTGTTTCATAATCCGAGAAGCGCTTTAGGGGGGAAAGTAATGCTTGGCTGGATTTTTGTGAACTTATTTTTATTGGTCATGCTGACACTTTGGCGTGGTAAGCCATGTTTGGTCGAAATCCTGGTCCCTTGTTCCGCTGGCGTCCTGGCGTGCTGGTCCTCCTGGCCGGGCTGGCGGCTTGGGTGAGGGCCTCCGACTGGCTGGGAATACATTTTACATTCAAAGTACTTTCCACGCATTTAAAAGGCCCCCTGCAGGATACCGGATACTTTTTAAAAAAAATTCTGATGAATATTTTTTGCCACTTGGAAAAATAATTTATAAATAAGAAAGAATTCCAGTGAAGTGGTAGGTAGCATCCTGTTGTTGCCAGTTTAAGATTTTTAAAGAGGGAGTAGGATGTGTGGTCTTCACCCCTGCTGTCCCCTTCCCCATTTTCCTCCACGTGACAAGATTTTTACAGCACTTGAAGGCTTGCATTTTGTACTACTTACTGCATGAAATAATTGTTGGCAACGATGGATATTGTGACCAAAGTAAGGAGAAACCTAAAATAATAGATGAATAGCCTTGAACTTTACGGCATGGTTTTAAAAGGCAGCTAAACAAACATGCTGGGATCGTGGAGCCAGTAGGTGGACCTCGGAACACCTTACCTGTTTGCCTGGTGCAGTGGCCGCTTCTGGAGTTTTGAGCTGAATTTCTTATAGAGATGGTGAGAGGAGCCTCTGCTCTTGGAGTTCTGGGCTGCGCGGCTGCTGGACAGAGTTCAGAACCGCCACCAGCATTTGGCCAGCTCCTTAGGTGGCATGACCCGAGGACCCGAAGGTAAAGATCTGAAGGTCCTGAGACTGGAGGCTTCAAGGATGAGCTCATTTCATATTTGAAAATATATGAATGATTTATTAGGCAAAAGGGTAATCGGCTTCTGACGAGCGTAATTAAAAGGGAAAGGGTTTACACTTGGCAAGGGAGGACTTAAATTGAGTCTAGAGAGTTGTGAATCCAGCCAGCACGCTTGGTGGAGGGCTGCTGAGAGATTCCAGTGCCCTTGTTTCCGGAGGTTTGTTCCTGGGCTCTCGGGTTGGCTTGTTTTTCCTGAGATCCCCCTCGCTGCGGCGGTTTAAGCGTGTGAGTCTCTGGTCTATCGCTTATACTAACTGCAGTTTTATCCCCAGGTCTAGAATTGATCCAAACATCTTTCTAATTTCTCTAAAATGGCAAACTCATTCCTAGTTTTCTGCAGCTCCTGCCTAGGTAAATGGATAGTGGGCTCCTTCCCAGAAACTGAGATTTCTCCTCTGCATAACTGTTAATTCGTAAATGTACTGCTTCATTCGGGAGATCTTGAATTTCGATATCTTCTGCTCCATTATAAAAACCTTCTTTTTTCGGGACCAGCAGTTAGCATAATGGTTATGTCGCTGGACTCCCACGTAGTCAGTTGACTGCAGTTCGCGTCCCAGACCCGGTGGCTTATGGCTTAAGACTCACGCCGGGCGCGTGTGCGTGCGTGCCCAAGATCCCGAGAGGAGAATGGAGGAGAAGGGATTGCGGTATGACCATCCCCTCTGGGGGGTGATTTCTCGCTTTCTGTCTCTATATCTCTCTTTGTTTGGCAAGCGCACATGCCCTATAGCGAAAATCTCTCCCCCTCCCCCCCAAAAAGTCTTTTTTCTTAGAACATATTTTCTCTTTAAGTATATCATGCTATTCTCATAGATTGTGGTTTTCCCCTCCAGGATTTTCTGTAATATAATCTTAAAACGTAATTTCCTAAGTTAAATGAAGTACTGCATTCCAGTTGTAGAAATGCCAAAGCAGAACAGACAATAGGTGGGTGCATGTTAAGGGTTGATTTATTTTTTAAGGCTTGAAAGCCCATCCCTTAGAAAGAACTATGGGCTGAAATTCACAAGTGACTGGGAAAACACCCTACAGACAGTCGGGGAAGTACGCATGTGTCGGTGTGGACGCTGTCAGTGTCCTCACACCAGCTGATGCCCATGCGCGGACTGGGGGGCTGTAGAAAATGCCCAGCCGCTCACAGACTATCACGCTCCCCATTAACATCACTGCCGTTTCTCCGAAAGCCCCCCTTCCTGCTCTGGAGAGATTTGTTTGTACACATTATTAAGCACACAGTGCAAAGACAGAAGCAATAGAAAGCCGTGGGTTTATTATTATGCCTTTGATTCAATTCGAAATTCGCTCTTGTCAAAATACTTAGAACATACTTAGAAATACTTAGAACATGGGAAGGGAAGGGAAGGGAAGGGAAGGGAAGGGAAAGGGGAGGGGAGGGGAGGGGAGGGGAGGGGAGGGAAGGGAAGGGAAGGGAAGGGGAGAGAAGGGAAGGGTGAAATATGTTTCAGAGGCATGAGGAATGAATTGGGCAGCCCCAAGTCTGGGGAGGAGTTGGTGACCGGCCTTGTCCTGGGAAAAGCAGCAGTTGCTGGACTCCTGTCTTCACTCAGCCACCTGCAGGTCCCCGGGAGGCTGTCCCGTGGTACCAAGTGCCTGCTGGTCTGCGGGAGGAATTGCTCTGGGGTGGAAATGACTTCAAAGCATGCGGCCACTCTGGGGAATGCTTTGTGCTGGAAACTCAGCTGTGCCCTCCTGGCTGCTGCCCCTTGTGGTCCTCTCTAGGAAAGAATTTCGGAACTGAGGCACATGCTGGCTGTAAAAATCAGGGAGGATGTGCAGTTTCGCCTGGGCTCCAGCACAGAGTGGCAGCGAAACCGATTGGCCAGTGCCCTCATAGCCACCAGCCCCGGAAGAAGTGGCTTCCCGGGAGCCCAGCTTTCAGAACTGTGCGAGGAAGACTACCTCTCCTCCAAGGTGTGTCCTGGTGCGGGCAGAAGTGATAATTGCTTCTTCTAGCTTGCTTAAAAGCTAATTTCCGCACAGCCCCAGGGGAGAGTAGTAATTCGGAGAATAATAATAGCAAGGATTTGCACTAATTATGTACCACACCCTGCCATTTACTCTGCATAGATTATCAGAAGCACTTACCTCAACCCTGCCAGGTACCATTACCCCCATTTTACAGGTGAGGTGTCTGAGTCAGAAGTGAGGTGCCTTGGCAAGGCCGGGACGTGAACCTGGGTCTGGGCTGTCCGAAATCCATGCTGTTAGACTGAGGTGCACTCAACAGAGGGACAGGAGTGGTCCAGCTTCCTGTCCTTGTGTTGACCAGAGACCAGTGGTGGATGGATGGGCAGGACTACAGTGGAAGGGACAGCAGGACAGCCTGGGTGTACAGGAGCACGTCTTCATCCCAACCTGGACACTGAGGAAGGCTGGAGCATTGGCTTAAAAACGGGCCGCGTCCTGTGCACTCTCTAGGCAGTCAGTGATTAGAATGGCATTCGTGCTGAGAGC
>NW_006208936.1:1358652-1359014 GCF_000334495.1 Tupaia belangeri chinensis | reverse complement strand
TTCCCAGGGAAAACAGTAGCCTGAGAGTCCAGAACATTTTCCATCTGCTTTGAGTTACTGGGTTGGAGAAGAGAGCGAGTTCGGAAGTAGACTCTTGGGACATTTAGAAATATATTGGCTAAAGCATTAGAGGACGCCTGCGATATCTTGATTATAAGCCTCGTTCTTAAGTTTATAATTCACACATTAAGTTCTACACTAGGCTGTTTTTAGTATTTGAGCCTGAGAGGAAAATGCTTTATTAAATTGAAAACAATTGGTTTCCCATGTTCAAATCGTACAAATTTTTTCAAATAGAAGTTCTTGCATGTTGGTAATTGTCGTGGTTTCTAAAATGACTTAGATTTAAATTAAATTTGGGA
>NW_006208936.1:1329668-1358621 GCF_000334495.1 Tupaia belangeri chinensis | reverse complement strand
TAACTCTCTGGGATGATTCAATAATTCTCCTTATTCAGTAGTAAATTTGAAAAGTAGTTCTCTTGTGGTGACTTGTTTGAAATGTAGGTATATTATTAGGTGCCAAGAAATCCTATATTTGTACCACTGACCATAAATGAGTGGGAAAAATACAGTTCCTACAGGAGTTGTTTGCTAAATGATGGAGTTATCCCAATTACAAATGGAAGCGTACTGTGTGATTAAACGGATTACTTTCCTCTTCCTGTTAGAAGAGGGATCTTGGCTCCACCTGGTGGTACAGTCAGTGGTGAACTGGGCTGCAGTGCTGGAAGCCACATGGCCACCAGGGGTCTGGATCCCCAGGTCAGCCTGAAACATCCTGGCACCTGTGCAGGTGCCCCAGACCCTGAGGAGCTGGAGGCCTGGGCAGGATCACAGGGCGATGACTCCCTCTCCGGGGCTCTGTCCACTCTGTCCTTCTCTCCCTCATGAGTGTGCACTTTCCATCATAAAGCAAAAACAAAAGACGAGGGAATTTTCTAAGTAAATTGTATTGTTTAAAATTGTATTTATTATCTTTTTATTACACATTATCATCAGCATTTGTATACATAGAGATCATACATGTCTCTTTTTTTTGGGGGGGGGAGAGGTTTTTGGTTTTTGTTTTTTGGTTTTTGTTTTTTGCTGTAGGGCGCGTGCGCTCGCCAGACAGACAGAGAGATTCAGAGAGATAGAAAGCGAGAAATCACCTCCCAGGGGGGATGGCCACGCCACGATTTCTTCTCCTTCATTCTCCTCTCGGGATCTTGGGCACGCATGCACACGCATGCACATGCGCCCGGCGTGAGTTTTAAGCCACCGGGTCCAGGACGCGAACCACAGTCGACCACATGGGAGTCCAGCGACATAGCCATTACGCTAACTGCTGGTCCCCATACATGTATCTTAATGACTACATAAATTTGACTGTATGAATATACCGTAATATTGACCAACAATATTGATTGACAAGTCAGTATTGGTCAATATTAGTTAATGTTAGGCAACTATTGATAATATCCCTAATAGCCATTTGTAGTTTTTTTCCCCATATTTTATTGACTCACAAAGGATCTTAACTAATCTAAATACTTTCAGTAGTAAGTGCAGCAGATATAAGCATATCTATGAACACTTGTCTGACTTTAGGCATAAAACTCGGTGAATAAGATGAACATATTATGAAGTAGCATAGGTATATATTTTTTATGTATTTTTTTTTTTTATTTCAAGAAAAGCAGTTTTAGCTTCAATAAGCCAGAATCCAATGATGTTAAGAAAGATTTGCCTAGGACTTAAAGTCAGGAAAAAGGTTAGGATTTGTAAATGGTGTTTTAAATTGGGGAAGATATAGCCAATGAGGAAATCTCCATACGAGAAGAGGACGGTCCTTAGGAAGAACAGATGCAGGGCACACACATACCCTGCCGTCCTAAGAAGGGCAAGTCCCTTCACTCACCTGTTCACTAGGTGTGGAAACTTGCCTTAGGACACGTGAGCCTAACCCGGGGTCACTGCTGCTGAGTAAGCAGACCGGGTGAGAATGCACCCCGGCTGGCTTAGAGCATCCTCTTTCCGGCATTGCTTACTTCTGCAGGAATTGCGTGCTGCAAATTACGTGTGGCTTGAACTTTACTCTTACTTCATTATAAATAGGACAAATCTGGAAAAGCACGTATGCTTTTATGCGCAAGTGTACGTTTTTGTTACTGTTCTTTTAAAAAATAGTGCCTTCGGGGTATGTTCAATTGTTAGCTGAATTTTTAAAAATGTTGATTTGTTTTTATTGCCACCCAGTACAGTTGCCAGAGACACAGAGAGAGAAAGGAAAAGACGGGGAGACAAAGCACCCGCACGAGGGGACATGGTCACAGGCCCATCTTCATCCTCCATTTCCCTCTCCAGTCAAGATTTCGGCATTCAGTGCACACATTTTCAAGCCACCAGGGCCAGGATTCGAACCGTGGCCGGCCATGTGGGGTCTAGCTCCCAATGTACAGGGCTTAACCACTGAACTGCAGAGCTGGCCTGCAGAATGTTTTTGCCTGTTGAAATTACCTCCTGATGCAAGCCTTGTAGTTGGACACGGGGCACTGGCCCAGGGCTGATGGCTGGATTCCTGTACACTCATTAGCTGTTCTCTGCAAGAGAGGCTGAGCCCCTTGAGGTGTTTGAGGCCAGCCTGAAATTCACCAAACAGCACCCGTGACGCCTGCCTGCCTCGTGAAGCACCAATTACCATTTGAACTTTCCCTGAATCGTAGCATCATAGTGTTGGCTAATTGCTGTGACATTTGGTAGAAGAATTAAGATAATAAACCCAACAGGTTTCTTTTCTTTTCTTTTTCTTTTTTTTTTTTTTTGGAGAGGTTTTTTCTATAGGGCACATACACCCGCCAGAAAGACAGAAAGAGACAGAGAGACAGAAAGTGAGAAAATCACCCCCCAGGGGGCATGGCCATGCCACAATCCCTTCTCCTCCATTCTCCTCTCTGGATCTTGGGCATGCACACACACGTACCCAGCATGAGTTTAAGCCACCGGGTCCGGGAGTCGAACCGCGGTCAACTACATGGGAGTTCAGCGACATAGCCATTACGCTAACTGCTGTTCTCCCAAGAGTTTTCTTTAAAAAATAATAATAATAAATAAAAACACTAGCTCTCTAATTCTCCAGGTCTGTTTTGAATAATTTATGAATAAATGGGAGGTGGGTAAATGTGCCATGGTTTCCTTTTCAAATCATAATACTCTGTGTATATAATGTGTGTGCAGATCTGTAATTTCCATTTTTCAAAGGGCAGCTTACCCCCTTTGAGTCACAGTGTAGCTAAAAAAAATAAATGCTTTTGCCTGAGGTTCAAAATTAGTAGCTGGGAGAGCTGAGCTAATTAAGTCATCTGTCTGACTTTAATACTAGATACCTTATAATAATGTTCGGGTGCCGTTAAATAGGTTACTCCATGAACCATCAGAAGTGGGAAGATTAAAATACAAGACAAAGCAAAACCCAGCCTTGACCAGGTAGTAACAGGGAAACGCCATGAGGTGTGGCCTTTGGGCGCTACGCTTCCTCCCCTGGTTAAACCCAACGTCTGTGCTCTGACCGCACCCCGCCCTTGCACCTCAGTCTGAAAAGCCTGTCGTGTTGTGTAGTGAACCCCCTGCAGTCACACCCCTCCTGCCGCTGGGGAAAGGTGGGATTCATTCTTTTGGTTTGGAGTTGTTCCAGTATTGTCACCGTCAATCACTGCATTAGATGTAAAACAAAAGTGGGTAAAAGAAAGGTTTTCAACTGTGTTGTGTGATGTGCCTTTTAAGAGGTAGGTAAAAAAATCCCAGACCGAGGATCCTCTGTTGTTTCTAGCTGGTACATATGCTGGGTCTCTAAAAAGTTCATGGAAGGCACCAGCAGATGACATAATGGTTACGTCACTAGACTCCCACGTAGTCGACCATGGTTCAAGGCCTGGGCCCGGTGGCTTTAAAACTCATGCTGGGTGAATGTGCGTGTGTACCACGATCTTGAGAGGAGAAGGGACTGCGGTGTGGCCACCTCCCCTGGGGGATGATTTCTCATGTTCTGTCTGTGCCCCTAGTGAGCATACATGCCGTATAGCAAAAAAACTCTCTTTAAAAAAAAAAAGAGTTCATGGAAAAGATGTATTCTGGAAAAACTATGCATGGATTTCGATATTTTTTGCTACTAAAATAAACTTGTACTGTAGTTCCATTTTTCCATGAACTTTTTGACATCTTCTCATACAACCCAATGATAAATAATCAAGTGCATCACGTGCATGTTTTACTGCAAAACTAACCGCTCACCTCGCCCCAACTCGACACGGTGCCTTTGTCCCAGCTGCCCAGGTGGGATCTCCCGTTTACTGGCCTCACTGTGTTGGAAATAATGGGCGAGTTGATGATGGGACCCTGGAGTGGCTTCACCTTGATCTGAATCCCCGCCCCACGAGGTGCCCAGACAGTAGCTCTAGTTGTTCAGGGTGATCGGTGGGACGTGCAGCCAGCCCCCGGCCTGCCCTCCAGGACCTGACCTGGTCAGAAGCGTTCCTGACTCTGGTTCCTCACCCAGCGGGAAGGCGTGTTCACCCTGGGTAACCTGCACCCATGGTGTGTGTTTCCTACCAGTCTGCGTCTGCCCTTCTCTCTGGCAACACTCCACGCTGCGTATGTGGGGAGAGTGGGCTTAGAACACTCTGCAGGAAGGTCCTACATGCTTTTGTTGGTTTTCTTGCTTTTACTTCTTATTTGTTGTATTGCGGGTAGAAAACAAGGATTGATGATTGTAATAGGGTATGTAAATAGTGTTCCTGTTTACCCAGTGTAGTTCTAAGCAAGTCTTTTCTCAGACGTGAGGTTAAGTCCCTTGGGATGTTCAATTATATACTTTGAAATAAAATGTTCTTTTCTTACTTTATGATAGTGCACGCACACATGAAAGAGAGAGCACCTCACCGGGGTCTTGTCATCTGCGATCCCCCTTGCCCAGCCTCCAGCTCTTCAGGGTCCCTCCTCCTTAGGCACCCACCCATGTGTCGGGCTTCCATTCAGGATGACTGGGGACCCAAGCCCACGTCAGCCACGTGGCTTCCAGCGTTGCAGTCCAGTACACTGTGGACTACACCACCTTCCTGAGCTCAGAAGGAAGGCTTCGTTTGGTGTACTGAGTCTCTAGAGTGAAGACAAAGCAATGATGAGCCATGGGCCCCATCGCTTGTGACAGTGGAATCGGTGATAATAACATTTACAAGAGAAGCTCGGAGCCACAAGTACCTGCTGACTCTGCAGGGGCTCCAGGGAGTGGTGTTACTGAACCAAACAGGTTGTGTAGGTCATAGGCCACTCATGTCTTCCATTTAGACAACAGGTCTTCAAAAAGTTTGTGGAAAATGTCTATCATGAAAAAGTACATGTGGATTTCACATTTTTTTGCATTGAAATAAACTTGTACATTCATTCCACTTTCTGTAAACTTTTTTTTATTTTTCACTTATTTATTTTCACATTTTCCACAAACATTTACTTTATATCTCAAAAATTTTTGCTCATACTCCATAGCTCTTGACAGTTAATAAACAACCGTGAACTTTTAGACATCCGCTTGTATATGTTCCAGTCTGTTCTGTTCCGAACACACACACACCGAGGCTGGCCGTTTGAAAAGAGTAGAGGTTTATCACTGAGGGTTTTGGAGGTCCGAGGTCGGGGTGCTGAATCTGACCAGTCCTCCTGGCAGTGGAGTCCCCAGGTGGCCATGGTGTCACATGGCGAGGGTCAGTGGAGCTCTTGCCTCTGTGCGTGTCCTTGCTCTCCTTCAGAGGCACAGGGGTCCCCGCTGAATGACCTCTTAGAGGCTCCACCCCTTGGTCCCCTTTGGATTAAATTTCCTAATACTGTCACGGTGCATCCAGATTGGAACACGCGCACCTGGGGGTGGGGGGCGGTGCTCAAACCTCGGGAATGTATGTCACCGTTTACCCTCACGCGATGGGCTCCTGCGGGCTTTGTATGTCCACATACCAGATTCCATCAGCTTCAAGTACAAAAACAACTCCTAGGATCCAGGGGGATACAGAGGGGCAACCTTAGCCAGCCCCCTGGCCTGAAATCAAATATGGCCTAAGAGGATTTCCTAAAGCATCCAAAGGTGAGAAGCCGGTTTGTAGACCCCTCGGATAGTCCTCAAACTTAGCAAAGGAAATGTACAAGCAGAAAAGGATGCAGTGGAACAGGTCGTGCTCCCCCACCACTTTTGTTCTTCTTCCAGAGACTCTTTGATATCGGAACTCTCCATTCTTCCTAGCACGCATGTCTCAGTGGTGCGCTTCTGTATCCATATGCAGGGAGGAAGCTGAGACGCCTCCTCTCCAAGGGTCAGTCTCCTCTAGTTCAGGGTGCAGTCGCTTTCCCTGTCCTGTCTTCTTTAGCTCTGTACAATCACCAGGAGGTCGCTACATGGAAAAAGTACTGATTAAATCCTTTGCTCGGGTCGTAAGGGTGTGCTTTGGTGAATTGCCGTACACCGAACGTCCCATGTCATCAAGAACAGAGTTACCGTCATGCCAGAAGCTGGTACCCACTTCCAGTCACCAGAAGGTATCCACTGTCCTGATTTCTAACACAGTGGGTTACTGTTTTTACATCTGCTCACCTTAAAGTTTAAATAAACAGCATTTCAAGATAGAAGACAAAGTTAACCAGGAATGAAGTGTTAGTTGTGTTATTACAGTAAGAAAGTTCTTCCTTTGCTCAGCATTTGAACTTGCATATGCCGTATGAAATGCATTATGAAATTCATAGTTGTGATTTGGAAATGATAGGTAAGAGTCTAAAACCCCAGTGCAGGCCGGCCCCTTACCCGTCACATGCCTGGCCTGCACTTAGAGTATGCTAACCCCTTTCCATGCCACCGGAAACTGAAGTTCAAAGGGACAGAAAGGAAAGGTGGAATGACATCTGCCTTCGTACACGAATTCAGCTGAAAGGAAGAGAATACCTGGCTATGTGATACAAAAAGGCTTACGCTTAACAGGCAGAGTGCTTACCAAAGATCTCATGTGTTCCTCTTATATAATAGACATTCAGCATTGCCTCAAGGCAAGGAAGTCAGTTCAATCCAGAGCCGGATGCTGGCGGTGCAGTTTGGTGTCGAGCGATGTCATTTGGCAGCCAGCGCTTACAGGGCACCAGGGTTCTCACGATTCCGTTTTTTGTATCCTGGAAAACAGCTGGGTCTGCTACCTGCTGCTGCAAACGCTGGCTTGTCTACAGCATGCCCCTGGGCGCTGCTGTTTAAGTGGCTCCAAAATATGTGATTATGCTTCGTGTGCTTGTCCAGAGAGCCTTCCCCTATGGAGACAGTGACATTTACAGTTCCTGGAAGGCAGAACAGTTCTCGGGCTTTAGCTTCCAGCATTGATCATATTCTTCAAGGAAAAGAAATTGGATTGGAAGCCCTGCACTGCTATAGCAGAAGGCGCCTTAGATATTAGGGATTCATTTTACGGACGTCTCCGTCCACTCTGACCTTCCTCCTGCACACCCAATCCGTCCTCCATGTCCGCACCATTGTCTTTCCAGACCCCACATCATCCGTGGGGCATTCTCTCCTGTCTGGTGCTCCAGGTGCATCCTCCTTGCACACAGAACTCAGTCTGCAGCTTCAGACCATCACAGCTCACGGTCTGCAAATCTCAGCCCCTGTTGGCCACAGGCACTTTCGGTTATCGCCTCTGACCAGATGGTTAGAGTCTGGTTCTTTTCCACCCTTCCGGCTACTTTCAACCCCTGCTTGCTGTTAATTTGTCCAGCAAGCCTTCACACATGCACAGACTTAATGGTCTCCTGCACGGCCCCGGGGCCACACTTTCCACTCTGTGAGAAGTGACTCTACTGGGCTCGTAGCCTGCTTACCTGTGAGTCCCTGCAGTCGGGCACCAAGACTCTGTCCCGTAACTTAGCGCGTAGCACGGGGCTGTGCTCAGTAGATTCTTCCAAAATGTTTGTTGAAGCCATGGGCGGGGTGGGCCACAGTGCATGGGTAAGTCCTGTGCGTGGGGGAACCCTGTCTCACACGATCTACTTTCCGTGTTCAAATACCAGCCCATGCAGCTTGAAAATTAATCTGTGTGTGCCTGCCCCAGATCCACATAGGATGAACAGATGGAGGGAAGAGGATGGCGGAGTGGCCACACCCACAGAGTATTTTCTCCTTCTCCCTTCCTCTCTCTGGCAACTAAAAATAAAGGGAAAAGGAGAACAATGGGGCAAGGGCCCTATTAGATTGAAATGACAGCCATGTACTCCCTAACATGATTTTTAAATACGAAAGAGAAGTAGACCGCATGTGTTTCCTTCTTACTCAGATTGAATCCCCCATGCACGTAGCTCCCTAAATTTTAGTGATCCACCTAGAAACACACAAGGGACCGTGGGCCAGGTAGACTGCTCTGTACATACAGGATCTTAACCTGGGAGTCACAGTTCATCCCTTTGGAGAAACACGTTCACTGCCATGTTAGGAAGTCAGAGTTAAACCGCCCACACTTAGACTTTGTGCTGTTTCTGGATTCACAGAGCAAACTTCAAATGCACATCTCTGGGGCCAGCAGGAGGCATGGTGATTAAGGTGCTGGACATCCACATGGCCTCCTGTGGTTCGAGTCCTGGACCTGGTGGCTTGAAAATCACACTGGGCGCGTGTGCGTTCTTGCTGCGTTCTTGCCCCAGATCCTGAGAGGACAGTGGGGAAGACGAGATAGTGGCGTGGCCATCCCCCCGAGGGGGGAGGGGGGTGACTTCTCACTTTCTCTCTCTCTGTTGCTCTTTGGTAAAAGCATGTGCTCTACGTTCAAAAAGAAAAAGAAGTCACACATCTTTCCATCAGTATTACAGATATGTCTGACATCTTTGTTCCTTTCGTTAGTGAAGCATGCGGGACTGAGTCACGTGTGAATGGTAGGTAATTAGAAATAGGATGGGGAGTCTACAGGGAGTCTACGAAAGCGTCACCTGAGGTTCCCACATGTGGCGTCAGGGCCTCACACTTAGCCCACAGAGGTGACCAGCACCAGGTGTGAGGCGGAGGCTGCTCTGGGGCCCGGGGCCCAGCCATGCACTGTTGCCATGCTGTGACTTTTTCTGTCTGCTGAGAATCCGTTGTGAATTGGTGCTCAAATTTGGAAGGGCAGGGGCCAGCAGGCCATGTGGTGGGTAAAGCGCTCGAATCCTGGACGTGGTGGCTTGCTTTCTCACTTTCTCTCTCTCTCTCTCTGGTGAGCTTGCATGCCCTGTAACAACAACAACAAAATCACGATAATGATACATAAAATTAAATAATTAGTTTCTAGAAAATAAATTTAGAAAGGTACTTTGGGACAGGGGGTGCACTGAAACTCAGCTGCCAGGAAAGGATGCTCAGCGCTGCGCTTTGACCCTGAGTTCAGTCCGCCCCACTCAGGTGGGGGCTGCCACGCGCCTGGGGAAGGCGGGCTTGTTCTCCCTGTGTGTCAGCTACGCAGCTATGACCTCCCGCTAGCGCTCCCCCAGGTGACAGCCACAATGTCGGGGGTCGCCTTCCGGGACGAGGGTCCGCGTGTGTGGGGGTCACTAGGGTTTACATGAGCGTCACAGAGTTTCAGAGTTTCTGGACTCTCATCTTCCTGAGTACTACGCCCTGTGCGTTTTTCTCCTCAATGTCTGTTTAAGAGAGTTTTATTTTTTTAT
The DNA here is from genome assembly GCF_000334495.1 of Tupaia belangeri chinensis. Lineage (NCBI taxonomy): Eukaryota > Metazoa > Chordata > Mammalia > Scandentia > Tupaiidae > Tupaia > Tupaia belangeri. The sequence goes on along the minus strand of NW_006208936.1, from coordinate 1,349,351 downwards.
TTTTTTATTTTTTGAGAGGTTTTCGCTATAGTGCGCGTGTGCTCGCCCGACAGACAGAGAGAGACAGAGAGACAGAAAGCGAGAAATCACCCCCCAGCGGGGATGGTCACGCCGCAATCTCTTCTCCTCCATTCTCCTCTCGGGATCCTGGGCACGCACGCACACGCGCCCAGCGTGAGTTTTAAGCCACCGGGTCCGTGACGCGAACCACGGTCGACTACGTGGGAGTCCAGTGACATAGCCATTACGCTAACTGCTGGTTCCCGAGAGTTTTATTTTTTTATGCTATTTTTTGAAATTTCATGGTCTCCCAAAAGGTCAAGTTAAAATTGAGGGTGAGTCAGTTAATTAAAGGGATTCTTCCTTACTCTGAACTCATACATGAAGTGAATAAAAAATGTTACCAGTGGTTAAAGCTAGGGACATTGTGTGATCAGCAGTGGTAAAACTGAACATTGCAGGAATTTCATGAAAACACATGAAGTTAGAAAAAAAAGTACACCGAGTGGGGCATTTGATAATCTCTCTCTCTTTTTTTTTTTTTTTTTGGAGAGGTTTTTTTGCTATAGGGTGCATGTGCTCACCAGAGAGAAACAGAGAGACAGAAAGCGAGAAATCACCCCCCAGAGGGGATAGCCACGCTGCAATCCCTTCTCCTCCATTCTCCTCTTGGGATCTTGGGCACGCACGCACATGCGCCTGTCATGAGTTTAAGCCACCGGGTCCAGGACCCAAACCATGGTCGACTACATGGGAGTCCAGCGACATAGCCATTACGCCAACTGCTGGTCCCAATAATCTCTTTCTTAAAGCAAGCTTATTTTTCGTTTTTTTTCCATGAGCAAGAGAGAGCGAAAGAAAGATAGTTGCCATCAAAGGAATCCAGCCCCGATCCACCCCAATCTCGGTGGCTGTGTGTGCTGAGAGGGCTCTGGGCACAAACCGGGGACCATCCTGCGTGGATCGGCCTCACGGAGCATTGCCCCTTACCGTTGTGCCACCGTCTGGCCCCCTGGCCCCAGCCTTACGCTGCTCTGTTTACATACACGTAGCTATGAGTGATGACATGGGAGTGAAGAGAGGAAAATGGCTTTTCCCCTGGGCACCTTCCTAAGTCGCCTCCCTATGGAGTCAGGGGTGTTCAGGATGACGTGCAGCGGACTATGAGGTGACTATGAGTGTCACTGCACCCACCGAGGCAGTCTGCCAGGTCATCTGTCTGGTGACCCCTCGCCCTCGGCTGTGCCTGGTCACAAGCTCCCTCTGTCCTGGGTCCCTGTGCCAGGCGAAGGGTGCTCTTCAAATGAGAAAACTCACTCTCCTGTTAGGAGCCTCTGCTGGGTCCTACAGCCTCAAGGTGTTGGTGTTTAGAGTGATACACACACAGACACACACACACACAAGTTTGTTGCGTTTTTTTGTTTTTTTTTTTTTGCTATACGGCACATGCGCTCACCAGAGAAAGAGAGACAGAGAGAAGGAATGTGAGAGATCCCCCTTCCAGGGGGGATGGCCATGCTATAATCCCTTCTCCTCCATTCTCCTCCTGGCATTTTGGGCATGCACACACAAGCCTGGTGTGATCTTCAAGAACACCTGAGGTCGTTGGAAATGCTGACACTTCAAGCCCTCTTAGTCACTCTTGAATTTGGCTATACACCATGCCTGTCTTTATTCTTTTTTGGAAGGAAAGGCCTTCTCAGGGGCTCCAGCAGTTGCTGTTCCTGAAGCGTAATGCTGCAGCTCGCTCTCTGCAGGTGAGGGGTGTTTTTTGCTATAGGGTGCATGTGCTCACCAGAGAGAAACAGAGAGACAGAAAGCGAGAAATCACCCCCCAGAGGGGATAGCCACGCTGCAATCCCTTCTCCTCCATTCTCCTCTTGGGATCTTGGGCACGCACGCACATGCGCCTGTCATGAGTTTAAGCCACCGGGTCCAGGACCCAAACCATGGTCGACTACATGGGAGTCCAGCGACATAGCCATTACGCCAACTGCTGGTCCCAATAATCTCTTTCTTAAAGCAAGCTTATTTTTCGTTTTTTTTCCATGAGCAAGAGAGAGCGAAAGAAAGATAGTTGCCATCAAAGGAATCCAGCCCCGATCCACCCCAATCTCGGTGGCTGTGTGTGCTGAGAGGGCTCTGGGCACAAACCGGGGACCATCCTGCGTGGATCGGCCTCACGGAGCTTTGCCCCTTACCGTTGTGCCACCGTCTGGCCCCCTGGCCCCAGCCTTACGCTGCTCTGTTTACATACACGTAGCTATGAGTGATGACATGGGAGTGAAGAGAGGAAAATGGCTTTTCCCCTGGGCACCTTCCTAAGTCGCCTCCCTATGGAGTCAGGGGTGTTCAGGATGACGTGCAGCGGACTATGAGGTGACTATGAGTGTCACTGCACCCACCGAGGCAGTCTGCCAGGTCATCTGTCTGGTGACCCCTCGCCCTCGGCTGTGCCTGGTCACAAGCTCCCTCTGTCCTGGGTCCCTGTGCCAGGCGAAGGGTGCTCTTCAAATGAGAAAACTCACTCTCCTGTTAGGAGCCTCTGCTGGGTCCTACAGCCTCAAGGTGTTGGTGTTTAGAGTGATACACACACAGACACACACACACACAAGTTTGTTGCGTTTTTTAGTTTTTTTTTTTTTGCTATACGGCACATGCGCTCACCAGAGAAAGAGAGACAGAGAGAAGGAATGTGAGAGATCCCCCTTCCAGGGGGGATGGCCATGCTATAATCCCTTCTCCTCCATTCTCCTCCTGGCATTTTGGGCATGCACACACAAGCCTGGTGTGATCTTCAAGAACACCTGAGGTCGTTGGAAATGCTGACACTTCAAGCCCTCTTAGTCACTCTTGAATTTGGCTATACACCATGCCTGTCTTTATTCTTTTTTGGAAGGAAAGGCCTTCTCAGGGGCTCCAGCAGTTGCTGTTCCTGAAGCGTAATGCTGCAGCTCGCTCTCTGCAGGTGAGGGGTGGCAGGGTCTCACTGCGTGGGGCCCAGGTGCAGTCTTGCGCGACAGTGGCCGAGTGCAGCGTCCACCCAGTGGCTCTGCAGAGCCGGCTGTCCCACCTAGCCCACCACGGGGCATTCCACAAGTGCCCCAAGTCACACCCCTGCTAGCTGCTAGTCCTGCCCTTGGCCACATCTGGTGAGTGCTCATTCCAGTCTTCCCACATCAATAAACCAGGGCCCTCCCAGCTCAAAGGTCAGGAGCCAGGGCGGGGCCCTCAATTCTGCCCTGCTTCCTGCCAGAAGGGCAGGGCCGGCCACCTGTTCAGGTGAGGGGGAGAGCCTGGTCTGCCTCTCCTCTTCTTTGGCAGGGGCTCCACCTGCTAGTGTGAGGCCTCAGGGCTGTCCCTTTATGAGAAGGGCTTTGAAGCAAACAAACCTTCCCTTCCTTCCCTCGGGCTCCTTCAGGGTCTGACTGACAGTTCTGCAGGCCCACTCCTGCCCTGAACGCCCAGGCAGCAGGAGGGAGGGGACCTCTGCCCTTCCCGATCAGCCTTGCCAACCCACCTGGACCTACTGGGGACATTTGAGGAACGGGGGTCCTTCTGCCTCTTCTGCATCTCAGCAGGCTTCTGCAGGGAGCAGTTATCCTTGAGTTCAAGTGAGATCATTGCTTTGGGTTTCCTGGGGAAAATGGTGAAAGGCCGAGATGAGGAGATGAGTGTGTTTTCTGTTTGCTGCAGGAAGTCAGCACAGGGGCTCAGTTTGGTTATCCTGGGAATGTCGGAATAGGAGAGGCTGGAGGCAGGGACACATGGAAACCCAGAGGCCCAGGGCCCTCTCCTGGCTCACTGGTTGCCCCTGTCTGACAGGGCTCTTCCTTCCCTGGTCACCACCCGCAAGCCCCAACCACCTCCCCCTCAAAATTCTTAAGATTTGGGTGCTGATCTAACTCCTTTTGTATCCTCAGTGGCCAGCAAACTAACTCCTCCCATAGACACTTTGTTGAATATAAGAAAGGTCTTGGGCCAATAAGTGGTATCATGGTTAAGGCACTAGATTCCCATGTGGTCGACCATGGTTCGATTCCCGGATCTGGCGGCTTGAGACACACTGGGTGCCTGTGTCTGCATGCCCCAAATCCCAGGAGATTGGAGAAGGGACTACAATGTGGCCATCCTGGGGGTGGGGAGGAAGGGTGTGATTTCTCTCTCTGTCTTTGGTGAGCCCATGTGCCCTATGGCCAAAAAAAAAAACCCCGTTTCCCCCAGGGCAAAAAAAAAAAAAAAAAAAAAAGACAGATCTTCTTCCATGGGTCACATGAACTTGTGACAATCTAGCAGTGACTTACTGTGGAACTGGTTTTCATCTTAGTACTAACTTAGTGCACAACTGAGCAGCTCTCCTTCAATGATTCATGTATGTAGTTAATACTTTTTTTTTTTTGCCATAAGATGCATGCACTCGCTACAGAGAGGGAAAATTGAGAAATCATTGCCCTGAGGGATGACCACTCTGCGATCTCTTCTCCTCCATTCTCCTCCTGGGATGTTGAACACAAGCCCATATGCACCCTGGTGTGATTTTCATGCTACCAGACCTGGTATCTGAGCTGCAATTGGCCATGTGGGAGTCCAGAGCTTTAACTATTTAACCACTACGGCACCTACTATGGTTTGGGGGGTTTTTTTGAGAGAGATACTTGCTATAGGGTGTGTGCGCTTGCTGGAGAGACAGAGACAGATAGACAGAAAGCAAGAAGTCACCACCATCACCACCCCCCTGGGGATGGCCACACCCCAGTTCTTTCTCTTCCATTCTCCTCTCAGGATTTTGGGCATGCACACACCTGTACCTGGTGTGTTTGAAGCTCCTGGGTCCGGGATTCGAACTGTGGTCAACTATGTGGGAGTCCAGTATCTTAAATCATTTACGCCACCTGCTGACCCCTTAACTGTTTTCTGCTGTTTTTTTTTTTTTTTAAATTGCACTCCCCAATTTATGCTCTCCTATGTGAGAACAGAAATTTAGAGAAGAAATGTACATTCTGAAGTTAGAAATGCTCCTCCTAAGAAGACAGACAAGTCGACTTCTAATCGTCTCCCATATTGGGGTGATCTATGGTGTGGGCTGTGAAGAAATTCACAGACTCAGAGAGTAAGTAGATAGAAAAGGTTTAGTCATTTCCCAAAGAAGGACAGGGACAGAATGCCCAGAGCTGCATGATCTTGAAGGGTGGGGGCCAGGGTCTTTAAACGCAAAGGGATTGTTAAATTAAACTATTCTGACCTAAAACGGCTATGTACTCCCACACGTGGATTCCTATGGAGAAGCCGAAGTGGTACATGATAGGCTGTTTCCTGAGCTGGTTGCTAAGTTACAGCCAGCCACACTGGCCCCACCTCAGTCAATCACAGAAAGGCCCTTTGTGGGCAGTTTGTGCAGCCCACCTTCCACCTGCAATCAGTCTAACCGCCTCTTCCCCAGTCTTTCTCTTTGGCTTTTGTCATTTTCCCTTTTCCCGAACTCAAATATTGAGTTGACCACAAGTCTAGCGGGAGTTATCTGGAAGTCAGGGGACAACTGCCCATTTTAAATCGTGATAAGATTTGGTCAATTAAGGGAACAGTGGATGGCGTAATGGCTCTGTTACTGGACTCCCATGTAGTCAGCCATGGCTTGAGTCCCGGACCCGGCAGCTTAAACTCACGCCAGGCACGTGTGCATGCGTGCCCAAGATCCCAAGAGAAGAATAGAGGAGAAGGGACTGCAGCATGGCCATCCCTTCTTGGGGGTGATTTCTCGCTTTCTGTCTGTCTTTTTGGCGAGTGCATGTGCACTATAGCAAAAACCTCTCCCTCCCCCCCTCCAAAAAAAAAGATTTGATCAATTAAAACTCTACTCTGTTAAACTGGCTGGTTTACTTTTCTTTTAACAGGATGAAGGGTGGGGTGTGAGGGTGTCCTGAGACAGCAGCCAGGTGGTTTTCTGCAGCATCGGGGCTGTTCAGTGGTCACCTCTGGGGAGCCAGCCAGCCAGCCACAGTAAGATAAAGCAGCCCCCCTTCCTTCCCTCCTCCCGGGTGGAAATCTTCCTCCGATGCCAGGGACTTCCCCACCAGGGCATGCCAGTCCCACAGGACCAGCCAGACTGGGTCTGACCCTTGAGACCTTTCTGCCCAGTCACCGAGGGCGGTCAGTTCCCTAGAGGCCCTGCCTTTCCTCCAAAGAGCCCCAGATAAGAAGCAAAGGTCCAAGCATTGATCCCTAAAAAAACAATGCCTGAGGCACGTGGGGAACTGTGTTCCCCTCCCACTGACCCGCTGAAATGCCTCAGACACCAGGGGGCCCTGATCCGGCCTGGGCCCAGGCCCCCAAGCTCTATGCAGATGCTAGGTTGGTAACAGCTTTTCTGTACTGGGTCCCCTCCTGACTGTCCTCAGCTTCTGGACTCCCATTCCCTTCGCTGCTCCCTCCTCGGGTCTCTCTGCGTACCAGTACTTCGGGGTTCACGGCGTGTGCAGCTGGCGGTGCCGGGGCTGTTACCTTTGCTTCGGGACTCGTGCATGGGTATTTAGTTTATTACGGCCAGTCCTAAAAATTTATGGCCTATGAAAAGTTTATTTTCCATGTAACCGAGGTCAGAATCTGACGTTTAATCTGAAGTCCATATGGCAGGGACTTGCACGGTATCTGAGAGCACTTTGCAAACTACAGAGGGCGGTTTTCGAGAACGGCTTGGCTTTGGAGTCGGTAAGCTTAGCCTCAGATCCCGAGGCCTCTACTTTGGGGGGATGTGTGAGTCATCTTTTTCTTTCCTTCTTCTTTTCCTTCTACTTTTTGTTATAAGGAAGCATGAAAAAATGTAACCACCTTCTAGCCTTCAGTTTCTTCCTCTGCGAAATGAAAGTCAATGCTCTGGTTCTTTCTGCAAACAGTGCTTTTCAGTGCCAGCCCGCACACCTGCACTGAGCTGCAGGGTGGCAGCTGGGCCATTCTTACTGTCATGCCATAGAGGAGTCAAAGGAAATGGAATTGGCTGCATGTCTAGCAAAATGTTTGGCTCTTCCTTAGAGCAACCCTAGTAAAAGTGACAAAGGAGTTTTGTTTGTCTGTTTTGCACGTGCAGTACCTTCTTAGATAATACCATATTGTTTAGAAGCTACTTATGGTTGATAGCACCTACAACCCAGACAGTGGTTTGGGAAGCTTGAGGAAGAAGGAGCAGGAAGGTCTTAGGCTCGGGGTTTCCTGACCCTGACTTCTCCATGGGACTCGAGCGCACAAATCCGCTGCTTCTGATCCACACTGGTTGTTCAGCAGAACAGGCCTCCCTGAAACTCAGTGCCCGCCTAGCAGCCAAGTCCTCCTTCCTAACCTGACCAGCTCTGAAAGCTTAGACCTGTCGGCAAGTGCTGTCTCTGGCTGCGACGGTAATTAAGTATCAAGAAAAGACAGGAAGACTTTGCAAATACACGGAACTCGTCATTTTCTTGTTTTTATTAAGGTTCTTAGATCTGACTGGGCTGTTGGCCAGCAGCTGGCATGGTGATTAAAGCACTGGACTCTCACATGGCCCTACACGGCAGTTAGCGTCCCGGACCTGGTTGTTGGAAAACCACGCCAGGCATGTGTGCGTGCATGCTCCAAATCCCAGGAAAAGGGACTGCGGGGTGGCCATCCCTCATGGGGGGAGAGTTCTCATCTTCCTCTCTCTGGAGAGTGCATGTGCCCTACGGCAAAAACCTAAAGGGAAAAAAGGAATGCCTGGCCTTCTTTGTCTCTCAAGTCGTAGGCCTTGCTGCTCTGCCATGCGACAGTGTGCGATGTCCCTGGCACCGCGTGAATACTTGCTCAGTGAGTGGGGAACGCACAGCTTGAACAATTCGGAGAGACGTACAAGGAGGGGGAGAGGCAAAGGGATAAACGACGCGCTGTCCGACGAGGTCGTGGTGGGCTCTGTGGACTGCAGGGAACAGGATCCTCGCAGCCGAAGACCCCCCTGCCTCAAAGGGGTGGGCATGAAACAGTGCCATGGAGCCCGGCCACTTACAGGCCAGGCGCGGCCAGGGTTGGCTGTGGGATCCCAGGGAAAACCGAAATGTGGGGCCTTTGCTCTAAAGGCAGGAAGAAAGTGCCCTTCAAGGTGTTAAAACAAGATATTTTGCCCTTTCCTGCCTCTTCTTTCCCTGCTCCCTTCTCTTCCTTCCTTTCTTTCTGACTTGTCATGGTGTTTTAAATGTTCTAAGTAAAGAAAAGTGAACATTTTAATTATTAGCCTGAATTTCTTTGCTCGCCTTTCTCTCACGCAATGGCAGTTTTAAATGCAAGTAGAAACGCATTGAACTGATTTGCGGGATCCCCCACGGTACGCAGCTGGTGTCTCGTGCCTGGCATGTACGTGTGTGTTTGGCTCCTGCCGCACAGTGGGATCGCGTCTGTGAACAGACTCGGCTGTATCTCACTTCTTGATATGTGCGTGTTCTAGACCCCTTTGACTTCCGCTGACTGAGTAAGGCGGGGCTTCCTTCCATGTCGTCGTTGTCAGCACAGGGGGTTGGCTGAACCAAGGAAGTAAGAAAAGCACGTGGGCTGGATGCAGTGGCCTGCTCCTATGATGCCAGCCACTCCGGCGGCTGAGACAAGAGGATCATGAGTTTGAAGCTGGCCAAGGCAACACAGTAAGACCCAGTCTCCTAACAAAAACAAGGCCAGCCGGTGGCATGGTGGTTAAGGTGGCCAACCACGTGGTTCGAGTCCCAGACTGGGTGGCTTGCTAAACCATTCCATACGTGTACCCAAAATTCCAGAAGGAGAGATGGAGGAGAAGGGACTGCGCCGTGACTATCCCATGGGGAAGGCTTTCTCACTTTCCCTCCCTTCCACTGTCTCCAGCAATGTGCCTACTGGCAAATTAAAAAAACAAAAAGTGAAAACAAAGACATAACATCATGGGGTACCAAGTCAGTCGTGCTTGTTCAGATACAGCCCCGGTTCTGGAAGAGAGCCTGGCCTCTCCGGGCGTTCAGAGCCTCCACTGTCACGGAGCAGCCTGTTTACCTCGGACTGGTGGAGCGGGGAGTGTTGCCAAACGCCCGCGTCTCGCAGCCTCACCAGGGCCTCGCACGAAGGGCATCAGGAGCACTCCGCGTGAGCCTGTGGCAGGAGCGTGCCCGGCACGTCGCACACACTTCGCACACGTGCAGGCTTCAATGCTGCCTTCTCCCGTCTGACTGCACTGACAGAGCACACACGCACAGACAGGAGAGCGTTAAGCCAAACGTGGCCCTTCAGTGCGCAGCTTCCTTTAGGACGGTCAGGACACATGCCCAGGGAGCTGGCTCTCAGGCCGCCTAATGGATCCCAACTTTGAAGTCTCTGTTTCCTCTTCACACAACTGAGGCGACACTGTTGCCTGACCCATGGGTTGTTCTTATGTTTAAATTAAGCCATGTTGGGTCCGGACGGGGACATAGTAGGAAAGCCAAGTGGGCCCAGGTGGGAAGGTCCTTAGCTGACCTCCAGAACCTCCCGGTACACGCTGGGCACGTGCTTTCACATGACCATGGTCCAGGCTGGATGGAACTTGGGGTGACTCACTGTGCAGACCATTGGAGTGCTTCTCTCTCTGTCATGGGAAAATCAAAAGTTAGGTTAAGGACCAGCAGATGGTGTCGTGGTTAAGTCACTGGACGCCCACGTAGTCAATCGCAGTTTGAATCACGGGCCCAGTGGCTTGAAACTCACACCAGATGTGCAGCCTGTGTGCCCAAATCCCGAGGAAGAACGGAGGAGAAGGGATTGCGGCAGGTCCATCCCGGGAGGTAATTTCTCATTTTCTGTCTCTCTGGAGATCACGCGCTCCCTACAGCAAAATCTCTCTCTAAAAAAGTTAGGGATCATTTACAAAGCACCACTCTTGGCACCTGGCACCCTTCAGTAAGGGTTCATCGCTGTGCTTCTCCCGAACAGGGCTTCAGAGATGAGGGTTCTCCTGTCGTAAAGACCGCCTAATGCAAATGTGACTCAGAGTCAGTAAATGTCACTTCTGGAACCAAGCAGCTGCTAAAAACATTTTTATAAGTCACAAATATATTTCATTACCTCTTTTGAAATGAGTCAGTGTTCTGTACAAATCAGCAAGCAAATAAATACAGTGCTTTCCAGGCGTTGAAGAGCCAAGCCACTTTATAAGAACACAGGGCCTGGATCCAGTGTTGAATCTCTTTGACTTTAGGCAACGTGCTTTTCTGCTTTCATCCTCAGTTTCCTCTTGTCTGAAATGATTGTAAAAATTGTCACCCTCTGACCGTAGCCTCTTCCAAGGAGGACAGAGCTGTGACAGCAGTACAGCCCCTAGTAACTGTAAGAGGACGAGTGCAGAGGAGAGGTACGGAACGGTCAAAGGTCGGTGGGTGACGGGGCCTGCCTGGCAGAGCTGACACACAGGTGTGAAAGCCAGCACTGCCTGCTAGCCCCACTTCACCCCTGCAGAAAGCAAGCATGTATTTTCTGCATCAATTTAAAGAGTTTTGCATAAACAAGCTCCCTTGGTAGGTTCAAGTGCCTGGGATTAATATTGTGGTCAGTTTTTTTTGTTGTTGCTTATTTCTTTTTGTTTGTTTGTTTTATCCATTTGTTTCTTCCAAGGGTAAATAAGACCGAGAAAGAGAGACAGAGAGAAACAGGACCCCCACAGGTCTTTAATTTTTTTTCCTTTTTTTTTCTTTGAGAGGTTTTTTTTTTTTTTAAGCTATAGGGTGCTTGCACTCACCAGACAGAGAGAGACAGAGAGACAGAAAGTGAGAAATCACCCCCCCAGGGGGGATGGCCACGCCGCAATCCCTTCTCCTCCATTCTCCTCTCGGGATCTTGGGCACGCACGCACATGCGCCCGGCGTGAGTTTTAAGCCACCGGGTCTGGGACTCAAACTGCGGTCGACTACATGGGAGTCCAGCGACATAGCCATTACGCTAACTGCTGGTCCCCCCACAGGCCTTGAAACCACAATCCACCCCCAGCCTCAATGAGCCCCGGTTCATGGGTACATGCATGCCCCCTGCTCTCAGGGAGGTTGCCAGAAATGAACCTGGCACCCGTCCATGTGGGTCAGCCTTGCAGAGCCTTGTATTTTACTGATGTGTCACTAGCTAGACCTCGTCAGAGTTTCATTTATTTTTTTTTAAGAATTATTCCTTTTAGTTTAATTTCGTATTATGATAATGAACATTATTGCATATCATTATTTTATTATATTAATATGCAATACTATAGTATTTATTATTTTTTAAAAATTGTCATGGGGATGTGTACTCACCAGGGAGAGCGAGAGTGAGACAGAGAGGGAGAGAGAGAAAGTGAGAAAGCAAGCCGCCAGGCCCAGGACTTGAACTGCAGTCAGCTATGCAGAAGTCCAGCACCTTAACCATCATGCCACCTGCTGGTCCCCTTCAGAGTTTGCTTGATGGAGTGAGAGATGGTGGTGTGCTGACGCTGGCTTGAAATGTCAGGAAATGTGTGAGCTCGTTATTCAATTGTATTGAAAAGAAAGGCAGTAGATGCTAACACTCACCGCCTCCGTCCTTCATTTCACTCCTGAGAGTACTTGATTTGTTGTAGCCTGTGTGGTGGGAATGCTACATTGAGCTTTTGAGGATTCCTTCCCAGTTTTGTCCAGTGACATCACATTAGGAGTGGGAACTGGCTGCAGTGAGAATATTTATACCCCAGAATGGACAGATTCTGACCACCAAGGCCTCCCTCACTCACCTCCCTGAGAGGCCGCTGTAAAACCCCCAGCACGTCACTGTGTAGGACTCGAATCTAATGTGGACATGTCTTTTGAAAACCTTGTTACCAGCTGTGGCGATGGTAGGCCATTAGAGAACCCATTAGAGAGTGCGAAAAGGAAGAGTCCTGCACACCTGTGTGTCTGGCAATACGCTAATTGCCTCTCATATAGAGCCCAATTAAAGTCCTCTTAGAGGCTGGCTAAGCCGTGTGACGTTACCCCAAACTGCTGTTGAACACACTGAACGGCAGTTTAATAACATGCCCACATTGAGACAACTAATAAGTGTGAACGCATCAGTTGGAAAAATATTTGAATCTAGGTATTTGTGACCCGGATGCTTATTATTCTTGCCTTGTGTTTACAACTTTGAATACATTTTGCAGAGGGAATAATGGTAATGCTGGTGAGATTTTTGTAAGTGTAGTTAATACTATATTCATTCTTTCATTCCGTAATTCGCACGTCCAACATTGAAAGTGAAGGGTGACAGTCACTTGTTATTTCAAGTGTCTGCCCAGGGAGGAATCATTGTGGCTGAAGTGCTGTGGTGGCCCAGGGAAGACCAGGGAACTCCAGAGAAGGGTGCTTACGAAAGCCTTGCTACGGCATTTAGCTGTGTGTCTGCGTCATCTGTGGCCTCCAGGGGTGCAGGTGTGGTGGGAAGAGGATGGCTTTGGTAGAGACGGTGGGAATTACTCAGTGGTCAGACAGGCATCCCTGGGTAGTTTGGAGATTCCAGCCAGTGTGTTTAACCTCGTTGCTGTGGGCAACTCTGCCCAGGATGCCAGAGCACCCCCGAGGCACACGCGAGATGCAGTTGTCCACTTCTGCCAACCCATCCACCTGCGCCCCTCAGATTTGGGTTGAACGGGTTTGGGGTAAAATAACTCAGGAAGCTGTATTTTATTTTATTTACTTAAAAAAGAAATCCTATTGGGTGTATATGTTTGCTGGAGAGAGACAGAAAGGGAGAGAGAGAGAAAATAAGAAAGCTCTCCCCAGGGGGGACGGCTATGCCACAGTTGCATCGCCTCCATTCTCTTTGGGGTTTGGTCATGCACACACATGTGCCCTGCGTGATTTTCAAGACACTGTGTCTGGGACTCGAAACGCATAGCCTGCCATGTGGGATCCAGCCGCCTTAACCAGGTCTGGGAGCTCCGTTTTGAATACGCAGCTTTAGAGATTCGCAGGCAGCACCGGGCCCGCGCGGTGGGATACTGTGTTGCTTCCCGAACGTGAGAGGACAGGCACGTAAGGACAGTCATTGCTCTTCCCAGCTCCACGTCGCTTCCCACCCAGTCTCCGTCGGTCCCCACAGTGCTCTGAGATGCTCAGAGCGGCTCATCACTCTTCTCCCTGCACAGTTGGGAGAACCGAGGAGAAGAGGTTGATTAAGCCAGCTCCCACCCTTAGCCAGCGGTGGACCCAGGTGGCTGCTTCCCCAGTATCTTCAGTGCCCAGTGCCCTGTGGGGCTACCGCGTGGGGCTGCTGTGGTGAGGACGCCACCCCAAGGCTACCGGCTCTGGACCGGCCTCAGGAACATGGTGTCTTACACGAGGGGCCCATGCACTCCCAAATATTCTGAACGCCAGCAGAACGATCCGACAGTAGTTTAAATCTTGACTTTCCTCGTCTTCAATGTCTGCAGTGTTCTGTTTAGCTACAGAACTTTAAAATACTCTGGAAGTAAAAACATCTAAGATCTGATCTATCCTGTATTCTTAAATGACAAGGCGCATATGAGTCAGTCCGTTTCTGCAGGTTGTAAGGACTTCCAGCCCTTTGCCTCAGTTAATAATGGAAAAAGCCCGGAAGCAGGAGCGGGAGCCGGGAAGCCTGGTGCTCATTCTGTGTCTCCAGCCAGCCTCATCACCGGGGGTCACCTGCTTCATTTCTCCAGGCCCCATATTCCTCAGCCATAAAAGAGAACGTTGGAGTCCTTGTCGCCTTCGTCCCAGCTTAACACCTAGGATGGCAAGCTTCCGAGTCTCCAGATGGAGGAAGGAGATATCCCTGCCCGTACCATGTTCTTTGGCCTTTCTAAGACAAACAAGACGTTTGCACTGCGGGCAGTGAGCTCCGAGTCTGCTGCTGTGTTCACCTACTTTGGAGTTTGAAAGCCAGGAACCTACTTTATCTATCAAATTAATTGAGTTTACAAGTTCCTCAGTGTTTGTTTTCCCCAGCAATTAGTCCTTTCCCTGGCTGTGCTGCTGGCCTCTACCCAGAAGGTCCCTTCTGTCTGCTGCCTCAGTTTAGCACCGGGGTCATAAAGGCATGAGGAATAAGGTTACACTGGTTTCAGCCCAGGCTTCTCAGCTGTTTTCACTTAGAACTGATCATTTGTTTTATTGCAGAACGGGGACTAAGACTTTTACTCAAATGGGAAGGCCAACCAAGCCAGAAGTGCTTTAATGTTTTTTTTAAACACATAATGTAGTGTAAATTCACAGTAGCCATGCATGGCGTAACTTGAACTTTGCACTCAGACTGAGCCAGAACATTGGGGGCCAGGGGGATACATACATATATATCTTTTTTTTTTTCCTTTGAAATCAAAGTCAGAACACTTTGCTGTTCAGAAATGAATTCCAGATATGGATTTTTATCAAGCTCATCTGACATTTTCAATCCATTTTAGACTGATGAATTCAGTGTCCCTGTGATAGAGATCATAAACAGTTTCCTTTTTCACAAAGCAATCCGGGGAGTGTATATTTGTGCGGTAGTTAATGCCGTGTTAAGTCAGTGTAATGTAGCTACTACAAACATTTGTAGAGCAAAGGGGAAGAAAGCCTTTATTTCAGTCTTGCCGAGAGCAGAAATGAAGTGAGCAAACGCACCCTGGTGTAGAGGCGGCACGAAGACCTTCACGTGTTCTTACTGTTGTGTGAACGGCACGTGGCACGAGCATTTCGCTTAGTCATGTATGGGGAGATCACTAAGAACTATGTCCGAGCACGTGGCTTGCAAGAGGGAATCGATGTTGGGTGTACAATCTCTTTTCTGCAGCAGAACCGACTCTTACTCAGCCTGGGCAGTACATGCAGGTCCCTGATTGGAATACCTTTCGCATATTTACAGAAGGGTCCAAAATAAAAATAAATGAACAGCTATTGTGTTTAGTAGTGAGGTATTCATGGTCGACACAGGTACCACGAGGACCACTTCACCACTTACTTCTACTAGGATTATAGGGAAGCCTGTACTGTCTCTCAGATGCCCACGGTCTGTCACAGGGGCTGGGTATAAAATAAACACCTAACACGCACATCCACATGCATGCTCCCATCCAGGAGAAGGTAGGCTGCTTACATGCCCTAAGTTACTGACAAGTTGGAAGGAAGCGGAGAGCGTTCCCAGATCCATAGTTATGGGCAGGTGGGCAACAAGGGGGCTGGGCAGGACTGGGCTGGTTGGAGATAACCCAATGGCTTACTTCACGTCGATAGGGAAGCAGAACTCACCAAGTCTCCAGGTCAGGGTGTCATCTCGGAGCTGTGCAATGTTTCGGGGTGTTTTCCTCCTTTGCTGTGCAGTTTTCCCATCTTGCCTGGTTAGCTTTGAGTACAGAGTCTGACGATTTAGCCCGACTGGGGTTTGGCCCTCCTATTACGCCCTTAATTTCCATCACCACAGTTTGGGGAGTAGATCCGGGTTATCGGCACTTGGCATGGACGCCGCCGTGTGTTCTGGCTGTGAGACGTTGGGTTCTGTTAGGTTCTGCTTGCCATAGTTTTGTGGAGGCCATGAAAGCTGGGAGGGTGTGACTGTGTCGGTATTTTTACCTTCTCTCTTCTAGTTCCATGTACCAAATAAACTTCCAAAAGGCGATGTGTAAGTTTTCATACCTTTTAAAGTTTTTTCTCTTTCTCTCTCTCTCTCTCTTTTTTAATTTGCTATAGGGGGGCATGTGCTTGCCAGAGAGAGACAGAAAGAGAGAGAACGTGAGAAGTCAACCCCCAGGGGGTATGGTCACACCGCAATCCCTTCTCCTTGTAGGATTTTGAACATGTATACACTCGTGCTCAGCATGATTTTCAAGCTGTGGAATTCAGCAGCCATGTGGGAGTCCAGCACCTTAACCACTGTGCTACCTGTTGGTCCCAAAACTTCCTTTCCTTATCTTCCTTGCATATGGTTGAGTCTTAGCCAAAACCATTTGTGAGGAAAAGTCTTCACTGAACTCTGAAGGGAAGGCTGAAATCCCTTCATTTTATTTAAGTCAGTAGATGTGATAAAGACATTAAAATTGCAGCGTTTTCAAAAGTTGTTTTGGTCTGTTTCATAGATGCCAGTGTGTCTACTTTGTGATGTGTGTAGATTAATATGTGGTTTCACCTTTGTGAAGAGGTGGATCTGCTGTCTAACCATGCTGGGACCCAGGTTGTAGTTTGTGGCGACGTGTTCTCAGTGGCCCGCCATTCATGGTGCTTGGGCCCTCCACTTGAAGTGCACCCCCGCTGCAGGTTCCCAACTCTTCCCAACCCATGCACATCCAGCTTAAAATGTTCTTGTTGCACAAGGCCTTCCGAAGCTCGCCGCTCCAAATGACGCCCTGAAGTCTCCTGTCTCAGTCTTATTGACGCCCTTCCCCACCTCCTTACCAGTCTAACGGAGCACTTCCTGCCTGCCAGGCACAGCTCAGACCCTCAGGATGCAGTGGCTGGAGAAAGGACAGCTCCCCAGGAGAAAGATGGCAGGCACACAGGTGGTGGCAGGACCAGAAGTGAACACAGAGCCGGCCAGAAGGGTGGAGAAAATGATTTCGGAGGGAAAGCCTTTCTGAATAGTGAGGCCAGGGGAAGCCAGGCCAGGTTCCAGAGGATTGTCCCTGTGCAAGGGCCAGGGCAGGGAGCTGGAGGCAGTGTAGGGGGAGGGGGTGAGAGCAGAGAGACAGTGCTGCTCCCCAGGCACAGCCAGAAAGGCCAATACAAGGGGTTTTTACTTGTGCAAAGGAAGGCAGGATAACAGAGTGTGAGCACAGAGAACTGGCCACGTGAGACTTGCAGGTCATCAGCCTGACTCCAACTGCTGCATGGAGCATGCACAGAAGAGAGGCGGGGGTCAGCTCAGGCGTCACCACGCCAGTGCAGGTGAGAGGTGACTGAGGCAGAGGGCAGTGTGCTGTCCAGGTCTGCATGTGTTTTGGAAGGAGGGCTGTCAGGGTTTACTGCTGGTTGGAATTGGACAGGGCTATGTATAAATTGGAAAAAAGAATCCAGAACAATACCAACGTTTTGACCTGGATACCTGGTGAACAAATGGTGACTGTCCTGGATGGACAGACTGAGAGAAGGAGAACAGCGGCTGTCCTATTTGGATCTTACGTCGGCCATTCCTGGAAACACTTAAGGTAGAACATAGGCAGTTGGTCATGTGGATCTGTAGCTCAGGGGAGAGAACAAGGTGATAGGTACAAACGTGGGAGGCGTCCGTACACAGAGGGTAGCATGATTATAACCATGCATTTATGTAGCAGGTGTATTCTTCCAACCCACCTCCAGGAGAATTTAAGAAATGCAACTTGAGCTATATCTTGAGACCTCATTTGGCTAATAGAAAACTTAACTGCTAATTTAGCCAGCACTTTTAGTCGATTATATAAACTTAATATCATAGATTATTGATGATTTGGGTTCTCCGTTTCTCTTCCAATTCTTGAGGATTGGGAAAGCCTCAAACTCAGGACACCAGGGGTGGGATGGGTGGGATAGTGGAGGGTGTCTGGCATCCACTTACACGTGTGTTGCACCACCCGGCATTGGTGTCCTCTGTCCTTCCACGTGGTGCCTTACAGCATGTGCTGCCCTCTACTGCCTCACTGGCTCCTGAAAACCCCCTGTGGGTTGCATAGTCCCTACTCTGACAAGCACTTATGGCTGTTTGCCTTTGCCATTTCAGGCACAGGAAACTCTGGCTCACAGTCATCACAGCGCTCCCGTTTCCAGGGTGTGTGTGGGGAGCGGATTCCTACAAGACCGTAATGTCCCGGGGCCCAGGGTGCAGCACAGGGCGAGGTGTTCAGTCTCCAAACGCACCTGATAGAGTCTAGCGTCCACCTCCCCTCGGTACTAACTGGGGTTAGCTAGGCAGGGTGTGGGAGCCCTCTCAGGAGACCCCTGCCAGTATCGCGTCTGCTTCATTCCCCACATCCTTTCCCATTAGCCCTGAGATCCTTTTTATCTCCCCTCGGGCAAGAGAAACTAGCTCTGCAAGTGCTCTCCCCAGTTCTAGTTCTCCCTTTTCCCCTCCTTGAAACACAGCTTGTGAATTTGGAAGCCAAGAATTAACATAACTCCTTACTGGTATTTTTCTTTTTAAGTTTATTTACTTATTTCTTCAATTAGAAAGGGAAACAAAGAGATAAACAGAGAAAGAAACTCCATTAGGGTCGTCACACTGTGATCTGCCCCTAGCCTCAGCCAGCCAGATGTGTGAACACACACACACGCACACACATGCACCTGGCATGTGCAGGGAGACCTTGGGTGGCCAACCTGGAATCGTCACATGTGGCCTTAGCACAGCAGATCCTGCATTGCCTCTGGGCCGCAGCAGCCAGCCCCATCTCCTCTGGTTTCTTGGTGACACGGATCTTTCAAGGATGGGAGGTCTTCTCTTCATCCCTATGATTTGAGGAAGGTCATGGGGTAGAAGGGAATGTAGTGGGAAAAATTCACTCAAGACTGCACAGCATCCTGTAAGAGTCATCCATTCCATCTTGTCTTCCCGTGTCACTGTGAGCTTGGCGCGGGTGGAGACAGGTTTGACTCCTCGACTTTCTGTCCCTAGAGTTGAGCCCATAGCAGGTGCTCACATGTCTGTAGAACTCGAATACATGAGGTCTGGGTGACAGCGCGGTGACAGCCAGCTCTGTGCTCGTGCACATGCAAAGGAAGAATACCACCTGTGTGTTGTTGTGCGCATGGGGACAGTAACTTAGGGACTGGCTGTGACAGATGCTTGCTGGAAACCAGAAGATGCTAGAGGGCAAGCCAGTCCTGAGCCAGCAACCGCAGGCTAGAGGGAAAGCCAGTCCTGAGCCAGCAACCGCAGGAACAGCTTCATAGTCTGGCGGCTTTTTACTGACTTTGCGAATGATGCTGCACAAGCGTCCTGGAGAGAAGCCGTCTGGCCCAGGGTAGGGCGTTGTCAGGCCCGCTGTGGGGTGCTCGCAAGTCGCACGCCAGTGGCCTTCGGAGTACGCGCTCTTACTTTTCCATGAAGCAAATCTAAGGACAGAGAACAGGCCCCTCTAAGGGTCAGAGGGCACAGTTAAAGGCCCCACGCTGAGAAATCTCTTTGAAAGCTCATCTTTTGTATTACACACTTGCATTGATTCTGTAATGTATTTGATTCAAAATATGTGTGTGTGTTTTAGTATAAAAATAAGCGTGTTATGGCTGGGTGGTTGTGTAGCACCAACAGTGCTCTGAGAGGCTGACACACATGGAAGGTCCCGACTTCATGTCCAGAGGCCCTGCTGAGCACGCCAGGCACACACATGTCCATGACCTGGGGCTGCCTGAGGCTCGGGAGATCATGGGGTCCCTGTTGGGGGTGCTGTCTCCCTGTCTTTCTGTATTTTGCTCATGGAAGAAAGAAAGAAACTTTAAAAAGAATAATGTGTCTCTGTCACCCTAAGTATTCCTTTTGGCTCCTTGAAGAGAGAGACAGTGAGAAGGAAAGTAAGAAGCCACCCTCCAGGGGAGTGGCCACGTACCAGTCCCTTCTCTGTTCTCCTCTTGGGATCTTGGGCATGCAGTCACGTGTGCTGGGCAGCATTATTTTCAAGCCACCAGGTCTGAGGCTCAAACTGTGGTCTACCATGTGAGAATCCAGCGTCTTAACTACCACCTCACCTGATGGCCCCACCCCAAGTCCTCTATTAAAAACCACCCCCCAGAAAGGCGCTTCCGGCTTATCCAG
>NW_006208936.1:1326540-1329584 GCF_000334495.1 Tupaia belangeri chinensis | reverse complement strand
AGACATAGAGACAGAAAGCGAGAAATCACCCCCCAGGGGGGATGGTCACGCCGCAATCCCTTCTCCTCCATTCTCCTCTCGGGATCTTGGGCACGCATGCACACGCGCCCGGCGTGAGTTTTAAGCCACTGGGTCCGGGACACGAACCGCGGTCGACTACGTGGGAGTCCAACGACATAGCCATTACGCTAACTGCTGGTTCCCTTATCCAGTCACTTCTGTGGGCATGAAACCTATCCCAAGGAGCAAGGTATTATGTCAACTTGGCATTTTCTTTTGATCAGATTTCTAAAAAGTTCTATCCTTGGGATCAGCAGATGGCATAATGGTTACGTCACTGGACTCTCATGTAATTGGCCATGGTTTGAGTCCCAGACCCAGCAACTTAAAACTCAGGCTGGGTGCGTGTGCGTGCATGCCCAAAATCTTGAGGAGAATGGAGGAGAAGGGATTGTGGTGTGGCCATCCCCCTGGGGGGAGTGATTTCTCGCTTTTTGACTCTGTCTTTTTCCAGTGAGTGCATGCACCCTATAGTAAAAATCTCTCTTGGGGAAAAGAAAAAGAAAAAAAAAAAGGAAAAGTTCCATTCTTAAAACCAAACTTCAGGACTATTAATGCTACACTACCAAATAGCCTTACAAAACAAACAACGACCATTTTTACTTGGCCAGAAAAATGTCGGCCTGCTTGTCGATGTTCATCGGCACCCCCACATCTGCTAAGGTGACTTTTAAATGTGTACCAGGATCATCTTTTTATTTACTCTTATTTGATGAAACAACGAATTAACTAAGATTATGGTGACCTAACATATTAAATCTACATGTTGATTCTTTTTCCCCATGATGAAAACGGAACAAATCGGTAAGGCATCTAAACTTAAAATGTTCTTCCTGATACACCTTTCCTTTGGCTATTTTCAACAGCCCTGGGATGAAAGAGCAGCGTCATCCCTCTTCATGGCCTGGCTGGGAGCACGGTACCTACCAAGTACTGCCTGCTCCCCGCATGTTAGCACGGGGTTGCCGGTAACCTCCCTGTGGCTCCCGTCTCTTACCCAGAGCCTGGGCTTGACTCTGCTTTCTGTAAGATTTGAGGGAGACAGACGTAGCAGCTGCTCAGTAAGTACCCTGGTTGGTGTCGTGACTGTCGGATGGGTGATACCGTATCACATGTACACAGGGTCTCCAAAAGGTCATGGAAAACGCATGTTAGAAAGGACAGTGTAGGACCAGTAGGTGGCAAGGTAGGTAAGGAGGGTGCTGGACTCCCACAGGTGCTGGCCGACCATGGTTTAAGTCCTGGACCTGGTGGCTTGAGAATCACACTGGATGTGTATTCCCGTGTGCCCAAAATTCCAGGAGGAGAATGGAGAAGGGATTGCAGCATGGCCATCCCTCTAGGGGGTGATTTCTCACTTTCCCTCTTATTGCCTCTCTGCTGAGTGCATGCTCCCTATGGCAGAAACAAACAGGAAAACAGAAAAAGGACTATACGTGAATTTCTATTTTTTTGTACCAAAATAAACCTATTCTTTAATTCCATTTTTCCACAAACTTTTCAAAGTCCCCCTTGAATTACTGATATAGCCACACAATTCCTATGGCCTGGGGATGAATGCGCAAACTGGTCCGCCAATCCTCCCTTCTCCTTTACGCTCTCAAGTCTAGACTTCAGATCAGCATGGTTGGGGGAAGCTGGGTGTACAGACTAACACCATGATCCACGTCCCTCAGTGGATTGAGGATGCCTTTCCTATGGGGAGAGGCCAGCGAGGTCTTGGGACATTCCTCACTGTGGAAACAGGAAGATTAGCAGAGGCACCACTGCCCTAAGTGGTAGGAACAAGATGGCAGACAGATGTGCTCAGCACAGTGGCCTACAGACGCATGGCACTGCTGGGCCCTTAGACACACATTACAGGGGCAACAGGTGATGCTTCCTTTACATTGTCTCACTTAAAATAGGAGCTGCTGCACAGTGCTAACACACGGGACCCACGTGGGAAGGGTCCTGGGTTCTCATCCTGGGACCTCTCAGTGCCCTGGGCCCGTGATTAGGGCCAAAGGAGGCTGGGAGCGGATCACTGTGTGAAGACCCTGTTGGGGGTACCTCTCTCAGAAAAAATAAATTTGAAAAAATTAAGTATATTATTGTATAGCAACCCTGTGAGATTGGAATGATCTTCATTTTGTAGAAGGGTGAACTTGAGGCTCAAAAAAAGTAAAGGGATTCCCCGAGCACGCAGGAATAGTAAGAGCCGTGGCTGGAATCCTCGCTCCTCTGAGCTCAGGGCTCCTCCTCTGTTCGGAAACCTTTACAGTGTGAAGCTATTCTTTTCCCATCTGATAATGTAATCACACGACAGCTTCAATGAAATCCGGAGTCCAGCGTAAAATGCCCGACTTATGTCCTGTCTTCATAGATTAGCGGGAATTGTTCCCTACGGGGCATTGGAAATAGAGATGTATGTACATATAAACAGCAGTGATGTCTCTTATTTTTAAAATTTCTGGCAACGTCACTTACGAACTTATATTCACAACTTTCACTATTGTTTGCATGGATGAAAGACTGCAAAGATGTGACAAGGTCGGTCATGTAACAAGGGCGTTGATTGATGTCCATGCCCACGTTTGGCTACATTTACTCCACATCGTTTCTTTATAAGAAAGAAAATACTTCAGCAACGATGCAAGCCTCCTCCTCACCCACCCGCCTCTGCTCTGTCCTCAGAGGTAGCTAGCTACCGGGTCAAGTTTACACGGTGTGTCTTAAAGTTTGTATGAATGGCCAGTCCTGTGTGTTTGCTTTTGTGGACGCTCCTTTTCCCTCAGCGGTGCACTGGAGGTTGATCCACGCAGAGGGGGCTGAGACGTTTAGCCTGTGTTTTCGGAGGCAGCTCTGGCCACATAAAACACTGTCTTTCCAATGGCGAAACCGATGCCTCGTGGGGCCTTTGAAGTCTTCTGACAGGGCTCTTGTGAGCACCGTCTCTTCCCTGGGTTCTGCTGAGAGGCCTCTTTGTCTGGCCTGAAGAGCGG
>NW_006208936.1:1315555-1326296 GCF_000334495.1 Tupaia belangeri chinensis | reverse complement strand
GGGATTTGAATGTATACATCCTTTTGTTACTCAAGAATTGAAATCTGAGTTTCCCAAGAACTGAGTGGGTTCTCCGAGGACGAGGCATCAGATATATCTCCAGCCTTCTGTTAGGCTTGCTGCGTGTTTGTGGCATTGCAGCTGCGTAAATTACACTAAACTGATTAGCACACGGAGCCCATTAAAGGGTACTTAGCCGGCACTCAGTCCATGGAAGCCCTCCTTTCTGTGACTGACGCACCGGAGAGAGGTCTTTATTTAGGGAGGGCTTATTTAGTGCTTATGAGCTCGAGTCCGGCGCTGGTGTTTATCTGAACCGGGACACGTCAATTTAGAGTCCTTTAAAGAGAAGGATGCCGGTGTAAACTGTCGTGTGTATGCACATGGGACCAATACCCACACAATGAAATCCTTGCGTGTTTGCCACTTTTATAGAATTTCAAAATCCGGGCTGAAAATAACGTTAGGCCAGACACTGCTCACGAGCACGTCACCGCACGCATGCATCTCACGCGGCAGTGAGCTAAGCCTTGTTAGATTCACATTCACTGAAGAAACTGAGGCCTGGAGGGCATCTCTAAAACTACACAGCAACAGGCTCCCTGACCACAGGGCTTTCTGGTCAACCACACAAAGGCAACCACAAGCCTTGGCTCCTCATAATAGGCAGTGCCCTCCTTTTTTAATTTTTTCTTTCTTTATTTATTTATTTTTTGCTATAGGGCACATGCACTAGCCAGAGAGACACACAGAACGAGAGAGAGAGAAAGTGAGAAATCACCCCCCAGGGGGAATGGCCGCACTACAATTCTTTTTCCAGTCTCTTCAGGATTTGGGCCATGCGTGCCCGTACACACACACACACACACACACACACACACATACATCCCTGGTGTGGTTTTCAAGCCATCAGGCCTAGGACTCGAACCATGGTGTCAACTATGTGGGATCCAGCACCTTAACCACCACACCACCTGCTGGCCTGATACTGCTTCTGTCTGGCTCTACAACACCTCTGTCTAGGCCAGAGGAGGTGGTGCTTCTCGTCACTTGAGTGGGACCAGCTGTCCCTCGTCATCACGTGGCTGTCCCTGCCAGCCAGCACAAAGGTCCTGGGCCCCTCCTGGGCTGGGACGAGGAGCAGCACACAGGGAATGATGCCCTCTGTGGGCACAGAGGGCCCCTGAGAAGGACCACCTAGACTTTCACCCCAAAGTCCTCTTACATAGTTAGGAATCCAGGCGAAACTTTCAAGTCTCAGTGGCACGCGTGCGCCCTTCCACCTTCCCGACCATTAGACATCGTGCCGAAGCGGATTTCCAGCCCCAGTTCTGGGCCTTGGCGCGTTACCGGTATGGAGAGTAAATATCTGAACGCTAGCTATTGTGACGCAGACGGGCCACCGTGTCCATGGTGGATGCTTGCCGTTTCAGGGCGCAGCAGCCCTACTTGGTAGGCAGCTCACGTTGTCTCTGTACACCCCAACGACAGGCATCTGCGGTCATTTCCACCTCCCCGCTGCCCAGCACAGAGCTGCCCAGAGCGGCTTACATGAGTCCTGAGCCCCTAGACGATGCCCGTCTGCCCCACCTCCTGAGCAGACCGCACCTCGTGCTATTGGACTCATAGGCCTGGAGAGGTGGTGCCACCGGCTTGCTAACAGCCCCCTTGTCCAGGCCCGCCCCAGTCTGCCCACCACACAGGTGCTCACCTTGGTGAGAGGCCCCACTGGCCTGAAATGACGAGCTGTCTTCTGTGCCCATGCATCCTTCTGTGGCCAGTGCTAGAACTCCTCCTCCTTGAGGCACTCCAAGATTACTTTTATTTTTTTTAAAGAATTATTTATTGAATTAATTCCATTTGTTATTATTACTTTTTAATTTGATCAGACAGAGACAGAGAGAGGGAAAGGGAAAGTGAGAGAGCAAGCTGCCAGGTCTGGGACTCAAACCATGGTCAGCCACGTGGGAATCCACCTGCCAGCCCCATTGCAGGATTACTGTAATGCATGTTTCTTCTCCACATTCAGCAGTTGTGGGGCTGAGAAACAAAGCAGCCAGAGTCCTTTTGTCTTCCTCCCTAGATGGCAAACTCCTTTCGCTCATGGGCCCTCCCAGCACAGCGTTGTGGGTGAACTGGAGACCCGTTTTGCCTAGGCACGATTCACTTGGGGACATCCCAAGATTATGCGTCGCTGGTGGATGCCAGGCATGAGGCGGTGTGGCTTGCAGGGCCTCACTGGGAAAATCAGGCGCTCCAACAAACAAGTACGGGAGGCTGGGGAAACGGGTGTTAGGGGCTCACCTGGTTCACGGAGTGTAGGGAGCTGGGCTGACATTAGGCATTGCACCTTGTGGCAGAGAGAAAGAGATTTTATTAAAACGTTAAGGCTGGGGCTCCGTCATGCCCAGCATTTTTACTGCTTCATGATACAGGGAGGAGACAGGGCTTTGGAACAGCACTCGGGCCTGCTTGGAGCTGCCGCTTCCCTCAAGGTCAGATGAGAGCAGTTTCTACTGAGGAGTCTGTTGTGAAGATCAGCCAAGATGAGGCCTGAAATGAGACAGTGCCTATGGGTGCTCGGCTCAGCTGCTGGCACCAGGGGGCGGTGTAGACAGCAGCCTGAGAGTGCACCTCTGCTGCTCCCTTCCCCAGCTCCCTGACTGCTGCCATGACAGCTGTTGGTGATAACCTGGGGCCGGCGGGTGGCACAGCGGTCACACCGCTGGACTCATGTGGGCAGGTCCTGGGATCGTGTCAGGGGGCTTCTCTCCACACACAGCACGCACAGGGGCGAAACATGGGGGTGGGTTATGGCGTTGAAAACCCTGCTGGGGGGCCTGTCTCTCTTCTCCTGTCTCTGGGCCTCTTTCTGTATCTCTACATCTCTCTCTGTCTCTCTCACTCATGAGATAAAAAAGTGAAGTTTAAAGCAACAGTAAGAAGAGTCTCACTACACAAGCGTGCATTTGAGCAACAGTAAGAAGAGTCTCACTACACAAGCGTGCATTTGATTGGAGCCACCTGGACATCCCTGCCAGGTGGAGGAGGACTGAGACGAGACACACCCGCCCTTCCCAACCAAGAGCTCTGTGGGCAGCCCCCTGCCGGCCGTCACCCCCACTTCCTTTGTTAATGCCCAGCCGCTCATTCCCTGCGTTTCAGACATACGGATTGGGGAGTTTTCATGGGCCAGTCCGCTTTGGTGGACCTACATGACCAAGATGTGGTCCCTGCCTTCCGGGAGCTTACAGCCTGCTCCAGCATCAGATGTTGAATCGCAGGAGCCGAGGCACCAGAGTTTTCCACACATGCCTTTGGCCAGGCGAGGTCACTGGAGTCACAGTACGCAGGATGGCCATGTCTGTCGCACGGGGAGACTCACCATCTGCAGCGGGACTGCCCTTCCTGGGACAAGGACGTGGCCTTCCTTAGGAAGGTGGCCGCCTGCTGCCCCGGCTGGCCTTGTCCTTTCTGGACATGAGCCTAGGGTGGGCTGAGACTCAGAGAGAACGAGGTGGGGAGTGGACCTTTGTATCCTGCACTGAGCCGTTGGGAGGCTTTTGCACACTTATAAGAAAAATGAGCAGAGGGTGAGCGGTCCTTTGTAGAAGCAGCCCGTGAACTTGGGGTGACATAGAATTCCAGCTGGGGAGGTAGCTTTCTCTTTTTTGCACACTGAGTGTTTTCTCGGATGTGACAAGAGCTAATTTTAGAAAAATGATTCTGCAAAGAAAATGACTCCTGAAGGCTATTAAGATACATGGAGGTCTCAGGATAGCTTACACACTAACTCTTCTTTATTATTTCAACATTAAAATAAATACTTAGGTTTCAGAGTAGCCCAGATTGTTCTTCGACACAATACAGGCATAGGTGTTTCTCAGACCCACAGAAAACCTGGCCAGGTGACCCCGGAGCTGGCACAGCAATCAGTGTGTATATAAAAAAAATACTCCTTATTCACGGAAACCAGGGATAGAGCTTGTCGACTGCAGGACTTAAGAGGGTCTGCATTTAAGAGATAAGGCCTAAAATTAATTTCTTTTTGCTCTTCTTTTTTTTTTAAAGGGATTATTTTATTTAACTTTTTAATTATTATTTTCTAGTTTGTTTAGAGAGAAAGAGGGAAAGTGAGAAAGCAAGCCCCCAGGTCCAGGACTCAAACCGTGGTCAGCCACATAGAAGTCCAGTGCCTTTAACCACCATGCCACCTGCTGGTACCTCTCTTTGTTTTTAGACAACATAAGAAGCTAGCTGCTGTCACGTAAGCTGCACCATGATGTTCACCTGTGCTAGTATTTACGTGACATTTCATCTGACAGCTTGTGGTAAATTATGCCTATTTCAAAAGGTGATTACTTTAAGAATAATTTGAAGGCGAATTCAAACATTCCTTTGTAGTAGTTTGGACATCTGTGAGGAAACATTTATTTGTTTGAGAAGTAGTATCTGAAATATGGGTGCTGATTTTCCCAAGTGAGCAGAATAGTCAAAATCATTTTCTGCAGCAGGCCCTGCTCTTTTAACATTTCTTCTTTTCTTTTTTTCAGAGAGGTTTTTGCTAGAGGGTGCGTGTGCTCACCAGCGACATAGCCATTATGCTAACTGCTGGTCCCCATATTTTCTTCTTTAATTGCCAGACGGCACCTGAACCCTCTGGAGAGAGACAGAGAGCGAGAGCGTGGGAAAGCACTCCCCAGGGGGCATGGCTGTGCTACAATTTCTTCTCTTCCATTTCTCTATCCTGTCAAGATCTGAAACATTCAAGACTGGAACTGGGATTGGAAACACCATCAACCACGTGGGACTCAGCTTCCTTAACCACCAGGGTACGGGGCTGGCCACTTTCAGTTTTTCCTGCAAAAACAGGAATTAACTAGAGACTTAGGTAGAAAGGAAACAAAGATTTTAGAGGAAGAGTAGGAATGAAGAAAAGAGATTCAAACAGGTGGAGGACATGCACTGGCAATGTAACCCTTCATTCTGCCGGGTGATGTTAGGGTCACTGAGGAAAGAAAGGCGTACCCCTCTGCATCCACTATGTGTCTAATCTTGCCTGAGCTCCTCCCAGGGCAAACCCAGCAAGAACCCCACAGGCTCCATCACTGAAAAACATCCTCCACAGAGCACCCATGAAGGTGGGATTCGGGAGCCCTTTTCCATCGGCCCCTGGGGACAGATGACTTGCCAGATGGGGCTTTTCTACCTCCCTGATGCCATTTATGTCACACCAGCTGCTGAAGGGACCGAGCAGTGAAGGTTAAAGATGACTTGGTGTAAGCCACCTCATTGCAATATTTCAGGTGCACTCTGTTAGAGAAAAGGGAATGCCTTTCTAGAACTCATCCAAACCTTCCCATTAGGCTGTGTGGTCATGCCAAGGAAAGTGACCCACAGCTCTAGCCCGGATTTCCTACAAAGATGCTCACCGGAGACCCGCCATCCGGATGGCGACTTCCACAGTGCTTCGCTAGCACAGAATTTGCTGCTGCCTTGCGATGTAATCATTTTGGAGAATGTTCCCTTAATTGGCAGCAGAAGGGTCGCCACTCCAGAGGCTGCAGCAGGGACTTTGGGTTATGAAAAGTTGCAGCCTAATCACGAGTGGAGGCAGCCAGCCTGCCCCTTATTACTGCCGTGTGCCAGGAGCCCGCATGGGCACGCTTGTCTTTCCTGGTGCCCAGACCTGCAGGCAGAGAACGAGCTCTCAGTGCCCAGCCCAGGCCCCTCTAACCCGCAGGCTCCCCTTTATTCTCGGTATTCTCAGACATCCTGTCATCCCCCTCCTGTCTTATCTCCATGGCTAACAAGGCCTCCAGTCTCTTCAGCTGGGAACTAGGCATGTCTTTGTCTCTCAAAATTTTTAAAGGTTATTTATTTCTTCCATGAATGAGAGAAGGAGAGAGAGATACCTCCCAGAGTTTGCATGCTGCCATCCGCCCATGACCTCAGCCAGCTGGGTCGTGGGCACGCGTGTGCGGGGCGTACTCGGGGAGTCCCCCCACCCTCAGCCAGCCGGGTCGTGGGCACGCGTGTGTGGGGCGTACTCAGGGAGTCTCCCACCCTCAGCCAGCTGGGTCGTGGGCACGCGTGTGCGGGGCGTACTCAGGGAGGTCTCCGGATGTGAACTTGGAACCTTCCCTCGTGGGCCTGCCTTGCAGAGCATTGCACTTGCCGCTGCTCCTGTTTGGCCCCTCTAGACATTTTCACATACCGACATTTACGTCCGAGCCTCTGAACTCTGCCGTGAAGCCAGCAGGCTTGCCTTGTCAGCCCGAGTCCCTCTGCCTTCTTTTTTTTTTTGGAGAGGTTTTTTGCTATAGGGTGCGTGTGCTTGCCAGACAGACAGAGACATAAAGCAAGAAATCACCCCCCAGGGGGGATGGTCATGATGCAATCCCTTCTCCTCCGTTCTCCTCTCGGGATCTTGGGCACGCACGCACACGCACCTGGCGTGAGTTTTAAGCCACCGGGTCCGAGATGTGAACCACAGTCGACTACTTGAGAGTCCAACAACATAGCCATTACGCTAACTGCTGGTCCCAAGTCCCTCTGCCTTCTTGATGCTGCTTTCTAAGGCAACGGGAGTCTACTGCCCTGGGGTCACCAGCCCCTTGAAGCCCTGGCCCTCAGCACTGGGCCCAAGGCAGAGGTTTCTAGCTCTGTCCCAGCAGTGTAAGGCTTTGTTTTCACAGTCTCACCTCCTGCCACTCTGCACACACCTCCTTTTTGCCTCTGTGCTTCAAAGAGCATCTCTTTGACAAAGACCGAAATAAGGAACGAGTTCCTTAGCTGTCAGAGCTGTTCGGTGCAGGGAAACCAAGTCCCAGTGACTCAGTCAGAAGCAGGAAGACTGCCTTTAAGCTAGCTGCTAAAGCCTTGGTGTAGAACAGTAAAGAGATTGGCAGTGGCCTGATGGTTAAGGTGTTGGAGCCCACAGAGCTGATCGCACAGTTCGAGTCCTAGACCCAGCAGCTTGAAAAACACAGGGGTGTGTGCCTGTGTGCCCCAAATCCCAAGATGAGAATGGAGAAGGGATTGCAATGTGGCCATTGCCCCTGGGGGTGATTTCTCACTTTCTCTCTTTTTCTTTGGTAAGCCCATCCCCACAAGCACACAAGTCCTATAGGAAAAAC
This sequence comes from Tupaia belangeri chinensis, assembly GCF_000334495.1. Taxonomy (NCBI): domain Eukaryota; kingdom Metazoa; phylum Chordata; class Mammalia; order Scandentia; family Tupaiidae; genus Tupaia; species Tupaia belangeri. The sequence goes on along the minus strand of NW_006208936.1, from coordinate 1,319,157 downwards.
CTAAAAGAAAGAAAGAGAAAGGAAGGAGGGAGGGAGGGAGGGAGGGAGGGAAGGAAGGAAAGGAAGGAAGGAAGGAAGGAAGGAGAGGAAAAGAAAAACTGGCCAATCTTTGTCCCCCCTGGCATGGAGCTTCTAAACTCGGAATTTCCAGAAGGCTAGGACTGTTAAGCTCATGAGTCAAGGAGCCACTAAGCAGCTTCACACTGCGGGATGGAAACGTGAAAGCCACACAAGTGGAATTTGGGGGCTGGAGTCGTAAGCCTGCCCTCCAGGGAGAACAGAGCAGGAGAGCGAGCTCAGTCACGTGGCGGATGACTTCATCAATGATGCCCACTAGTGAAACTCTTGTTTGTTTTTGAAGAGAAAATTTTGCTATAAGGCGTGTGTACCTGCCAGAGAGACAGAGACTTAGAAATCAAGAAATCATCCCCTGGGGGTGATGGCATGCTGCAGTCCCTTCTCTTCCATTTTCTTCTTGGGATCTTGAGCACGCACACGTGCCCAGCATGAGTTCTGAGTTGCTGGGCCTAGGACCTGAACCACAGTGGACCACGTGGCAGTGCAGTGATGTAACCATTGCGCCATCTGCTGGTCCCTATCTAGTGAGACTCTAACAGATTAAACTGTGGACACTAAGACTCAGTTGCGCTTTCTGATTGTTGAATGCTTAGATGCGCCAGGAGGTGACACAGCCAGATTCTGCAGAGAGGGGGTCAGAGCTCTGTACCCCCACGCGTATCCTTTCCAGAAAAACCGTAACAGCCCCTGTAGCACTTTCCTGAGCTCTGCAAGTGATTCTAGCAAGGCATCACCGTGGAATCTGGAAATGGGTAGTGGGGGGTTGGGAGCGAGTGGCCCGGGACCCCTCGTGCAGCTGACATCTGAAGCAAGGGCAGTTGTGTGGAGGACGGAGCCCTGACTTGTGGAGTCTGCACTAGCCGCAGCTAGTGACTGTCAGAATTGGAATGCAGTGTCTCAGTGGGATGGCCACCAAACAACTTTCTAAGGGTAGTTTTCCAATTTCTGTTCCAAACCTGGAAATATTGGGAGTAGCTTCTAGACCTCCATGTTGGTCACTGCAGCTTGAAGCTCCATCTCCCAAACAGACAGGACAGAGCACGGGCTGACCGTCGTGGGTGAACACCGAGTGTGGCCCCACACATGTGCACTCACCGCTCAGTACCGGTTCCCACAGAGGTATGCGGAGAACTCGACAGTGAGCATTTGGAGACATTTACAGCAGGTGGCCATTGCCAAGGCCTTCTGACACGGAAATAGAAAAATCAGACAGTGGCGGGGGGGAGGGGGGGCTTTGCCACAGGGAGTTTGAGGAACCTAATTTAGAAAATACTGCCTCGTCTGATGTGAGTGGATGAAATCAGAATTTGGTGTTCAAGTGCGAGCCCTAGAATCCGGTGTATGGCTTTGTGTGTGATGTCTCCTGCTTGCTCTCTCCGTGGCTGTGGGCAAGTTTCTTAGCCTCACGGGGCTTCAGTTTCCTTATCTAGAAGATGGATATTGCAGTATTTTCTACCGTCTGATTAGGTGCTGGGAAACCAAATGAAATAATCCAAAACAAGTGGTAAGTTTGGCCCATAGGAACTTCACTTCTGGTGTAACTTCTTGGGTCAGTTCTTGGCGTGAGTGAATCTGACCTGGTTAACGGATATTCTCACAGCTGGAAGGCGAGGCTGTCTGGTGACATCTTTCCTAAATGGTCTTCCAACAGCACCACCCAGACACAGCCATGCACAACTGCAGAAACACAGCCCGCCCACACACACACACACACACACACGTCGTTCATTCAACCAGCATCTATGGAATGCCTTCCTGTGCTCAGCTGTTCCCAGCTGTCACCTTCAGCAAGCTAAGTTGTTATCCCAGCTCAGGCAGTGCTGCCGCAGTAACACAATGGGGCCCACGGGGAAAAGGTCCTGAGTTCGCATCCCCGGACCTCACTGAGTGTGCTGAGCCCGTCATGCCCATGCCTGTGTCCAGCATGAGGGGACCACAGGAAGAAAATCCTCCTGGGAGTCCCTGCCTTTCTCTGTAATAATGAAGGTGCACAGCTACCACCTTATGTGTCCCCTTCCTGGATACTTGCTCACGCTCCTGAAGGTTGGGAGTACTTCTTATTAAAGTTCTGTTGTTTCTCTTGGAACCAAGCACTCAGCGACTCACATGGCCGTGAACACAGGCTGCAGTACTGTCAGAGGCGCTTCCTTCTCTCTCTCCGTCTTCACATCCGACTTGCTCTGTCCTGCCTCCTTGGTCACTCTGCTGCAGTCTCATCTACGATCAGCAAGCTCTCTCTCCTCTCCCTCCTTATTTAAAGCTCCCCTCTTATCCCACCAGCCCCTTGTGGTAGGGGTGAGGTTGGAGGACATTACAGGGGTGTTGTTGCAGTCAGCAGCAGCCTAGCATGACGCCTGCCTGCAACTGTGGCCACTGACATGCTGCCTGTCAGTGCCCAAGGTGGACTTCTAGTATGTTCGGGGCAGCCTCCGGGCCTGGGGAGACCACAGGACTCAGACGTGGGTGTGACTCTCGGAAAGGCACAGCTGCGCTGCTCTCAGACGTGTGAGCTGTGACTTCGTGTCTGGTGAGCAGAGAAGGGAGCCCTGTGTGCCTAGCCCCTGCTCTGCTGCTCCTACAGACTCCTACAGGGGAGCTTGTCCAGCTGGCCCCCAACCAAGCGGCTCTCAGAGTAGAGGGCAGACGTGTCCCTGAGTCACCCAGCAAGGGTTTTGCAAATGTACATTCACCCATCTCCCAAGACTCTCAGCTGAGGACTGGGATGTGGTGGGGTAGGTAGCCGTAGTTCCTGGATGATGGAAACGCAGCTCAGATGTCACCAGCATGTCAGAGCAGCGTCCCTCATGGGCTAACGTGGCATCTGGCTGTTTTACAGGTCCCCTCTGCCTCCCGCGGCTGCAGGACGCAAGGCGCTGACCCAGAGGCCTGCCATGAAACCGCACCTGAAGCAATGGAGACAACGAATGCTTTTTGGGATCTTCGCCTGGGGGCTCCTGTTTCTGGTCATCTTCATCTACTTCACGGACAGCAACCCCGCTGAGCCTGTGCCCAGCAGCCTGTCCTTCCTGGAGACCCGGAGGCTCCTGCCGGTCCTGGGGAAGCAGCGAGCCATCATGGGGGCCGTGCACGAGCTCTCCCTCTCTGGGAGCATGGACACAAACAAGGCACCGCCCGGGGCTCACGCCACCAGCGCCTTGCGCTCGGGCCCTGGCCACCGGCAGAAATGGACCCAGGCGCAAGACGGGTTTGAAAACGAAGAAGAGTTGTTTTCATCCCAGCTGGGGAGGAAATCTCAAAGTGCTTTCTACCCGGAGGAGGACTACTTTTTTGCTGCTGGTCAGCTAGAGGGACATAGCCACACTCAGGGGACACTGGCGTTTCCTGTCCCCAGGGAGCCAGGCCTGACCCAGAGAAGGCGGGGGAAGAGGCGGCCCCGCCGGCCACGGAGGAGCCACGTGCTGGAGGACGCAGACGGCGACCGGCTGTTCTCCTCCATGTCCCGGGCCCTCCTGTACCGGCTCTGGGAGGGGAACGTCCCCTCCCAGATGCTCCACCCCCGGGCC
>NW_006208936.1:1311049-1315444 GCF_000334495.1 Tupaia belangeri chinensis | reverse complement strand
CTGGCGCGGCTGCGCCGTGGTCATGTCTGCGGGCGCCATCCTCAACTCCTCCTTGGGGGAGGAGATAGGTGGGTGTCATCTTGGTGGCCCTGCCTGGGCCGGGGCATCCCTAGGGCTTGTCCTTCCGACGCACACCTCCCGTGGGGGCAGCTGGGGACCCCACCTGGGTATTGTGGCCTTGCCCGGGAATCTCCTGGTGCTGTCTCCTGGCTGGCCCAGTCTGCCCGGGAGCCCAGGGAAGGTCTCCTTGGGGGAATCTGAGAGCTGGGGCTCAGGGGTCCTCGGGAGCAGGAGAGGCAGTCTCCCCATAGCTGGGGCCAGTGGGGAGTGGAAAGCAGGCCCCGCCCGGGGCCAGTCCGGGTCTGGTCTCAGACTTTATTGCCCACGGGAACCATGGTCTGCCTGCATGAGCTCCCCCGCCAGCTGCGAAGGCCTGGTGGCCCTACCGTGTGGGGAGGCTCGGAGGGGGCCGGAAGGAGGTGCAAGGAGGCAGGAGAGAACGCGTCGCATCAGCTCGGGAGAGAAGGGTGCATGAAGGCAGGTTGTGCTTTGCAGCGACTAAAGCGTCCTTTGGGCCCCTAGGAGCCTGGGCTGCAGTTGAGGGCATACATGGTCTGGCCTCCGGACAGCTGGCAGTTCAGACCACCCAGGGGACCTCCCTGAAGACGGCCGTGTTAACGGCTCCCCCTCATGTCGGACTCGGGAGCCCTGGCGCACGTCCGCTGCCCTTGCTGGCGGGTTGGGGCTCCGAACAGAAGCAGAGCAGGACACAGGCGTCTTCTCGCTCCAGCCGCTCGCGCAGTGGGGGAGCGCGGGGGCTGAGAGCTCTGAGACCCACCGGGCAGGCGGCCCGTGCCAACTCCCGCAGGGTTTCTGTGTGGCAGTCCGGACACAGACTGGCTTCTCCCGCAGGAAACGTTGGTATTTGTTCTTACGGCCTTGATCCGCTGGGATGAGGCCCACTCGGAGGTAACTGCTTTGTTCAAGTGTGCAGATTTAAATGTTAGCCACAGGCCTCTGTGGCGAGCTGGACCGGCACTGGACCAAACCGGGTACCCCAGCCTAGCCAAGCTGACATAGCCCTCACTGTCACTGTCACCTCCCAGCTTTCAAGGGGGTATCAGTTCTAATAAGTACCATTTGGTTGAAAGGGAGGGAGAGGTGGAAGGACCTCCCTCCGCACAGTCTGGGCTCTGAACTGTCCGCCCCATCCTCTCCCATCACGCTCATTTCCGCCCCTGCTCTTGCTCCTTGCCAGAGAGCCCTAGTCACCTGTGCTGTCACTGCTCTCCCTCAGCAGTGCTGGGTCCCTGTGCTCCTGGGGCTCTATGCTGATCCCACGGCTGCAGCTGCCAGCCAGGCTCCTGCGCTCTGTATTCACTGATTTCACAGCCGCCATCAGGCCCTGCCAGGCTGGGTGCCTGCGAGCAAATGTCACTTGGGCCACAGCCTCATCCTCCAGTCCAGACCGAGCACAGCCTCGTCCCATGAAGTCTCACGGTCGACAGTATCAGGTCCTAGTCTGCCAGGGGCATTCGAGGGCCAACGCGCCCTCCTTCCCCAGGAACAACCCTCGGTCTGCCTTCTTTTAAGCAGATCCATCAGTTATTCTGTGTCCTTCAAGCGTGTCTGGTGTCACAGTGTCAGCTTGGTATGGGGTAGCCCTGCGGTAAGCTTCACCACCCGGACTTCAGCACGGATGTTCCTGGGCATGAGGCTGAATGGGAAATAGCTGCAAAGTTTACAAGAACAAAAACAAGACAAGTCTGAGCTTGAGGATTGGGGTCCTTGTGTCCCCGTGCTGACATAATAGCGGCTCATAATGACACCGTCCATGTGTCACATAAGCTCGTAGCCAAAGCCAGAGCAGAACAGCCTGCGATTTACTGAGAAAGCCATGGCTTAGAGGTCCCCAGGGTGGAATAACCACACAGTTCTTGCTCATTTCTGAGGACCAATATTAATAATGCAGAGAAGGAACTTAAGTACGCTTTGAAGCAGGCAGCCACTCACTTCGGCTTTGTTTTGTTTTAAACACCTTTGCATCTCTGCATTGTAGATGCATATTTAAATTGCTCTTGCACATCAAGGCGAATTCCCTTGCTTTTTATTTCTGCATAATTATCTCTGACTATAGTTTTCAACTCTGTTTGGAATTTGGAATAGAGTGTGAAAAACACTGGGAATTTCATGTTTCCGGGGAACATGAAATGCCGGAGTTATATCTTCGTTAGTTTCTAGTAATCAAATTTAATTTATGTTGAGCTCAAGTACACGAGGCTTTAAGAATAGAATTATAGAGTCACAGCTGAAGAACAGGCATGGAACTATTTTCTTTTGATTCTTGTTTTTTATTTTACCTAAATTTCTTTGAATCAGACTTCCTGCGCTTCATTTTAAGAATGCTCTACCATAACACAATTCGGTTTGTGAAAACAAAAAGGCTTTAGCCTTTTTAGCGTCCGCACTCTGCACATCCAGTGCTGACCCGTCTCTCCCTGCTCACCTGAATGTCTGTGGGCAAACCCATGTCCTTATTGTTCTTTTTAAACTTTAGTTATTTCTGTATTTTTTTATTTTAATTTGACTAGACAGGGACAGAGCAAGGGACGGGGGAGTGAGAAAGCAAGCCATCAGGTCCCGGACTTGAACCGTGGTTGGTCATGTGGGAGTTCCACCACGCTACCTGCTAGCCCCAAGCCCATGTCCTTGTTAATGGCATTCATAACAAAAAATTCATGCAGCAGATTCCTCCAGGCAACTTGGGATATTGGGACAGGCTGTAGCTAATTCTTGAGCGCCCCTACCTATCTGCTTCAGAACTGGCTAAGGGAATATCAAAAGACTTGCGAAAGATCATGATCTTAAGAAAAATTGAGAGCAGGGCTCGAAAGTATCCTAAATGGTCTGTTTTTGCCAGCCCTGCCTTGACTCTGCCTGGAGCACCCTAGGGCTGATGCACCTGCATGCTCAGCACCGCCCACTCCAGGTGGGAGACCTGAATCCTTCCCCTCAGGCTGACCTGTTGGCTGCCCTTTAGCGCTCCCTGGTGTTTGTCCTGCTGGCATTGCAGTCTTCCCTACCCCTCCGTTAGACTGAGTCACACCAAGTAATTGTTTATGGTTAGAAAGATGTAGCAGTTGTAAACACTTTCACTTTGAATATGTTATTGAAAAGCAGGATGAACTGTTTTGGAAACATGGAACATTCTTTCCTGGAGTCATAAGATGATCTGTTTTCACCCATGCATATAAGCTGTGGTACTTTGCTAGTGAGGAGAACTGTCTACTCTGAACTGACAGGAACAGCCTTGATGTGAGAATCCAAGATCTGTTACTAGGAACTCACTGCTGTTGTTTTTGTTTTAATTCTTTATTTTATTTAGAAGAGCACATATTACTTTAACAATAAAAAAAAAATCAATGTCAAATAAATTCAAGTATCTAAGGATACTGAAAAAGCAAAGCCTAAAAATAGGAACTGCTAATCAGTCCTCCTGTATGTTTATGCATCAGTTGTCAATTAAAACTTTTTTTTAATGAAAAGAAGTTTATTTCTATTTTAAAATCATAATAGTAGTTTTACATGTTTTATAGAATATCGTATGATGCTTTGATACATGTAAACAAATTGGAGCAATTAGCGTATCTTCCACTTCCAACATTGATCATTTCTTTGTGCTGTGGTGAAACCATTTAAGATCCTTTCTTGTAGCTTATTTGTTATACTGATTTTCATTCCTTTAAATATACAGCCAGTAGTGGAACTGATAAATCATTACGTTCCTGCCGTCAGTGTAGATGCATCCCCCTTTTACACAACCTCACCAACACTTGCTATTTCTTATCTTTTCAATTACAGTCATTCTAACTGGGGTAAGATGATACCTCATTATGATATTGATTTGCAGTCCCCTGATAATTAGTATTGTTGAGCATTTTTTTCCAACTGCTGACCATTATTGTGTCTTCTTCTGAAACATGTCTGTTCAAGTCTTTTGCCCAATTTTCAACTAGACTATTTGGTTTTTGTCTTTTTTTTCTTTTTTGCTATTTGTTTGAGTCTCTTATATGTTTTAGATAGTAATCCCTTGCTGGATGCAGTTTCCAATTATTTTCTCTCATTACATAGGTTGTCTCTTAACTCTGTTGATGGTTGAAACTTAAGTTCTAAGTGGGAAGGAGATGGGACACAGGGAAGGGGATCAGTAGAAGGGACACACAAAACTTCTTGAACTTGATGAAAGAGCTTGGGATTTGGCATAACCCATTACCTTATCATTAAAGGAGCAAGAAAGCAATTCATGTAGTCATTCAAAGAGCATTAATTATTTACTGACCACCAACTTTCTTCCAGGTCCTATGCTAGACACAAAGATGAATAAGACACAGACCC
>NW_006208936.1:1310010-1310492 GCF_000334495.1 Tupaia belangeri chinensis | reverse complement strand
CAGCAGGGAAAACAGGTTTTAAACAAACAGTTCCAATGTTGGATAGAAGAACAGAGATATGTAGACTGAGGGGGTAGAAATGACAATGAACCCTGGTAGGCTAGTGGTTGGACAAGGAGAAGAGCGAAAGAAACACTGCTCTAAAGAAAAAATCTAGGCTGAAGACTCGACATTGCAAGAAGGTGAAAAACAGCACGGCATGTGGGTGATCAGAGCTGCAGGAAGTACAGGGGCTGACGGGGAGGAGAGAGCGAGCCGGCTAGGAAGGCAGGGGGCAGCTTACGGATATTGTTGCTCCATTCTGTAAGAATAAGACCTTGCTTACTGACTATAATAATAGAACCGCTTAGAGGGGTTTATGGCAGTGTACTGCTGTATTGTTGCTCCATTCTGTAAGAATAAGACCTCGCTTACTGACTGTAATAATAGAACCGCTTAGAGGGGTTTGTGGCAGTGTACTGCTCCACACGCTCTTTGTGGGT
>NW_006208936.1:1300180-1309601 GCF_000334495.1 Tupaia belangeri chinensis | reverse complement strand
CAGCCTCCTGCCCCAGCCGCTCTTTCCTTGAAAGGTTTTAATCTTCCCTCAGTGGAGGCACTTAGCCTGGCTCCGTTCTCAAGGTCAACACAGCAGTGCTCTGGCCCGGAAAAAGCCTTCTGCAGAAATGACGCGTTACTGCATTCCCCTGTGCTTGCTGTCTGATCTGTTCCTCCTTCTCCAAGTATGAATGGACAGCTCCGATTCTCAAGGCGCATTATTCAGGCACCGCACAGCCAGGCTGGCGTTCACAAAGCCGGCCTGGGTCACGGACATGCTTCTAGCTCCTGCACTTCTCCCCATCTCCCGTGAACTCTGCTCGCTGCCGGCTCTCACCACCTCCTGCACAAGTCTGTGGGCTCTGCCTCCTCTCAGACGCAGACCACGTCCAAAGGAGTTAGGCCACCCCACCTTCCCATGCCCTGAAGCGTGGCAGCAGGCTTGGAGCCCAGCTCTGTGTAGCACAGCAGCATTTTTTTAGATGACTGGTTTCAAGGGTGCTCATACCAGTCGATTAATCTGAAATGCGCCCCCTACTGGGATCCCTGAGTTGCTCATCTCGCCTTTAGGCAACACATGGCGAAGGGGCGGTGGCATGGTTTCAGGGGAGAGTTGTGGTTGAAGGGTGCGAGTGCCACGCGCCTTCCCCAGCCTCACCCTCACTGCTGAATGATTCCTCTGAGCCCCTGCTGCCACCTCAGTGTCTGGTCTTCCCCCCCTGCCTTGTGGAAGGACTACATGTGCTCAGCGATCCCCATAGTGTGATCTGCTTCCCCTGAGGGTCCCAGGATCGTTTTGGGCGGTCCACAGGGTAAAGCTATTTTTGTAATAATAACCAGAGGCCCTTTTCTTTTTAACTGTTGTCATTTGCATGGATGATGCGAAACCAACGATGACTGACACCACCAGCCTCAGCGCCCATCCAGGCCGCAGCGCCCAACGATACTGGTCATCGTAGGCTTTTTCACTACCAAGTCACAGTAAAACAAACTAACAAAAAGCGAAAACAAACACAGAACATAGGCCAGGTCCACTTGTGGATGTCCTTGATGAGGCAGCAAAGTGAAGGGTGTGAAGTCTCAAGCCCTGAGTGACGCGTGCTGTTTAGATTCTGTGTAACAGACTGGGAACCAGGAAAAACACGCTTTTGCACACCGGCGCAGAGTAGGAAAGCACTTGGGTGATCGTATCGTGAGAGCTGAACTAGCTACTTTTGTCATGAAATGTAATTTTTACTTAGAAAGAAAGAAAAGACTGACGATTATTTAATTGTTGAGACTTGGTTATTTTGCAGGTATTTTCTCAAAAAGGAAGTGAGTGAACCTGTCACTTTTAGGAACCTAGCTGACAGTATTTTTTTGCAAGTAATAAAATTCAAGCTGTCATGAATTTGCAATTGTCTCACACTTAAATCTGATGAGTTCCACGGTGATATTAACCTCTGTGGTTTTTCCATACTTCGTGCTGAGATGCCTTGCTGTTTGGAGGATCTGCCTAACTCACTGAGCTGATAGTTCCAAGGGATCACTGGACAGATACTACGAAATTACGCATGAATGAAAGATCCACCGTGAGGCTAGACTAAGGAGTTGTAATGTAGCAGATCACAGAATGTTCATTGGTAGGTTTCAGATTCCACATGCAACCCAGCTTTAAGAAATCAACACTTGTTGGGAACCAGCAGTTAGTGTAATGGCTATGTCGTAGTCGACCACAGTTCGCATCCCGGACCCGGTGGCTTAAAACTCACGCCAGGCACGTGTGCGTGTGTACCCAAGATCCCGAGAGGAGAATGGAGGAGAGGGGATTGTGGTGTGACCATCCCCCCTGGGGGGTGATTTCTCGCTTTCTGTCTCTATGTCTCTCTCTGTCTGGCAAGCGCATGCGCCCTGTAGTGAAAACCTCTCCAAAGAAAAAAAAAAAAAAAAAAGAAACCAACACTTGTTGAGTTTTAAGGAAATAGCAGAGAAGAATATTCAGTTCTTGGGAAGGACTCTTAAAATAGCCCTTCTGTTTTTAGTGATGCATCCGAGTCTTCACATAATTCAACTAAAATAACATATTGCAACAGATTGACTGCAGAAAAAATGCCTGTCTTCTGAAAAGCCAGATGTTAAGGGATTGGCAAACATTTCAAATGACCAGTTTTCTTATCATTTTGTTTTTGAAAGTATATTATTTTCTAAAAAGAAATAAATGTTACTTTAAGTTAATAAGGATTTTTATGTTTTCTGTTTTACTTTTCTAGTGTGGCATTATTGATGGATATAATCCACATAAGCAAAAGGATCTTGGGTTATCAATAATTTTCAAGAGCATCAAGGGGTCTTGAGACCAAACCGTGAGGTCTGCTCTTAGGGTAATATAATTTTTCTAGTTTATATATTATTTAACTTTTATGACAAAACAGTATTCAATAAAAATTAAATTACAAAGCAATTCATTACTAAAAATAAGATCAAAGGCTTAAATTGTGAAGCAGTGAACCAGCTGTTAATCAGAAGTATTTAGTATTTTGGCATCCTCTCTAAGTAGAGGTTCCCCTCGAATCTAAAAAATGGCAAACTGTTTATTTTAAGGCCGCATAGTAAATAGTTTAGGCTTTGTAGGCCTTAGGGTCTCCATTTCAACAACTCAACTCGCCCATTATAGACAGCACCTCAACAAATGAGCATGTCTGCATTGCAGTTCAGCTTCATTTGCTAAAACAGGGGACAGGTCAAATTTGGCCGACGAGTTTAGCTTGCCAACGCCCACCAAATTTCCCTATAAAAAGCTGTAGAATTGTTTTTGTGACATAGGCAGGAACCAATTATACATTCATTATATGCCAAAAACGTATTCATTTTGGTGCTCAGAAGTAAAATCCTTTTCTTTTGAGGTTAGGGCTTGTCAGTGAACGCACCTTTGGTAATGGTGTCCTGACGATGAGATGATGACGCGTTTCTACTGTTCAGGGAGAAGGCTCCCGAGGAAGGGTAGTGAGAGGTGAGGGAAGAAGGCCAGATGCTCCAGGAACCGGTGTGGGAGTGGGCATGGTTCCTACATGGCTCTCAGACCGGAAATGCACAACCTCACCTCTCACTCTCTCACAAACAGACACGCCATGACTCCGAGCTGAACTTGGAATGCACATGGGGTTTCGAAGCTTAAGACGACTCAGAAATTCCTTATTACCAACTCTGGTTTTAGGCTGATTGGGAATTTCAAGGCATCTGTATGTTGACTGAGTGCCTTATACAAGGGGAAGTTATCCCCCTGCCCCTTCGTCAGGCAAGGCCACTTTTCTCCCCTCGCCGTCTTTGGCTCTCTGTCAGCTCTGTGATATGGGCGCCTTGCTCTTACCCCACACCTCTCAGCCTGGCTTTCAGAGGACTTAGGCAAGTCTGGCTGTCAAGTGTAATGATGTGAGATGTAGATTTATGTTGCGGTTCAAGCCTAGTGGACCACGGTGTGCCATTACAGAGCTTTGTAAAGGGCCCTGGCAGCTGGTGACATGGGTGGTCTCTCCCGTCCGCCAGGGCTGTGGCCATTAGTCGGACCAGCACTGCAGATGCAGACTGCTCCCTCTGCATCCTCTTAGCAGGGGCAGCAGTGTGGAAGGCTGCACGGAAATCAGGACTGCTTTTCTTCAGACTTGCTAAACCGGCATGAAAGGTGGCAGGTGTAACTGGAGGCTGGCTGTTAACTGTTCGGGAGATGCACTTGATCTTCATGAAGGGGGCAGCAGTTCCGACTCATCATGGCCAGCCTCGGTGATCTGCAAGCAGTGAGAAGCCACGGGCAAGCAGCTCCTGCCTCTCGGCATCTTACCTCTCTCTAGGGTCCATCTTCAAAGTGTTTGGGAACCTTTGAGTGTATGGCTGCATAACGCACATCCCTTGCAAAGAAGGTGAAACAATAACAAGCATCTAAATGCAGCTCACGTGATACAGGATCACTTGCAATTGAATGGACTTATATACAGGGGGTCTTCAAGAATGAAAAAGCTCTGCATGGATTTCAAAGCAGGTTTGCATCAAAATGAACCTGTAATTTAATTCTATTTTTTGTACGAACTTTTAAAGTCCCCTCATACAGATATACCTTGGTGATATCGTGGATTCATTTCTCGACTGCTCGATATCACAGTAAGCAAGTCACACTGTTAAAAGATTTCACAGTGCATATGAAAGTTATGTCATCTGTTAAATGTGCAATAGCATTATGTCTAAAAAGATAGATACCTTAATCTTAAAATATAGCTAAAAATTCTAATGGTTCTCAGGGGCCTCCGTGAGTCATACTCTTTTTTGCCGGTAGACGTCTTACTTGTTATTGGTGACTGCTGACTGATTAGAGTGGTGGTTACTGAAGGTTGAGTGGCGATGGCAATTTTAAAAAAAAATGTCAAGACAAGAATGATTTTTGCCACATCAATTGGCTCTTCCTTTCATGAAAGATTTCTCTGTAGCGTGTGATGCAATTCGATAGCGTTTTATCCACAGTAGAACTTCTTTCAAAATTGGAGTCAATCCTCTTAAACCCTGCAGCTGCTTTATCAGCTAAGTTTAATAGGCTGGCTGGTGACGTGGCAGTAATGTGCTACTCAAAAAACGCCAGATCCCACGTGACAACAATGGTTAGAAAACCCAAAAGGGTCAGCCTGAAGCACAACAGACTCAAGTGTGCGTGCCCAGGGTGGATGACTGGAGGAAGGACATCACTGCATGACCAGACCCCATTGAAGGTGCTCATCTCTCTCTCAATCTCACGTGCATGCCCATGTACCCCATCATTAATAAACAAAAAGAAAAAAATAGTTTATGTTAATATTCTAAATCGTTTGTTATCATTTCAACAATGTTCACAGCATCTTCACCAGGAATCTTAAGAAATCAGTGTCTTTATTCATCCATAAAAAGCCATTTCTCATTTCTTAAAGTTTGATCATCCACCTGCAGCAATTCAGAAACATCTCCAGGCTCTACTTGTGATTCTTGTTCTCTTGCTATTTCCACCACATCTACAGTCATTTCTACCCCTGAAGTCTTGGCTGTCTCAAAGTCATCCATGAGAGTTGGAATCAACTTAATGGTGTTATTTTGATTTCTGCTCAGAAATTGTGACTGTTCTCACTGGTTTCTAGAATGATGAATCCTTTCCAGAAGGTTTTCAATCGAGTTTTCCCACATCCATCAGAGAAATCACTCTATGGCAAGCTATAAATATATTTCTTAGATAATAAGTCTTGAAAGTTGAAATGACTCATTGACCCATGGGCTGCAGAAGAGAGGTGGTGTGAGCAGACATGAAAACAACATGAATCTCCTTGTACATCATCAGAACTCTTGGGCGACCAGGTACATTATCAGTGAGCAATCATATTTTGAAAGGAATCTTTTTTTCTTGAGCAAAAGTCTTAATATTGACTTAAGATACTCAGTAAACCATGCTATAAATAGATATGCTGTTATCCAGGATTTATTGTTCCACTTACAGAGCATAAGCATACATTTAGCATAGTTCTTAAGAGTCCTAAGATTTTTTAAATGGAAAATGAGCACTGGTTTCAAATTAAAATTGAATCAACCCCTAATGAGGGAGTCAGCTTGTCTTTGAAAGTCTTGAACCCAGCATCGACTTCTCTGTGAAAGTCTTAGATGGCATCTTCTTTCAATGTAAAGCTGTTTCATCTTTTGGGTTGTTGGAAAAGTCACTTTTGCAACAGATGGCATGAGTCCATTTTGGAAGTACTAGAGCCATTTGCACTGTGTTATTGCTAGTCATTTGACAGCTGACAGTTCTAGTTTCATTTAAAAAAAATAAGTGATTTGGTTGAGTTTTGGAGATTTTACAAGTTGAAGATGGAAGACCAAGCTGTGCATTTTGCCATGTTTTACTGTTTTACTTTGTAAAGGGAAGAACATGCATGAAGCTTGTGAAAAGTTGCATAAAGAGTTTACGGTGATAATACTCTAGAAGAACGCCATTGCCAACGATGGTTCACGAAATTCTGTGCTGGTGATTTTGATCTCAGTGATGCTCCTTGGTCACGGCGGCCCACCAAGCTTGATGACGACAAAATAAAGTGTTGACCAAGTCAAACTCACGTTACACGACAGGCAAGATCGAAGAAACATCGAACATCCATCATTCAGGTGTTCACGACCAGCCGAAGAAGCTGGGATATGTAAGCAAGCTCGATACTTGGGTTCCTCATGAACAAAGAAGTTCATCTGACAGTGTGTAGAAACGTCTGCGACATGCTCATTCAACATGAGGACAATGATCCTTTTTGGAAGTGACTGATAACTAGTGATGAGAAGTGGGTTGTTTACAACAATGTGGTGTGCAAGTGGTCTCGGTCTGAGATGACATCGAAAGCAGATGTTCATCAGAGGAAGGTTGTGCTCTCAGTGTGGTTGTGGTAGGATTTTAAAAGTGTGTTTTTTGAGTTTCTACCAAGGAGCCAAATGATCGATTCCAATGTGTACTGACGGCAATCGAACAGTTTGAATGAATTCATCATTCAGAAATGTCCAGAGATCATTCGTCACAAAGGAGTTGTGTTTCATTATGACAGTGTGAGACCACACAAGTTTTATCACCCATCAAAAATCATGGGCGCTTGGATGAAATGTGTTGCCACACCCACCATTCTCACCTGACCTTGCGCTGTCAGACTTCCAGTTGTTTCACTCTCTTCAAAACTCTGTGTGGTACAACGTTCAATTCAGATGAGGTTGTAAATCGGCACCTTGTTTAGTTTTGTTTTTTTTTTTCCCCAATAAAGGCAGGTCCTTCTATGGACGAGGAATTATGAAGCTCTCTGAAAGAAGCCGAAAAGTTATAGAAAAAAAATGGGCACTATATCATGGATTGATCTTTGTTCTTTACATAAATAAATGACGTTTGAAGAACAGTGAAAATACATCATGACTTCCCGGACAACCCTGTACCTTGAAAACCTGTTGTTCAGTGGAGCCACCTTCACCAGTGATGTAACTAGATCTTCTAACTTGCTGCAGCGTCTACACCAGCACTTGCCGCTTCATCTTACACTCTTAGGTTATTGTGATGGTTTCTTTCCTGAAATCTCATAACTCAACACTTACTAGCTTCCGAATTTCCTTATGAAGCCTCCTCAGCTCTCTCAGCCTTCATAGAATTGAAGAGAGTTAAGGCCTTGCTTTGAATTAGATGGTGGTTGAGAGAAATGCTAGGGCTGGCTGGTTTCGACGTAACAGCAGTAAAGCTGTTTCACTTATCATTTGTTTGTTCACTGGAATAGCACTTTTTTTCTCAGTAAGTTTTCCTTCACATTTACAACTTGATTGTGCAGTGCATGTAGCCTAGTTTTCAGCCCGTTTTACCTCTGACCTGCTTTCCTCACTAAGCTTAATTATTTCTGGTTTTTGATGTAAAGTGAGAGACATGCGACTCTTCCTTACATATGAACATTTAGAGATCGTGCAGGATTCTTAATTGGCCTAATTTCAGTGCTGTTGTGTCTCAGGGAATAGGGAGACCCAAGGAGAGGGAGCGAGGATGGCCAGTGGAGCAGTCAGAACAGCACATTCGGTGACGTTCTCTGTCTCATAGGCACAATTCGTAGCACCTCCAAATGATGACAATGGTAATGTCAAAGATCACTGATCACAGATCAACATAACATTTAAAATAATAATGAAAAAGTTCGAAATGCTGCAAGGATGATAAAAATGTGAAACAGACAGGAAGTGACGACATGCTCTTGGAAAATTGGTGCCTATAGACTGTCTTAACATAGTGTCGCCATGAACCTTCCTTTTTTTTTTTTTTAAAGCTGAACTTTTTGTATTTCTTTTTTTTTTTTACTTTCTACATTTTTTATTTGTTTTTATTTTTTAACATTAATATGCTATACATCATTACAGTATACAAAATGAATTTTTCATCCAAAATACATTGTCTGTTGGCTCAATCAAGTACATCAACATATGTGTTATCAACAAACAATTTTCCATTTCTTATGTCTTGTATATTTTGAGTTTTTTCTCTTTTTTTGCCATCCTTGATTCCCTATCCCTAACCCTCTGCCCTGTCCAACCCTCCTCCCATTGTCTCTGTTATCCCTGTTTGCTTTCTATGCCTATCCCCCCATTTAATTGATTTGCTAATGAACTTAATTTGTCTAAATATTTGCAATAACAAGCACAGCTGATATTTACATACACAAGAACCCATGTCTGACTTTAGGCATAAACCTCAGTGAGTAGAATGAACATACTATAAAATGGTACCTAGCTGGGGCTATATAGCTTACTGTGGTCATCAAATACACAGTTTTTTCTTTAAATTTTGGTAACAGTTTTAGTATTTTTTTCTCTGAATTCTTTTTTTTTTAATTTACATTCATTCCCTGAGCATCATCACAACATACTAAATGTGGTTTCCCCTCTAGAGTAAACTGCATAGTGTCTTAATCATGCATGTTATCATCCATAAAATTCCATTACTACTTTCATATATATATATGTTTTTTACCCTATATCTGACCCTCTGCCCCATTTCACTCTCTTATTACACTATCTCTGCTGTCTACAATTATCTTCAATTCCTTTTCTCCCACCATTTCGTTGATCACACAATATCATAAGTAATCTAACTACTTACAATAGCAACTTCAGCTGATGGTTTCAAAAAAAGCAGTTTTGAACTGGTAAGGATATTTCCTTGAAACTTAAGACCTAGAAACTGGTTAGTATTCTGTTCAAATAGTAGGTACATGAATCCATTGACAGCTCAAGACAGGACAAAAATCCTTAAAACCGGACAACAAAGCTTAGAAGAAAAGCAGCAATATTTTAGTCAAGTCATAGAATGCCGTTTCATCAGTTCAGTCTCATGTACTTAATTTTCTTCTGTTTCTGTTGAGGTTCAATCTTCCAGATTGAACTCTGAGATATAATACTCAACTCCAGACTTTGTCCCTACAATTAAGTTGCCCATTTTCTTAGTTTCTGAACTCTTATTTCTGTGTGTCTGCATTTAATTTTACTGACATAGCACTTCCTTAAGAACTTCTTGGAGATCTGGTCTGGGGCTGGTAAACTCTTTCAGGTCTTGTTTATTTAAGAATGTTCGTGTCTTTTCTTCCCAAATGAACGATAATCTTGCTGGGTACAGAATTCTCGGTTGAAATTGCTTTTCCCTTAATGCTTTGAATATATTCTCCCATTCTCTCCTCGCTCGCAATGTTTCTGATGAGAGGTCTGCCGTTAGTCTGATGGGATACCCTTTGTAGGTAACTTGCCGTTTTTCTCTTGCCAGTCTTAGTATCTTGTCTTTGTCTGTGGTTTTGGTCAATCTAGCTATAATGTGTCTAGGAGAAGATCTTCTTGGGTTGATTCTATTTGGGGTCCTCTGTATTTCTTGGGAATGGATCTTTGAGTGCCTC
>NW_006208936.1:1297126-1299057 GCF_000334495.1 Tupaia belangeri chinensis | reverse complement strand
TTGTCTCCCTTCCCTTTTTTTTTTTCACTTACCTTTTTTTTTTTTTTTACATTATTTATTATTTGTTTTTTTGTATATACTTTCAATCATATTGTATGGCTTACAATGATACCATTTCGATATGTGCACATTTCTCCCCAGGCCCGTTGATCAAAATATCTTCAACAGATAACACCACACCTCCCCATCCCGTCAATGCTCTACCTCTGTATCCCTTCTCCAAACATCCTTCGTTAGGCCCCACTCCTAAGTCATGGAACCAACCCAAATGCCCCCGTATGGAGGAATGGATTGAAAAACTGTGGCACATATACTCTATGGAATACTACTCAGCCATAAAAACCAACAGAACCCTGGCTTTCGACAGAAAGTGGAAGAATATGGAAGATGTACTGCTGAGTGAGGCAAGTCAGGCTATGAAGGAGAGACATTGTATGTCCCCACTTAACATATACTGTATGGTCTGCATTCTATGAATGAATCTTCCATTTTGAAAACTCTCATTATTGACCTCCAGGTGGCATGGTGGTTAAGGTGCTAGATTCCCACATGACTGACAGTGGTTCGAGCCCAGGACCTGGCAGCCTGAAAAATCACACCAGGTTGCATGTACACATGTGCACAAAATCCCTAGAGGAAAACAGAAGGGAAGGGATTGTGGTGTGTCCATCCCCCCCCGGGGCTGATTTCCCACTTTCCCTCTACTGTCTCTCTCTGGCAAGTGCAGTCATCCTATTGCAAAAACAACAAAATTCACTGTCTGCAGGGTATGTAAAGTGAAGAACAATGTAAAAAGTATGCCTATATAGCTCTCCATGTTGATTTGCCCACCAGCCAAGATCTTACTCAAAATAGTCTGAAAAATATACATATGGATGTCTTTATTGGCAGTATCTAATTACCTTCAGGTGTGGAAAGATTGCTTCAACATTTTCCCCAAGATTATGTGATTCTACAGAGAACAAAAGTAAGCTTGTCACTTATGTGTCCTTAGATTCTCATGATGCAGTTTTGAGATTTAACTCTGCTCCTACACGTGGTTATGAGAAAGATGTTGGAAATAAAACCACCATGCGCATCATTAATTCTCAGGTAAGATGGACAGGGTGTTTTCGCAGAAGTACACGCTGTAGGTAAATCGCTGAACTAGACGAGATCAGAGGAATGACCTCATTATCATGACCATGGTCCTTGCTGACTTCTATGGGTCTTGTAATTATCGAGAGTTAATGAAGATGAATACAGAGAAGCAGTAATTTATGTGTAATATGAATAAGAGTAAATGAGTAAATAAGATCAAAAAGAAAAATCAGTAAATGTAGAAATGTATAGAGAGAAATATATATATTTATAACTTACCATGTAGCATTTTACAAACTGAGGCAAAAGCAGGTAAACTTAGAAGAGATTATGGGAATATGAAAAGCAGGGGGCGGAGGGGAGAAAAGTAAAGATAAGGAAACCTGAGGGCCTGCCGGTCGTCTTTGAAACTTCATTCTATTCTTTGGAAATTTAAAAATTGAAAAGGAATTGCTAAAGTAAAAGTGAAAATACCTTTTCTGTTCATGTTCTTAATAATCCTTCTTAGATACTAGAAACAGTGCAGGAGGAGGGTGGGAAGTGGGGGAGGGCTAGAAGAAGGGAATTAACGGGGAAAGAAAAAAGCAAAATGTTTAAGGGACACAAAAATGGAAAATTATCTGTTGATGATCATGTGTATGATAATATCTTTAACTGGAGTAATATGTAGGGTATTCATGCTGGGAAAATTCATTTTGCATGCTGTAATGATATACGGTGATTGAATATATAAAAAAAAAACCATAAAATATATGTAAAAAATAAGAATACCTTCCGAATTTATAGTCAAATTATTCTTAGAACAAACCACAATAATTTCTAGAGTTTCAAAGATATGTAGGGCAAAATGA
>NW_006208936.1:1296593-1297097 GCF_000334495.1 Tupaia belangeri chinensis | reverse complement strand
GGGAAAAATGAGGTGATGAGAGATTTATGGTGAGTTGCTAGCAGAACAAAAGATTAGCTTTCTGAACAGTGCACCATGCCAGGCGGCCTGCAGCAAGGTAAGAAGCAATCACCATATTTCCTTAATTCATAGATGTCATTGCTGGTAAGATCCACCATTCATTTAATAACAGCTTCTCAGGGAGGAGGCGATAAACTCCACCAAATTAAAATACATGTCAACCGTGAGATACATCCTAATTTCAGACACATTAAAATGTGAAGAAAAAAGTGCATCTTAATAATGGCGAAAAATTCCATGTTAAAACAAGGAAAGCGATGGGAACCAGCAGTTAGCGTAATGGCTATGTCACTGGACTCCCACGTAGTCGACCGCGGTTCACGTCCTGGACCTGGGGGCTTAAAACTCACGCCGGGCGCGTGTGCGTGCGTGCCCAAGATCCCAAGAGGAGAATGGAGGAGAAGGGATTGCAGCATGACCATCCCCCTTGGGGGGTGATTTCTC
>NW_006208936.1:1290362-1296533 GCF_000334495.1 Tupaia belangeri chinensis | reverse complement strand
CGAAACCCTCTTGCCCCCCCCCCCCAAAAAAAAAAAAAAAAAAACAAGGAAAGCAAGTACATCATTTTTTTTCTCCCAAATCTGTAGTTAAAAAGAGATGATTAGCGGGTGATATTGAAGAATGCATCCAGAACCAGCAGTCTCTACAGTGGCTAGAGATCCTGAAGTCCATAGCCACCCCCCCCCCTGCCTCTGAATTGCGAATTACGTGTCATGGCAATTACAGAAGGGGTGGAGGGGCCCCAGTTAGCTAGGGAGTTAATTCTTAGGGAGCTGGAGGCTCTACCACCAGAGATGGGTAGGGTACTGGTAAGCATGTAAGAACCCGCAGTTTTTTAAAAGCTTAATTTTCCCAAATATTTTTTTAAGTATTTCAGCATGTGGTTGCAGCTTCTCCTCAGACCCCCACCCTGAGAGGAAAAAAGAAAGCCTGAGCCTTTTATTTTCTTGCTGTGGTTTGGCTTTTTAATTTTCACCTCTTTTTAAAATACAGTGTGGAAGAACCAAACAATGGTTGTGAAATGGATTGTGTATGTGTTTTCAGATTCTGACCAACCCCAGCCATCACTTCATTGATAGTTCATTGTATAAAGATGTCATTTTGGTAGCCTGGGACCCTGCTCCTTATTCTGCAAATCTTAACCTGGTAAGTATTTGCCTCATGCCCCTCTCCCAGTGCAGTATAGATAGTACACTTGACAGATTAATCAAGGAATCAAGTCACAGATTAAGCTTTGTCAGACAGAATGAAACTGATCGTGCTTACTAATTAAATATGTGTATGCACGCATCATTTTGATACCCAGTTAGAGTAGCATCCTCAGTGAGCATTATCCATCTAATAGCAAAATGTTTTTGTTGGAGAATTTGGGTGGGGGAGGCAGATGTAGGATATCTAACTGTTCACAAATCTCAAGTTCCACTGAATAAACTCACAACTATTTCATCATATTCCAAGTAATTGCCAAGCCAATTTAAATAAATTGGAAGTAATTGGCAAGAAAATAAAAACATACTATTATTTTAATGGAGCCTATTCTGGGCTCTATTGAATGTATTCACCTTTGCCTCCTGTCTTTGGACCTGTTTACTTTTATGCAGTAGACCTGAAACAAGTTCATTACTAGCTATCACAATACAAATAGGTTATGTTTGGGATATTCTGGTAAATCATTGCCTATCTAGACATTCTGGTAGAACATTGTCTTTTGCTGACACCATGCCTAAAAAGCCAATGTACCTGTTTATTTATGAATGAGTGCTAGGAAAGATGGGTGCTATTTAGCCAAGCAAGAGATGCTGTCTGCTCTGCAGATAAGTGTCTTAGACTTGTTCTGCCATGACCTGAGAGGACATAGATAGCCTTCTTAAGATAAATTCGGGGGTAAGTGGTGGTTCCTACAAGGGGCAACTTTCTAAGAAAGCACCCATGACAGAATGGAGTCCTCTAGGAGGAGTGTTTAGGTCACTGCTCATCTTGAGAGTGAGGCTGGATAGTTCTCTCTCCTGACTGCTAAGTGTTTAACTGGTTCTTAACCAAGGGTGCAAATAAGAATCACCTTGGAGGGACCAGCAGTTAGCGTAATGACTATGTCGCTGGACTCCCATGTAGTCGACCGTGGTTCGCGTCCCGGACCCGGTGGCTTAAACTCACGCCGGGTGCGTGTGCATGCGTGCCCAAGATCCCGAGAGGAGAATGGAAAAGGGATTGCGGAGTGGCCGGCCCCCCTTGGGGGGTGATTTCTCGCTTTCTGTCTCTCTGTCTCTCACTGTCTGGCAAGCACACGCGCCCTATAGCGAAAACCTCTCCAAAAAGAAAAAAGAGAGAATCACCTTGGAAATAGTTTTCAAAATGTGTCAGAGCCCCATTTCCAGAAATGTAGGGTGCAGTGTCAATGTGCATTTTTTTTTAGACAGTTCTCATATTCTCCCTGTAGTGAGTATCAGCGTCAGATTTTGTTTGGACTGTTCAACTTCCAGGCCGAGGTCTTGATCCAGGCCTTCTTGCCTATTATGAACACACTGAGAGCATCAAGCTGTCAGATTCTTCTCTCGGAATCCCCTGAGCTTGGGACAGATCTGGGTCCCACCCAGCAGATGCCGGCAGGGACAGTGCTAATATCCAAGGAGCATGGCCCCTTGCGATGGGGGCTGCCGTCATGTGAGCACCTGGCAGGAGGAAGGTTGGAGGAAGGCTCCCCCCTCCAGCCCCACGTTCCTCTTAGTTCCTGGCCTGTGCTGCCTGGCTGAGGGATTCAGGTTGTTAAAGATCATCAGATCCAGTCGTTCTCAAAGTGTTAAAGCCACAGACACTTTTCAGCAGTGGGTATGACTTAGGATCTTAATGTGTTCCCACAGTGTCTGAAGGAGGCCTGAGCTCTGGAGCCCAAGGAGCTAGGCCTCCCCTAATACCTTCTCCAAATCCCCTGTCATCATGGCTCCCGAGACACTTGAGAAGACATTTTAAATTTATTCACTAATTTTTTTCTACAAGAGAAAGACAGAGAGAGAGAGAAGCACCCCTGTCAGGCCTTCGTGCCATGACCCCCCTCAGTCTCAGCCAGCCTGCATCACAGAAGTGTGTTCATGCCAGCTATACACAGGGAGGTTCTGGGTTCAACAGGGAGGTCCTGGGATATGAACCCAGAACCTTCCCAATGTGGGTCCACTACCTCTATACCACACCCTGACCCCTCCTGTAGTTTTTATACAATAATTTACATACGGTAAGTGTACATTTTATGAGTATTAACAATTTTTTGAGAGAGAGATTTTTTGCTATAGGGCACATCTGCTCACCAGAGAGTTAGAGAGAGATAGAAAGTGAGAAATCACCCCCCAGGGGGGATGGTCACGCCGCAGTCCCTTCTCCATTCTCCTCTTGGGATCTTGGGCATGCACGCACACACGCCCAGTGTGAGTTTAAGTCGCCAGGTCTGGGACTCAAACCGTGGATAACTATGTGGGAGTCCAGCAACATAACCATTAGGCCATCTGCTGGTCCCAAACATTAAGTTTTATATACTCATGTATCCTTCATTACAATAAAAACTGGGGACATTTTTATCCTCCCAGGGAGTTATCTTGTTGGTCCGCCCTAGTCAGTCTTCCCAGCCTCAACCCCAGACCCAGGTGACAGTGATACGCTTTCTGTCACAAACTTACATTTGAAGTACGCCGATTGAGCCCAGGGGCCAGCCCACTTCTGGGCCTGATCCGGCCGCCATCAGTGTTCGTAGTTTCATTAGCACACAGCCCACCCGTTCAGCGCGTTTCCCCTGTGGCTCTTCCATGCTTCTACGGCAGGGTTGGGCAAGGGTGACAGAGATGACCCATGAGGCCGGAAGTGTTTGCCCTTTGCAGAAAAGGCCTGCTGACCCCGATCCAGCCCACCTCCCTCACGCGACAAAGCCACTCAATAGTCCCTGCCAGGGCTCGAAGCCTGGTCTCTCTTTGTCCTCCTTCTCCTCCCCTTCTGTGGTGGGGAATGAGGAGTGGTGTCTTCCCCGTCCTTGTCCCTGCAGCTCCCGCCTGGCCCCCAGCCCTAAAGCCACTTGCCCTGGTGTGGCCCTGTCTCTTTTCCACAGTGTAGACCTCTGTGTGTGACGGTGTTGATTTTTGTTTGTTTAAAGTGGTACAAGAAGCCAGATTACAACCTGTTCACTCCATACATTCAGCATCGTCAGAGAAACCCAAATCAGCCCTTTTACATCCTTCACCCCAAGTTTATGGGGCAGCTGTGGGACATCATCCAGGAGAACACCAAGGAGCAGATCCAGCCCAACCCGCCGTCTTCTGGCTTCATTGGTAAGTGCGTGCGTCTCTAACCACGCGCGCTCCTGCTCACCTGGCTTGTGCAGGGCCCGGCCGGGAGGCGTGTCTATGACCACGGGATGGGATTGTGCTGCAGGACGCTGGTGGGTAAGGCTCGTTCCCCTCCCCGTGTAGCTCTCCTAACCAGAGCCCACCAGCTCTCACTCAGCACTGGATTTTATGCAGCAAGGTCATGTCGCTTGTTTTTTCATCCAGGCTCTGGGCCCCAGAGTTTTGGGCATTACCCTGTTCGTTTTATCTGTGCCTCAGCTCATCGCCCTCTGACTTCTTTGATTTTACCTGAGTAGAGAAATATCAAGGAGTAACATCGACCCCCTTGGCAATATGAAAGGCTAGAACAGAGCCAAAGGATATTGCTTCTGTCTGTGAAAAAACTGATGTTTTCTACCACCGTTCCAATGAATTTACTACCCTGCACCTTCCCTGGGTTGCACAGTGGGTCCTCATGAAGAAAAGAGCTTTTTGGAGGTGATGCTGGTTTGGTTGGGTACAGGATGCACAAATACCCTGAAGTAAGCTTTGCAGAAGCTGGAGTGCTTTTCTGGTATTGTAAAAGTAGGAATTTTTATTTGTTTATGTGTTTATTTAGAGAGATTTTTGCTATAGGGCACACGCGCTTGCCAGAGAGACAGAGAGAGATGGAGTGACAGAAAGCTGGAAGTCACCCCCATGGGGGGGATGGCCATGCTGCAATCCCTTCTCCATTCTCCTCTTAGGATTTTGGACACGCACACACATGCTCAGCGTGAGTTTTAAGCCTCTGGGTCTTGGACTTGAACTGTGGTCGACTATGTGGGAGTTCAGCAGCATTACCATTACGCCATCTGCTGGTTCCCTGAATTTCTTTCTTTTGTTTTTTTTTTTTTTTTGCTATAGGGTGCATGTGCTCGCCAAAGAGAGACAGTGAGAGGGAAAGTGAGAACTCACCCCCCAGTTGGGGATGGCCATGCCATAATCCCTTCTGTAGTCTCCTGAGATATTGAGCACGCATGCACACACTCCCAGTGTGATTTTCAAACCACCAGGTCTTTGAACCACGGTTAGCCCTGTGGGAGTCCAGTGCCTTAACCACCGTGTCACCTGCTGGCCCCCCAAATATGAGATATTTTATCTAGAATTCAAGAAACAAAATGTAGAGTGTGACTGCATATTACATTCCTTAGCCACGGTCTTCCTCCCACCCTTCCGAAAACCTGGCCTTTGACACTCTGTGTTTCCGTGCCACCTCTTTGAAATCCTTAGCTCTTTATCTTTTGTGTAGTTTCACAGGATGTTTTGATTTAGAAAAGAAAATATAATCTAGTTTGTCAGCAAAGGGTAAACTGGATCGAGAAATGTCAGATAGCCTAATAGGATGTGACACAGGTTTAATAAAGTCTCTTTCATATCATCACCAGCTCACGAATTCACGTGGCTAATATTTGATTAGAGCAAAAGTTTTCAAGCACAGGAGTGAGGCCGTCAGATAGACTTATCCTCAACACATGGCTTAAACAATCCAGGGTAAATACTAATTCCCAGGAAACGTCTCGTGTGTTCTTTGAAAGAAATATGCCACGTAGAGCCAGGTCCTTCCTCAGCTGTTACTAGGAGTCTGCAATTTGAGGCTGGTGCTTGCCTTCAAAACTCCTTTTACACGCCAGGAGACGGGGACCGGCCGCTTGGCGCTTCTGCGGTGCGTAGGCTGACGTTGGCAGGTTTGAGTAGGATTCTACTCTGTGCTTGCCACCTTTTTGACCTTGGGCAAGTGAGTAATAGTCTACACCTGAATATCCTCCAATAAGCAGAGAGAACAGTAGGGCTTCCAAGAGCGTGGCAGCTGGCCGACTTGCAATCATTGTCACATTCCAGCTCTGTCCTCCCAGTGAGCAGCCCTCAGCCACATGTGGCTACTTACATCTCAGTCACTTAGAATTAAAAAAGACCAAAGCCGCATTTCTTTGTCCCACCGGCCCCATCTCAAGTTCTCAGTAGCCACAGGCTCCTGGTGCTGCCCTGAGGGTGTTGCAGACACTGTTCCTCGGCCCAGCACTGTGTGCACAGCAGCACGAAGTCATGTTCCTCAGGGAAGACTAGGAAACAGGAAGTTGGTCGGGAGCAGTCACGTGTCCTTGGGAGGGCTGTGCTCTGCGCCTGGTGTAGGAGCCTCGGAGGAAGGCGGGGTCTGGCCTCACTGAACGCATTAGCAGCCCCAGGGCCTAAAGGAGTTGATGTGAGAGCCCCTGGGCAAGGATGGGCCCCAGAGCCAGGCTGCTGAGCCCTGCCAGCACAGCGCCTGCACCTCTGACCCCCCCCCCCCTCCCTTCCTCCCCTTTGGTCTTATCCCCCTGGGGGAGA
>NW_006208936.1:1265947-1289743 GCF_000334495.1 Tupaia belangeri chinensis | reverse complement strand
GCCCCCCCCCCCCCTTCCTGTCTTCTCTTTGGTCTTGATCCCCTGGTGGAGAGCCGGTCAGGTTTATCATTTAGCTGACGCTCTTAAGCAGCTGTGAAATGATGCCACCCACATCTCAATCTATCTGCCATAAGAACTTCAAAAATCAATGCGTGCTTTTTCCCCTGTTGTTCGAAAGTGTTCTCCAGATGCCCCTTCCCGTTCTGAGGTCGTGTTGAAAGGTATTGACGTCTTATCTCGGCACCTCATCGTCTCCAAACGCTAGCCTCTAACGCCAGCTCCTGTACACAGGAGTTCATCGCGCAGCCGCTGTGAAGGGTCAGGACGTGTCGATCTGCACAGTTCTGTGTGTTGGGCGGGTCGGGCAGCAGGGCGGCTGCACCAGCAAGGAGTGCCACGGGGTGTCATCAGGCCCCTCCTTCCCACCCTGCGTGGCCTCCGCGGAGGTGGGGCAGTACAAAGCACTCAGGGAACCCAGGCTCCTCCGTGCAGGAACAGCAGTCTCACCTGTAGTTACCCACACTTTCAGACGCACCGCACGCATTTTCCTATGCCTGTTTAAGGAATCTACAGCTGTCAGATAGAGGGACTAAACGTTGGCTGTTTTGAACACAAAAAGCATTTATTTGTATGGAAATGTGTCTAGTGGGTATTAGATTCCCATGGAGACACTCCTGAAGCCCATACATGTCATGATACGATGCTGTTCAGAAGCCTTGCTGCCGGGGCCTGATTTCAGCACGCAGCAGGAAGGAGGCAAGCAGGAAGGGAGCCATCCCTCCAGTGGGTATTGGCGGAGTACCTTTATGTGCCAGGCGCAGGCTGGGCCCAGGGAGATGGTAGTGAGGAAACCAGGCAAGGCTCCGCCCACCTGGAGCCCACAGCGTGATGGGGGAGGGGTCACACAGGATGTCTGCTTACCTGAATATGCTGCTGTCCCTCGGTGGGGGGTGCTGGCTCCAGGACCCCCCACAGATGCTCAAGTCCCTTATATAAAATAGCATAGTACTTGCATATAACCTACCCCATACATGTCATGATACGATGCTGTTCAGAAGCCTTGCTGCCGGGGCCTGATTTCAGCACGCAGCAGGAAGGAGGCAAGCAGGAAGGGAGCCATCCCTCCAGTGGGTATTGGCGGAGTACCTTTATGTGCCAGGCGCAGGCTGGGCCCAGGGAGATGGTAGTGAGGAAACCAGGCAAGGCTCCGCCCACCTGGAGCCCACAGCGTGATGGGGGAGGGGTCACACAGGATGTCTGCTTACCTGAATAGGCTGCTGTCCCTCGGTGGGGGGTGCTGGCTCCAGGACCCCCCACAGATGCTCAAGTCCCTTATATAAAATAGCATAGTACTTGCATATAACCTACCCACATTCTCCTGCATGCATGAAATTATTTCAAGATTACTTATATCACGTAGGGAATAATGATGAGGAAAAGTGTCCGTACATGCGTAATATAGACACAACCATCGTAGGACAAACTACATAGCCTGTGTCAACTACAATGTCACATTTCAAACCTCGCTTGGCTGAATCCCCAGCTGTGGAGCCTGCAGAAAGGGAGAGCTGCCTGGATTTACAAACTGATACGTGCAGTTAAGAAACAGGACAGGGAACCAGCAGTTAGTGTAATGGCTGTGTTGCTGGACTCCCATGTAGTAGACCACGGTTCGCGTCCCGGACCCAGTGGCTTAAAACTCACGCCGGGCGCGTGTGCGTGTGTGCGTGTGTGCCCAAGATCCCGAGAGGAGAATGGAGAAGGGATTGCGGCGTGACCATCCCCTCTGGGGGGTGACTTCTGTCTGTCTGGTGAGCACACGTGCCCTATAGCAAAAACCTCTCAAAAAAGAAAAAAGAAACAGGACAGGGCGCACCAGGGCTGGGCAGTGTCTGTTTTGCCCTCACTAGGGTCCTGCTAGGCAACAGAGTAGATACCAAAAAAAAAAAAAAAGTAATTATTTAGTGACTGAGTGAAGAATGTTCTAGCCAGTGGTTGTCAAACTATACACAGGCATCAGAGTCTTCCCAGGGGTTGTATGCTAGGAATCCATTGCCGCAAAGCAAAACTTAGATGCTGAAAAGCGCAATAAGCATTTACCATCTCACACGGTTCCTGCACGTCAGTAATCTGGGAGCAGATCAGCGGGGTGATTCTGGCTCCCCCGTTTTTCCATGTGGTTGTTATTGAGTGCTCCGGACTCGGGCTGGAGGATCTGCTTCCAAGAGGGCTCACTTGGATGGCTGTTGGCAAAAGAACCTTCCATAGGGCTGCTTGAGCATCCTTACAACATGACAGATAGTTTCCCAAGAACAGAGGGTCCAACATACACAAAAAGAAGCACATGACGCTTTCACCCTGTCATATGAGGGCGTTTGCTGTGTTCTCATTGCTAAGCGAGTCACACCATCATCGTGAGCCACTCAGCACACTGGCTGCCACGGTGCCCTGCTCTTCATGCCATCTAAAGCAGCGTGCGAGGGCCACCCCTGAGCCTCTGAATGGGTGCAGGTGGTGAGGATTTGGGTCTTTCACAAGTTTCAAGCGATGCTGATCCTGCCGATCCTGGAGCCACACTTTAAGAACAGAGTAGATATCAACGTTTTAGTGTTTCGTAATCTCAGCATCGGAGGGAAGCTGAGCGCTCCCATGCACAGGTTCCGCAGTGAGAGCTGTACCAGCAGAAGGGGCTCACTGGCTCAGGAGGAAGGGGAGGGCAGTGTTTGTAAGGCGAATACTCACTTGTTTGAACAACAGGTAGAATCACTGTGTTTAGCTAAAACAGTATAATGTATTACTAAAAATATAACTTATTTACCTTTGCTTTGGACGTTTTCTAACATTATATCCTATATTCTAGCATGATTAGACCTTAACTACAAATGCATTTCTTCTTTTTCTTTTTGAGGGGTTTTTGCTATAGGGCACATGCACTTGCCAGACAGAGAGAGACAGAGAGATAGAAAGCGAGAAATTACCCCCAGGGGGGGTGGTCACGCCACAATCCCTTCTCCTCCATTCTTCTTTCAGGATCTTGGGCACGCACGCACGCACACACACCCGGCATGAGTTTTAAGCCACCAGGTCCGAGACGCGAACCGCGGTCGACTACGTGGGAGTCCAGCAACATAGCCGCAAAAACCTCTCAAAAAAGAAAAAAGAAACAGGACAGGGCGCACCAGGGCTGGGCAGTGTCTGTTTTGCCCTCACTAGGGTCCTGCTAGGCAACAGAGTAGAGACCAAAAAAAAAAAAAAAGTAATTATTTAGTGACTGAGTGAAGAATGTTCTAGCCAGTGGTTGTCAAACTATACACAGGCATCAGAGTCTTCCCAGGGGTTGTATGCTAGGAATCCATTGCCGCAAAGCAAAACTTAGATGCTGAAAAGCGCAATAAGCATTTACCATCTCACACGGTTCCTGCACGTCAGTAATCTGGGAGCAGATCAGCGGGGTGATTCTGGCTCCCCCGTTTTTCCATGTGGTTGTTATTGAGTGCTCCGGACTCGGGCTGGAGGATCTGCTTCCAAGAGGGCTCACTTGGATGGCTGTTGGCAAAAGAACCTTCCATAGGGCTGCTTGAGCATCCTTACAACATGACAGATAGTTTCCCAAGAACAGAGGGTCCAACATACACAAAAAGAAGCACATGACGCTTTCACCCTGTCATATGAGGGCGTTTGCTGTGTTCTCATTGCTAAGCGAGTCACACCATCATCGTGAGCCACTCAGCACACTGGCTGCCACGGTGCCCTGCTCTTCATGCCATCTAAAGCAGCGTGCGAGGGCCACCCCTGAGCCTCTGAATGGGTGCAGGTGGTGAGGATTTGGGTCTTTCACAAGTTTCAAGCGATGCTGATCCTGCCGATCCTGGAGCCACACTTTAAGAACAGAGTAGATATCAACGTTTTAGTGTTTCGTAATCTCAGCATCGGAGGGAAGCTGAGCGCTCCCATGCACAGGTTCCGCAGTGAGAGCTGTACCAGCAGAAGGGGCTCACTGGCTCAGGAGGAAGGGGAGGGCAGTGTTTGTAAGGCGAATACTCACTTGTTTGAACAACAGGTAGAATCACTGTGTTTAGCTAAAACAGTATAATGTATTACTAAAAATATAACTTATTTACCTTTGCTTTGGACGTTTTCTAACATTATATCCTATATTCTAGCATGATTAGACCTTAACTACAAATGCATTTCTTCTTTTTCTTTTTGAGGGGTTTTTGCTATAGGGCACATGCACTTGCCAGACAGAGAGAGACAGAGAGATAGAAAGCGAGAAATTACCCCCAGGGGGGGTGGTCACGCCACAATCCCTTCTCCTCCATTCTTCTTTCAGGATCTTGGGCACGCACGCACGCACACACACCCGGCATGAGTTTTAAGCCACCAGGTCCGAGACGCGAACCGCGGTCGACTACGTGGGAGTCCAGCAACATAGCCATTACGCTAACCGCTGGTCCCTATTCTTTTTCTTTTGAAGACACAGCTATAATACTGAATCCCTTTACTAATGAACTGATTTTATGCTCTTAAATTTACCATAAATCGACCTACGTCACAGCTGACTGTAAACGTCTTTCTTGAAAGTGGATTTTTGTTTGCTTCTATCACGCTGGGACTGAAAGTCTTGGATATGCTGATTAGTGGGTTACAGCTTTGGGAATCAACAAAGTCCAAACTTGCATTGATTTCAGGAACTTTTGGGCAAATGGTTTGATGCAATGGCCTGAATGTTTGTCCACATTCAAAATTCGTATGTTGAACTCCTAAATCCCAAAATGTGATGGTATTAGAGGTGGGACGCTGGGAGGTGATCAGGTCATGAAGATGGAGCCCTCATGGGTAGGTCTCTATTATCAAAGAGACCCTGGAGACCCATTGCCTCTTCCACCATCTGAGGGCACAGCAAAAATATGGCCATCGGTAAACAGGAAGTGGGTTGTCGCTAGACACTGAGTCTGCCAGTGCCTCGCTTTTGGACTTCCAGCCTGTAGAGCAGCGAGAAATAAATTTGTCGTTTATAAGCCACCCAGCTTATAATACTTTGTGATAGCAACTCTAGCGGAGAACCACAGTCGGCCTACACCACCCTCCCAGCACCATCTTATATGCACTTCGGTTTTCAGCCCTAGTGCCAGCACCAGCCGTCTCCTGGGTGTCTCACAAACCACGTGGCTTTGCCCGGAGGAGTCGCCGCTGATTCCAGCACTCCATGGGCAGGGCTGAGCTTTTCCTCGGGGCTGGGAGATCTGGGAATTATTTCCTAGGAAAAAGGAAGTCAGCTTCCCAGTGAAATCAGATTTGAACAGAAATACTGAGTTTGCAACTAAGTGCATTTCACTTTTATCTGCAAATGATAGGGCTTCCTTTTCACTTAAAGGGAAACTGATAACGTGTAGGATTTGAAGAACACGCTGATCTAGCATTGAAAAAAAAGAAAAAACTCTCTAAGAACATCGTCGCTAAAACTCATTTATTATTGGGAAAACATCTGATTTTAGAAACTTTTGATTCATGTACACAGAATTTGTCAACGCTAGTAATTATGCTTTCTCTATAATAACTGATTTAGAGAACATATGTGAACAATGGTAATACTGTCATAATACAAATACATTTTTAATACATATTTTTTCTTTTTCTGGAGAGGTTTTTGCTATAGGGTGCGTGTGCTCTCCAGAAAGGCAGAGAGAGACAGACAGAAAGCAAGAAATCACTCCCCAGGGGGATGGCCACGCCACAATCCCTTCTCCTCCACTCTCCTCTCAGGATCTTGGGCATGCACACACATGCACCCAGTGTGAGTTTAAGTCACCAGGTCTGGGACTCGAACCACGGTTGACTACATGTGAGTCCAGCGACATAGGCATTACACTAACCACTGGTCCCAATACATTTTTAAAAACCATACTTTTCTTACAAGCTTACTCTAAGATTAAAAAACCACTTATTAGAGTTTTACTATCTGTAAGGTATACTGAAATTAGTCTTCTCAAATTTCTAAGTGATTTTTTTTTAAGATTATTTATTTCTTCCATGAGGTAGAAGGAAACACACCACCAACAGTAATCAACTGTAAGCAACCATCAACCACCCAGGATTGTGGGTACCATGTGCCCAGCATACTCAGGGACGTCTCTGGATGTGAACCGAGAACCCGCCCATGTGAGTCAGCCTTTCAGAGGGAAGGCCAGGGAGACCTCAGAGTGCAAACCTAGTGTCTTCCTGTGTGGCCTCGGTGTTACAGAGCTGTGTGTTATGGCTGTGTTACCGTGGCTTGGCAATTCCTATTTTTAGATCACATTTTCTACAATTGTAACGTCAGATCCCTGTTATTATTGAGCAATACTACCTAAAAAAATGCTTTGAAGAATCTTATTAAAGTCATGAATATTACTGCAACTAAACACAAAAACCTGACTTAAAGTTTCACATTGATTACTAATAATTATTTTTCAAAACGTTTAAAAACAGCTGCAAGTACTTTTTGACTTGGTAACAAGGTTCTTACTGGGAAATCAGTGGAAACCTGATTCACTTTTTTTTTTTTTTTGGGAGATTTTTGCTATAGTGCGCACGCGCTCGCCAGACAGACAGAGACATAGAGACAGAAAGTGAGAAATCACCCCCCAGGGGGGATGGCCACGCCGCAATCCCTTCTCCTCCATTCTCCTCTCGGGATCTTAGGCACGCACGCACATGCGCCCGGCGTGAGTTTTAAGCCACCAGGTCCAGGACACGAACCGCGGTCGACTACGTGGGAGTCCAGCAACATAGCCATTACGCTAACTGCTGGTTCCCGAAACCTGACTAACTTTTTAAGAATTCCCATTTCATTAGCACATATAAGCCTCAGGAGTTTTGGAGATATAAATTAGCCTCTAGAGAATGACTGTCTTGCTCCTTAGTTTTGTTACTAAGTCCTGTTTATTTATTTCTTCCATGAGTGAGAGAGACAGAGACAGAGAGAGGCAGCACCCACTATCAGGTCTTGATGCTGTGATCCACCCCAGGCTCACCATACCCTGATGGAGGGCACACACGCCCAGCATACTCAGGGTGGTCTGCACACATG
The DNA here is from genome assembly GCF_000334495.1 of Tupaia belangeri chinensis. Taxonomy (NCBI): domain Eukaryota; kingdom Metazoa; phylum Chordata; class Mammalia; order Scandentia; family Tupaiidae; genus Tupaia; species Tupaia belangeri. The sequence continues at coordinate 1,282,671 of NW_006208936.1, read as the reverse complement.
TGAACCTGGAACCTTCCCATGGGATCAGTCTTGCAGAGTGGTGTGTTTTACGGCTGTACCACTCTCTAGCCCTCTTAAAAGCTTTTCTTTGAAACATTATTTTTGGAAAAAATCTCCTAGAACTTGGAGGGTCTTAGAAAAAGGGAGAAAATAACATGATAACTAATGTTTAAACAGTTTTGTAAAAGACCAGATAACTCTGTTCCTTATTTCTGGCTCATTTTATTTTAGTGTATGCTCTTCTAAATCTTGACACATCTAGATCTTAATGGAATGAGTGAGCCTCCCTCAACACGAGGGACCACACACTGGGCACGCGAGTGCTCCCTGATTGAATGAATGACGGAGTGAGTGACCGGTGATTTCTGTCACCATAGAGACTCCCACTTTGACTTAACCCGCCTCCCACACGTGTAGAAGGACACCCGCCCCTCACAGATCGCTGTGTGTGTGCTGCGGTTCTTGCCTTTGATTCTGCAGAGGCCAGACTCAAATCCTGGCTTCACCGTTCAACTAGCCGCGTGACCGTGAGCAAGTCACTAACCTCTCTCAGCCCCAGTCCTGTCGTCAGCAAGACGAAGATGCTAGTAGTAGCTCTAATTTTTAACAAGCACGAAATACGTACTGTTACCGTAAATATGCCTCATCTAAAACTGTATGCTAGCTCAGGAAGACTGTAGTCTCCACAGAAAATGACCGTGCTTCCGTTCAGCTCTGTCACCCAGGGCGGATAGACCTCTGATGTCTCATTACAGAGGCCATATGATTACATCAAATAGAATTTATGTGTATCACAATTAGGCCTTTCTTCAGTCGTTGTATATTTGGATTATCTCAAAGTAGTTGCTATTACCAGTTATATTGATGAGCCATTATATCGACATGCTAGTACATACTGTTGTTTATTCTCCGTATGAACATAGAGACTTTTCTTTCCTTTAAACTATTTCCATAAGATCAAGGGGATAGGATGTTGATGATTGTTAAATACTACTAACTTTCTCAAGAATTATCTAGTTGAAGATTTTTGGTTTTTTGTTTGTTTGTTTGTTTTGTTTTGTTTTGTTTTAAGTTTATCCATTTCTTTCTTAAGAGACAGAAAGAGACAGGCACCTCCAGCAGGGTTCTCATGCAGCAGCCCAGCCCAGCCTCAGCCAGCCCAGGTCACGGGGACATATACGCCTTTGTGCTAAAGCAGGCCCCAGCACCTTCCCGGGTGTGCCCAGCCCTGCACACCACCTGGCCCCATCTGGTTGAATTTCTCATCTGAGTCCGTGTTCGAGCTCACAGTTCCGAGAGGTGCACTGGTAGATACGTTGGAGGTGTATTGTAAGCACTGCCCTCTTCACCAGAGAAGCGGCACAGCGATTCGTGTACTCATCGGATGTATAGGTATTTTTTTAAGGTAAAAGAATGTAATGGGAATCAAGGTAATAATTTAAGTGATCCGTAAGGAATCATTTCTTTGGCACAAGTTCTTCTTAGCAGAGTCCTCACCCTGAGCCCACTGGGGGCTACTTCAGGTATGAAGAGCCTTCTTCTCTTTCCTCTTTAGTTGGATGTTAGGATCTGGTGTTCCATGGTGAGGTGGCATTGCTTCGTGCTGTGGACTGAGGACAGGAATAACTCACTCCAGTCCCAGGGGTCCTGTCTTGCCCTCACGTGGTGGAGATGTGTGTAGAAGGTTAGTAAGCTCCCCTGCGGTCTCGAGCCAGGGCAGGCTCAGTCCCACCCCTTGTGGGGGTCCAGGCAGACCAGGCAGCTCCAGCTCACGCTCTGGGCTCTCAGCCTGAGCTCCTGCAGCCAGACAGGCCTCGCCGCAGGGTCCTGCCCAACATGTGCACAGACATGGAGCTTATTTCTAATGTACAGTTGCCAAATTGTTCACCGTAGAAGCCATCTGTACTCCCACCCTTCCTTTTTTAGAAGGCCACCACTACTGATAATTTTATATGGAATTTATCACAGATGCAAACACTATAATTTCAGGCTGTTTAACATATGCACAAGAATAATATGCTTAAAAAACAAGCCATAACTTCCTTTCTTTTCCATTTTATATTGCTTTTGGGATTCGAATTTTCCAATATATCATCCAAATTCAGAACATTAACACAAAATAAAAAGCTACTTAAGATCCGTATTTGTGATTGTGTAAAACATGTCACCGTTTTGTTGATTAGAAACATCTTTTTGCATTTTCTTATAAGTAATGAATTCTGGATGTGTCTTACTATCAAATAATGTAATATAAATGAGCTTAAATATTGGTCTTTAAGTATTCTTGCATTATATTATTTTAATTACTGTGGAAGATGCTTCTTTTTTAGATCATTTTTTTTTCTAATTTGCTAGAAGGTGCTTACACTTCATGGAGAGAAAGAGAGTGTGAGAAGGCACCCCGCAGGGAGAGGAAGGACACACCATAATCCCTTCCCCTCCGTTCTCTTCTTGGGATTCAGGATTTGGGGCACACATGAACACATGGCTGGTATATTTTTCAAACTGGCAGGTCCAGGACTCGAACCACATGGAGTTGAATGCCCCAACCAACATGCCACCAGCAGATCCTGTATAATTTTTTTTTTTTTGAGAGGTTTTTTGCTATAGGGCATGTGCACTCGCCAGAAAGACAGAGCAACAGAGAGACAGAAAGCGAGAAATCATCCCCCAGGGAGGATGGCCACGCCACAATCCCTTCTCCTCCATTCTCCTCTTGGGATCTTGGGCATGCATGCACACGTGCCAGGCATGAGTTTAACCCGCTGAGTCTGGGACTCGAACCGTGGTCGACTAGTGGGAGTCCAGCGACATAGCCATTACACCAACTGCTAGTCCCGATCCTGTATACTTTTTCATAATGGCCAGAGGTCATGTGTGCTGCCAGAGACAGCGTGAGAGAGAGAGAGAGAGAAAGCCCTCACTGGGGCATGTCCACGCCGCAATCCCTTCTCCATCTCCATCCTGTCTGGATTTGGGGCACACATACGCATATGCCCAGCGTAGTTTTCAAGTTGCCAGGGCTGGGATTGGAACTATGGTGGGCCACATGAGACCCAGCTCCCTTAGCCACGATGCCACAAGCCCAGCCAGAGCTGCTGCTTAAATTACATCGAGGTCAAACTTCCCAGCCATTTTCAAATGATAAGTATTTCCTGGAAACGCTATTTAAAAAGACACCTTTTCTCTTTAAGAAATCTTAAGCATCGCTCTCATCATTTTCCCTTTTAGGACTGAATTTATGGAGAAATCACAAACAGCTGGTGTATTTCCATTAGCCTGAGGTATTCAATGTAGTTAGCCTTTCAGCTTACCGCTCATTCAGATAAATGTTTTGCAATATTCTGATGGTCATTCTCAGAAATTCCTTATTTGCCTCACATGAATTACGTTCAAGTGTTTATAAGAATTGATTTAAGCTGATGTTTTTTCCTGTTACTTAATTATGTTCTGTTTTATTCCCATAGCTCTTTTTGCTACTTGATGAAGGTTATTTTCATCAAGGAGAAAATTCCGTTATTCTTAATGATTTTGGATGTCATTTTAAGCATACTGCCAGGTGAAAAGCAAGATAATTTTGGTGTAATCACAATTAAGCTAAATGCTAAATGATTAAACTATACTATGCTCCGACAACACATCAAATGTATCTGTACTTGCAAGGTAGAGATTTATAGAGAAAACCTTATCCATTTAGAATTTGTGAGAGTCTGAATATGGGTTAAAGCTTGCCTTTTATAGGGACCAGCAGTTAGCATAATGGCTATGTCACTGGACTCTCACGTAGTTGACCGCGGTTCGAGTCCCAGACCCTGCGGCTTAAACTCACACCAGGCGTGTGGCCATCCTCCCTGGGGGGTGATTTCTCGCTTTCTGTATCTCTGTCTGTCTGGTGAGCGCATGCGCCCTACAACAAAAACCTCTCAAAAAAAAAAAAAAAAGCTTGCCTTTTATCCAGATTTGGGGGCAAACCAACAAATGTTCCTTTGCTATATAATATAACAGTTTTTAAGACCAGCTGAAATGCTTTCTAATTGATTTGATAACTGTATTGCATAATATTTAAAAACATGTAATTTGGCAAATATATACCTCTTGAGTCACAATTGCCTGGAAAATAATATTTTTTTTTTCCTTTAAATGAATCTCTCATATGGACTTATTTGGAAAAACTGGCCACATAAGAAAGTTAACATTAACCGAATTCTGTTTAAAGATTTTGAACACTGGGCCACATGCCCATTTGATTATCTTGGAAAAATACATTTAAAAATGTTTAAATATTTGTCTGCTGACCGAAAAGCCCAGCCTCATATTAAATGAGCTAAAACTTTTATTCGTGATGATAAGTTTTGGCAGACAGTCCATTACTTAACATCAAAGTTTCCTAAGTGATTTTTAAGTTATTCATCCCTGACGTGCGTAGTATTAGATGATTTGTATTCTTCCATTTTAGGTAATCCTCAGCAGACAGGAGAGGAAATGAAAAAAAAAAATCAATAACATTTTGAGCATAACCAGATGTGGATTCCCCATGTCAGTGCGGCATGGGGAAATGATGGTGGAACATGATACTTCGAATTTGTACATACCTGGTGTCTGCCCCGGAAAGACTTAGCATGGCAGGCCGGACTGCTGCTCCTTAGCAAGGCCTGCTGACAAGGCTGGCCCTCGGCTGGGTCTGGGAACGTGGGTTTGATCAGCGTGGTCGGCTGTGCCTTCACATGGTTCGGGTGTACTAAGCAGTGTGTGCTCTCCTGGGGGTGTCCGGGCTTTCTGTGTGAGCCGGGCAGGCTGCCTCCCAGCCAGCTCCCAGTGAACACCGTGGCGGCCGAGTCTCCAGCAAGCTTTCCTAGCTGGTAGCACTCCATACATGGTGTCGCCGTAGACATTTCGAGCCGCCGTGGCAGACATGCCATAGACAGCGTGACTTACACGACAGAACTGCGTCTCGCACCGTCCTGGGTGCTGGGAAGTGCAAGCGCATGGCCAGCTCATGTCCTTCCAGGGGAGGACCTGCTTCCTGGGTCCTCGATGGCTGCCGACCTGCCGTGTCCCCGTGGGGGTCATCGTAGACAGAGATCGTGCCTGCAGTGTCTCTTACTGGGGCACTGATCCCATTCCCAAGGGCTCCAGCCCCATGACCCCAAGATTTAACATGGCAGCTCTTCACCTCCCAGTGGCCCAGCTCCTCGTACGGTCCTCTGGGAACAGGAGCCCAGGGGAGGAACTGGAAGCGGGACAGGGCGGGGCACCTCAGTCCACAGAAGGTGCTGCAGGTCATTAGTGGGGGGCTAGGTGCCTGCCTGAACCCCGGGGAGAGGACCTGGAAGCTTGCACCTGCCCTTCCTCTGGGGGCACCCCAACACTTGGCCCTCATCCTGACTGACCTTCCCTGTCTCCTTTTGCTGTAACAAATTGTAGCTCTAAGCATGAGTGCATATTGGACTTCTGGTTGTCCAGCAGCTCATCCAATGAAGCAGAGTGCTGAGACTTCTGACTCACTATCTTCCTGGTGGTGACTCAGAGAATGCTTGCCAGCCATGTGCTGTGGCATTTATGTCACTCCTTGTCAGGCCCAGCGTCACAGTGCTGCTGCAGAGACCTGGTGGTAGTGCACACACCTTTTTCTCAGTGAGACATTGGGACACTGTCTTAATCTGTTTGTTGCTACCAGAAATACCTGAGATGGAGTGAATTGAAGAGAATAGAGGTTTATTTCAGCTCGCAGGTCTGGGGGCTGGAGAGTCCAAAGGCATCAGGAAACGGCAGAAGGCAGAAGTTTCGGGAGATCAGAGCGAGTACCCACGTGGCTGGCTTACGTTCTTTCTCCCTCCCGCCATCCTGTTCTCCTCCGTTTATAGACCACCAGAAAGTGATCGTGGAGGCCTTGCCCTATGGCTTGCACTTTCAAAGGCCCGCAGGGGCGCTGGATATAATCAAGTGAAGTCTTCGCCCTCCTATCTCAGGACAGGGGTTGAGGACTGGAATTTGGAGAGGACGCAGTCAGACTCTAGCAGGTCTTTTCTTCAAGTCCTCCTCAGACTGGTCCTAAGCTTGCCACCTGTTTTTAAATGTCACAGTGAGTTCTTTAATGTAATTTTTTTAAAAAGAACTCTCTAAATCTCCAGTGATTATCATGCTCAATATGATAAATGTTGAATTTAATTGAAGAGCTTGCATTGGCACTTGAAGACTGTTCTTCCCCATTCCTGCCTCAGCCCTGCCTCCCTGCAGCCTCTGCCCCGCTCCCCCAGTCCTGCTCCCTCGCACATCTGACTACGTAAGCGCCGATACAGACCAGGGGACACCAAACGTTCATGGAAATGGAGTTTAAGTTTCTTTTAGTGCAAAAAAGTTTTGAAATCCATGTATTTTGTTTTGTTTAGGCTTTTGCTATAGGGCACGTGCACTTACCAGAAAGAGACAGAGAGAGAGGGAGAGAGATGGCTCTCAGGGGTCTGGCCATGCTGCAATCCTTTCTCCTCCATTCTCTTGGAATTTGGGGTGCATGCACACATGCGCTTGGCATGTTTTCCAAGCCACTGGTCTGAGACTCAAACCATGGAGTCAGCCATGTGGGGTCCCGCACCTTAACCACTGCTACTGGCCCACCATGCTAATTTTTTATATAGATATTTTTTATAAACTTTTTGAAGACCCCCTCATTCCTCCAAACATTGTCTACCTACTTCCTTCACGCACGGTGTGAAGAAGCTTAGTCTTCTGGTTCTGTGTGTTGCTAAGTACTGTTAACAACTCTTAGGGAAGTGATGTGTAGATTTAACCACCTTTGGTAATAATTATTTTCAGTATTTATTTTATGACAGAGTGAGTCTAAACTCAAATTTGTGTGTAACAACCTTAAAATATTAAAAGGCAAATAATGCATATGCCAAATGAACTGGCCATACTGAATAGACAGAGTGTAAAACAGTAAAGGATACCCACCTCCTTTGGTTCCATAAATCTTCTAGTCCACCTTTCACATGTGCCCAGTGAGTTGTACATTTTTTTCCTTCGCTTTGGAATAACCTCCATAGAAATTCTGTTGTCAGTACTGTTGCTGACGACCATTTAAACTCTTAAGACAGATTTTGCTATTTCTTTTTTTATTTTTTTTTTGAGAGGTTTTTGCTATAGGGTGTGTGGCTTGCCAGAGAGACAGACAGACAGAAAGCAAGAAATCACTCCCCAGGGGGGATGGCCATGCCGCAATCCCTTCTCCTCCATTCTCCTCTCGGGATCTTGGGCACGCACAGGTGCCTGGCGTGAGTTTAAGCTGCTGGGTCCAGGACTCGAACCGCGGTCAACTACATGGGAGTCCAGCAACATAGGCATTACACTAATTGCTGGTCCCAGATTTTGCTATTTCTTAGCATTTAGGATGCTCTAAGGTCAAGGAGGAGTTACAAGTTCATACAGGAATAGAAATGAGATGGGAAACCATGGCAGCTAAATCTCCATCTCATGGACAAAAATCAGGAGGACTTATACAGATAGTTTGGCACACAAATGAATTGGCCATACTGAATGGACAGAGTGTAAAACAGTAAAGGATACCCACCTCCTTTGGTTCCATAAATCTTCTCATCCACCTTTCACATGTGCCCAGTGAGTTGTAAAGAGCACACACTCTCTCAACCACTGTTGGCCTTAAGTACTCACTGCCATGAGCTAAGTACAAAATCCTCTATTTCTGAAGCTCCAGAAGTTATTTTGAAAATACAAAATACTGGGTGGGACCAACAGTTAGCATAATGGCTATGTCACTGGACTCCCACGTAGTCGACCGTGGTTTGTGTCCCAAACCCAGTAGCTTAAACTCACGCCAGGCGTGTGTGCATGCATGCCCAAGATCCCGAGAGGAGAATGGAGGAGAAGGGATTGCGGCGTGGCCATCCCCCCTGGGGGGTGATTTCTCGCTTTCTGTCTCTATGTCTCTCTCTGTCTTTCTGGTGAGCGCATACCCCCTCTAGCAAAAAACTCTCAAAAAAAAAATATATATATATACAAAATACTGAGCCAGCCCCGTGGCCTAGTGGCTGACCATGCGGTTTGAATTCCAACCCTGGTGGCTTCAAAAGCACACAGGGTGCATGTTTGTATCCCAGATGGAGAAATGAAGGGGAAAGGCTTGTGGCAAGACCATTCCTTACTGAGTAGTGCTTTCTGTCTTTCTGTGTCCCTGGTTAGCACACACACCATCTGGCAATTAAAAAATACATATACAAAGTCCTATTATTAGACAACACTAAATGTATTTATTTACTCATATAAAACCTATAACTTTTTACCTAATCTTATGACAGGAACCTGTGTTGTGTATTTAGCAAATATAGCGGGACTTCAAAAAGTTTGTGGAAAGGACCAGCAGGTGGTGTGATGGGCAAGGCACTGGATTCCCAAATGGCTGACTGCGGTTCAAGTCCCGGACCTGGTGACTTGCTTTCTCACTCTCTCTCTCTCACTCTCTCTTTCTCTCTCTGGTGAGTACCTGTGCCCTGTAGCAAATTTTTAAAATAATGATGATAAATAAAAATCAAGTAAGATAATTTATGTTGTGCCAAAAAAATTTAAATCCATAGTTTTTCATAATATGCATTTTCCATGAACTTTGTAAAGCCCACCCCCCATATGTGAATTGAAATGTAACAATTAATTAGCAATAAGAGTATAAATTTTCTCTGAAAACCTTTCTGGAAAAAAACAGTTAGATTCAAACACCTAATAGCTCTTTGAGACTGAGAAGATAGCAAGTACATGTGGGGAAACTCCCCTGGGTTTGTCTTTGCACTTCTACTGGGTTGTGTAGAAGTACAGTTTTTGTTTTTGTTTTGTCAAGTCTGGGACTCGAACTGCAGTCGTCCACGTGGGAGTCCAACATCTTAACCACTACACCACCCACTGGCCCTATAAGTACAGTTTTAGATGCACTGTCAATGTGCAGAATGTCTCCCAGGAATGTTGGTGATTAGTCTACGACTAGATTCTAAATTGGAAGTATTTCGACACTTTGCAGTGATTTAATGTAGCGATGGCATCAAAATTGATGCTCACTTTGCTAGTAACTGGTGGTACTGTATGTGTGTATCTCAAAAACTTTGTGGAAAATGGAATTAAAGTACAAGTTTATTTTAGTGCAGAAACTCCTGACATCCATTTATTGTCGTTCGTAATACATGTTTCCTATGAACTCTCTGAAGACCTCTCGTATTTTATAAAACTACTGGTCTGTGATGGATTGGCTGTTTTGTCCCCATGGCCCTTCATGGCAGAATTTAGGAATGCATGTTAGGGCCAGCTCCACAGCACGATGGTCGAGTGCTTGTTTATAGGGATCTGGACCCACGTGGCCCACCGCAGTTCAAGTCCCAGCCCCGTGGCTTAGAAAACACTCTGGTTGCATGTGTGTGCATGCCCAAATTCTGGCAGAGAAGTGGAGGAAAAGATTTCTGCATGACTACACCCCATTAGGAGATACTCTCTCTCTCTCTCTCTCTCTCTCTCTCTGTCTCTGTCTCTCTGGAAAATGCATACACTCTCTGATGATGGGTATAAAAAAAATATGTATTTAAAAATTCAGATTCCTGAACTCCAACACAAACCAGTAGACCCCAAATTTGTGCAAATGGGGATAGTTTCCAGGAATCTGCATTTCAACTAGCTGCCTGGTCTCTCTTTTCCATGATCAAGTTTGAGAACTGCTTTAGAGGCCAGGCCGATTGCATGACTAATGTATGGAGGGACCTCAAAATGTTTGAGGGGAAAAAAATGAGGTTAGATTTGAGTTTATTTTGCTGCAAAAAAAATGTGAAATCCATATATAGTTTTTAGACAATACTCATTTTCATGAACTCTTTGAAGACCCCCATGTATAATCCTGGCTTCTGAAAGCCATCCAGGTTAAGAACCAGAGCTGAGAAGGTTAAACTCGCACACAACTGACTTTCCCCCATGGCTGCAGTGTGTCCCTGGCTCATGGAAATGCCCACAGAACAGACCTGTGCTTTCTGGGTAGAGATCCACCGCTAGTTTGTAAGATGCCCTGAGCAAGAGACGCCCTCGAGTCCGCCGCCCTGCCCTGTGCAGGAACACGGTGTAATAGATTCATCCGGGGGCCCCAGATGTGAAGAGCACCCCGTAGCAGGGGCTCCTGGTGCACCACCAGCCCAGGCTCCCATGCCCAGGTGAGGAGGCGCAGCCCACGCTGGGCACGTTGCAGGCTCTCACTCCACGGTCCTGGGGGAGACACCATGAACCACTTCAGCTCAAGACACCGGCCCGGGAAACCATCTCCAGAGAACGCAGGTGGGGTTTTCTGAGTATTTGTAGAAAATGCATATTGGGAAAAACCTATGCAAGAATTTTACATTTTCACCAAAACAAACTCCTACTTTAATGTTACTTTTATTTTTTAATTTTTTACAAACTTTTTGAAGTCTCTTCATACATGTCACAGAGTTTCTTGTTTGTTCAGGTTTAAAGTGATCACAAATAAAAGAAGGATTTAATTCTGCCTAAGCAGATGGCTTTTCTTCTTTTTTTTTTTCTTTTTTCTTTTTTTTTTTTTATTTTCTTGCCAGAGAGTGCGTGAGCTCACCAGAGAGAGACTGTGAGAGGAAAAGTGAGAAATCACCCCCCAGCAAGGATGGCCACGCCGAAAAATCTCTTCTCTTCCATTCTCTTCTCAGGATTTTGGCCATGCACACGCACGTATTTTGTGTGGTTTGTAGGCCGCCAGGCCTGAGCTGGGACTCAAACTGTGGTCAGCCATGTGGGAGTCCAGTGTCTTGAACATCATGCTACCTGTTGGTCCCGGCTTTTCTTATTTATCATGTTAATTCTTTGTAGATGATAATTGCTCAGAAGAGGAGGAGGATTTCATCACCTGTGTGGCTGGAGCTGCCTGGAGGCAGCTCTCTTGGCTCCACTGGAATCATAGTGGCTTCAAGCCAGCCAAGGAAGGGGCTGCTGCTGGGTAATAGGTCATCGGAGGAGAAGGGAGGCAGCTGGTAGACCTGGGAGGACGAGGAGAGGAACTGGGTCCAGCCTGTAGCCTAGTAGTTAAGAGAACCAGGTCCCACATGGCCAACTACAGTTTGCATCCCAGCCCTGGCAGCTTGACAAACATTGCAGGTGCATGTGCATGCATGCCCAGAATCCTGACAGGATGCAGAAATGGAGGAGATGGCATTGCAGCCTGACCACCCCCCCCGCTGGGGGGGGCCTTCCTCTCTCTTTCTCTCTTTCCTTCTGGCAAGCACAGGCACCCTCTGGCAGTTTAAAAAGGAAGCAGAGGGGCTGACTGATAGCTTGAAGTGTTGACATCAGTCTTGAGAACAGAGGTCTACACTGTGGACTTAAGCGCTTACCCTCCTCTGTGTGAGGAGGGCGTCTGCTCTCGGGCACTGCGCTGTCTCGGGCTGTGGTCTAAACTGAGGGCCGCTGCTGTACCTGGGGCGGTCCTCCTTGTCCCTCCACCCCTGTGGCCAGGCAGCTGCTCGGCGTCAGGCTTCATGTCTTCTGGGCAGGCTTTCAGGTCTCCAGGCAGAATCACACCCCTGTCTCCTCTCCCCCTGGGTCCATCGTCCAGGATGTCTCGTGTGGGTTTCTGTGATGCAAACGCAGTTGGTTCATTGGGGACTGTAACTGTCCTCTGGAGACACAGGAACTGTGTGGCTTTACGGTTTTGACGTAACAAGGGATATCACTTTCAGAAAAGGGATAAACTTCTCTTTCTCTTAAACAATTTCAATTTAACAATGCTGCTTGTGGTTCTGTGGAAAAGAAAAAAAGAAAGTCCGGGTTAATAATTAGATGGTGGCACGGCCTCTGTGACGCACTCAGTGGTGTGCCGGACTGCAGCGTGGAAGCCACGTGGCGGACTGCTGTTCAGATCCCTCGCCTCATTGTGAAACCTGCAGGTGTGCATGTGCGTGCCCAAGACCCTAACCAGCTGGAGGGCTAGGGCAGGGGACCAGGGCATGACAAAGTCTTATTGCGGATGCCCCCCCGTCCTGCCTCTGCCTCCCTCTCTGTGGCCCACACAAATGGACAACGATGAATTTTTTTAAAAATGAATTCAGTTTGCTCAGTGATGATTCTGTGTTGAAGTTACCTATTTGAAACACGAAGAAAACACTTTAATACTGACTTCTAGTGAGAAAAATCATGTTGTTATTCTAATACCAATCTTTTTTTTTAAGAATTATTTAATTTTATTTGATATTATTATTTATTTATTTTCATTTGGCCAGACAGATTCAGAGAGAGAGAGAGAGAGAAAGTGAGAAAGCAAGTCAACAGGTCTGGGACTTGAACTGTGGTTAGCAAGGTGGGAGTCCAGCACCTTAACCACTACTCCACCTGCCGGCCCCCTAATACCAGTCTTCAATGCTGCGTGTCTCTCACTCTGTTTCTTTCCATTTAAACAGCTATTTTATAGCAGCTATGTTGTTGTATGGTTCTGTTTTACGACTTCCCAAACAACTGTCCTCTGGTCAGATTACAATCAGGTGACTCTTTTATAATCAGTGTTCATAACAGCCGTTTGTTCGGACCATAGCGCTCTAGCGTTTCACGTCAGGCAGGGTGCGCGTCGAATGTGGCCCCTGACGGTCTAACTCAGGGTGCAGATCTGCCCTCATGACGATGTGGTGTCCTTGAGTCCAGTGAACTCGTTTTCCCCTCTCATTCCCAGGCCTACAGTAATCAACTGAACACATGTAGTGTTACATCTTGTTTTTCCTTCTTCCTTGAGGCAGGGTCTTGCCGGGACCACAAATACGTGGCACCACGCCTGGCATTTTCAGACATGGTCTCGCCACGTGGCACAGTCCAGCCTTGAGCTTGGGATTGTCTTGCCTCAGTCTCCTGAGTCACTGGGACTACAGGCACCTCGCCTTTAGGTTGGAGTGGGATCGAACTGGCCCTCTCCTGTGTTCCAGCTTGTGGAGCATGGTGTCTTAACAGCACACACGACCACAGCTGGGCCAGCGTCACACGCTAACATGCTCCACACCCCGGGAACCGCATGCTCACCACTCGGCGGAAGTTACCATGCTGCAGATGGAGAGAGAACGGGAAACCAAAGGCAGGGCCAAGCAGGAAACCTCATCCCTCTCACGTAGAGTTGCTCACGGGGTTCTAATTTTCTGTCCGTGCCAGGAATCCTCATCATGATGTCGCTGTGCAGAGAGGTGCACGTGTACGAGTATATCCCGTCCGTGCGGCAGACGGAGCTGTGCCACTACCACGAGCTGTACTACGACGCGGCCTGCACCCTCGGGGCGTACCACCCCCTGCTCTACGAGAAGCTCCTGGTGCAGCGCCTGAACCTGGGCACCCAGGGGGACTTGCATCGCAAGGGCAAGGTGGTCCTGCCGGGCTTCCAGGCCGTGCGCTGCCCCACGCACAACCCTGCCGTGCCACAGTCTTAGAAAGGAGCCCTGGGAATCAATGTGCAATAAGGTACTACTGCCGTGCGCCAAGTCACAAGAGAATACTTGAAGATAGAGTTTAGCCAATGTAGTTTGGAGTCTTGAAACTGTAATTTAGTGGTGGCCACGAGAGTTCTTTCTAAGCCATCAAGTATTTATTACCACTTTGAATATAGAAACAGAGTTTAAAAAAAAAAAAAAAGCTCAAGAAAGATGTAGAAAGCGGATAGCTGAAAAGGAAACACATGCATAACCATGGGTATGATAATCTCCAAAAAGGTGAACCTCTTCTTTGCCATGGCTACCCATCAGAGTTGGTTTCTACTAAAGGTTTTATTGATACTCCTGGTAACACGGATTGGATTCTGTCTAGAAGCGTGCAGGTTGAGGTGTGGCGTCCACAGCATGTCTGTGTCACTTACTGCACCATCGTTGAACACCCTAGGCTGTACGATGGACGTCCAAACTACCACTCAGGTGTGTTGATTTGAACAGCAAAACCCCCCGTATATCCCATCAGGGGATGTTCACAACCATCAGCGTTTTTGTCTAGTCTTCCAAGTGGTCTTACTTATGGGCATTTTGATTATCTATCAATAAGTAATCTCCTTTGGTAGTATGAGAACTTGGCTGGAGAAAAATGAACTGGGGTCAATCAATCCCATTTCTGACCATTGCATTCTCCTTACCACTTCTCATTGCCCACCAAACACTTTGCTTTCTCAGTCAGGACACATTTCTAAAACCATAAGGCATGCATCTTGAAGGGTCCCAAACAAGCCAGACCCTGTTAGGCCCCTTGTTTCCCTGCAATTTTTCAGCACTGGAGTAGGAGCGTTGCTACCCCACAGACGAGCAGAACTCACCAGCAAGCGGACAGACTCTCGGGGCTGCAGGCCGGCCCTGCTAGTTTTGTTCTCCGGCTCTGGCCCTGTACCTCCTCACCTACAGGGACCCCCTGCCCAACTCTTCCATAGCCGGTGACACACACGGCAGCCCTGTGGAAGAAGGCGGGAGACACTGCCCTCCTTCCAACGTTCAAGGAAGGACTTGCAGGCTGGCGCCCTCCGCGGAGACAGATACATCCAACGTTCAAGGAAGGACTTGCAGGCTGGCATCCTCCACGGAGACAGATACGTACCTATGGTTTGACGCAGACTTCTGGCAGATTTTCATCAACTCTTGGGGACTCAAAAGACTTTTCACTACTTCGTCCTACATACTAACATTCAGAAATCCAGTCTTTTCTTTTCCACAAATACGTGTTATGTCTGTAGCATGACAAAGCCATATAATTAAATAAAATTGTGTAAAAACATTGTTCTTTAACAAGGAAAACACATGGAGGCTTCAGAAGAAAAGGCAGCTGGAGGGAGGTTTGTACCCCAATGTGTTAGCCCTAGGCTTCGGTTTCTGTTTCTGATCACAAAATTTTTGTCACTGATATTATTTTGTGCTTTGGTTTTTCTCTATGAATATAGTCATGCAGACATATTTCGAAATACCTTAATCAGACATGCTGTTATTTCAATACATAACCAAAACATATCCCAGTGGTCCATTAGGACTTTTGGCAGTGACGGTAACAGCTTAATGAAGCACATCCTCCCTTGCAAAGTGTGGATGTCGGGAGAGTTTGGTGGAGAAAGTTTTGTTTGTCTGTCTCAAGATTGTTTTTTCCAGAATGCTCTCGGGACTACTTTCTTGAGCAAGAACGGTTTTCAGGGGCTGACAGCTTCTATGTGCTAGTTTACTGAGAAACCGCGTTGGAAAACAGACATCTGCGCTTATTATCATAGTGACGGGGAAGTGATGGAAAAGCTTCACCCATGATGCTTTCTAATAAAAGCCCACTTAGAGAGTTTGGCTTCTACACCTGTGCAGAGAGGTAGAGAGTCTCGTCCTACATGCTGACTGGCATCTGAGTAGACATGGCCAGGCCACATTTCTTTGGAGTTGCCTAAAGGAGCCTGGCCTTGCCCACATGTTCACATGCGTATAAGCGTTCAGTAGCTCTGGAACATGACCGAGGGAGCGCCGAGGTGGGGTGCCATCCTTAGATCTTTTCTGGATCCTTCCAGGCTTTGCCTTTACATGCCCACAACTATCAAAGTCTTCCAAGTGTTCTTACTCGTGAGCATCCTTACTATCTGGGTCAGTCCTCCTTGGGAGAGAGGAGAGCTTCGTTAGAGGATAATTTATAGACGTCAATCAAAATACAGAGTTCAAAATCTCCAGAAAACAAAGCTTTTTAAGTGGTATTTTGTTGTAACCTGTGTACTTTGGAAAGACTACTCCATTTCACTGAGGTTACAAGAAAGACTGAAGCGCATAAAGGAAGTTTAATTAAAATCTTTGAATTTACTATGGCCTTAAAGACCCTGGGGAGTCAGGGTCTGTTAAACACTCAGAAAATGTGATGCACGTGTTAATGCAGTGTGGGCCGAGCATTCTCCTGCTGAGGGTTTAAATCGTCGGCCTCTCAGACGTGTTACGCACTTCCGGCTAACGTGACGACTGCTTCTGGTGTGACCCAGAGGGGCCCTCGGTGGCCAGGTGTCGCCAGATGTTAGGAAGTGCTGTGTGCCACAGGTACTGCCTCCTGGTACATGCAAGGCCCGTCTGTGCAGTGTGAGCAGTAAGGGGATTCCACCCCGTTTCTTTCCAGCTCTGTCCCTTCCAGAACGCTCCGCTTTCTTTGGTGCATGTAATAGATAAAACCCTCATGTAACCGAAATCCATTCCACTTTTCATTCTTTTTTGGGGGGTGAGGAGAGGATTTTTTTTGCTATAGGGTGCATGCACTCACCTAAAAAGACAGAGAGAGACAGATAGCAAGAAATCACCCCCCAGGGGGGATGGCCACACCGCAATCCCTTCTCCTCCATTCTCTTGGGATCTTGGACATGCACGCACATGCGCCTGGCGTGAGTTTAAGCCACCAGGTCCAGGACTGGAACCACGGTCGACTACGTGGGAGTCCAGCGACATAGCCATTACGCTAACTGCTGGTCCCCCATTTTTCATTCTTAGGATTAACAGATGTACTGGGTTGTATTTCAAGATAATTTCACTCTCTCTTTTGTTGTTGTTGTCACAAAGAAACAAATGGTGACCAAGGTTGACAACTCAACTGCATGTGGATTACCCTAACTCATTTGTCTAGTCAGCGCACCAGGCACAAGGCTAACGTTTGATGGCTGTGGCCTCCTCTCCGTCCCCTGGACTATCAATGCTGACCTTCCCACTACATGCTTATAGGGCTGCTTGCATCAGGAATGC
>NW_006208936.1:1257556-1265936 GCF_000334495.1 Tupaia belangeri chinensis | reverse complement strand
GGGCCGAGCAGTGGTCCATCCGAGCTGCGCGTGAGCATCAGAAGTGTGCGTAAATGTGGGCCAGGGAGGGCTCTCCGTGCCTTTGAATTCCTGGGCCTTTCCTTGTCAGCCTGGATGCAGAACTCAAGGTGCCCTGCTTCACAGTGGCTTGTTCCTGGTCCCTCCGCGAGACACATAGCCAGTCCTGGACTCTCCCATGGTCCTCTGTCACTGTAACCATAGCATCTGGGCCAAGCAGTGCTCAGGTAACTGTTAGCATTTCGAACATTGGGAAATGAAGGAACCGGGTCACTCATCAGGGGTGTCTGCTGGAGCTGATTGCATCTCATGGTGTTGACTGACCTTCTGAGCAGGAGCACCTGCAGCTGCTGAATTAATTAGGAAGCCATTCAGTGGCCAGTCCCAGGTGAACAATGGTATTCGGTGGAAAACTTCTGCACACCAAAGGACGTGATCAAAGTTCTCTGTAGCTCTTCCTGACCAGCACACTATGCGTGTTAGAGGTGGCGGTCACTTCCCTCCTCCCGTCCCCCTTAGCTGTGGCGGTCACTTCCCTGCTCCCATCACCCTTAGCTGTGGCGGCCACTTCCCTGCTCCCATTCCCCTTAGCTGTGGAAGTGAGGCAGAGCCAGGGGAGTTGCCAGACAGACATGAGTGGGTCCAGCATCAGCCTGACAGTCTGTGAATATGCTCGACCACATGGCGTGTTCTGGTTTCTGACTTTCCGAGCGTTTAACCCAGTGATGACACACCTGGTGAAGGCAGCCCCGTTTAGAAGTTCATGGCTAAGGTGACACACACCTGAGTCGAACCCCGTCTTTACCCGCCGATGTCCCCGCTGTGAGAAGCCCTGCATGTTTCCGAGTCCCGTTACTCAGACTTTACTCACACTCTCGGGAGATGAAAGGCGTCTCTCCTTCAGCTTACGGAGATTGAAGTTCTGGTTCTTGTTTCAGTAAGTGACTGAAGCCTTTTAGTAAAAAAAACCAACAATCCAGCATCTGTTCAAGCTTTGGGCTCACGGAATTGTAAAAGTTGAAGACGCTGATCTAGTTCTGCCTCTTCGTCTAAAAGTGTGCATGTAGATATAGCTATATAATTGTATATACATATCTACACACGTGGCTGGTTTTATAGTGTCACTTCCATCCGTAGTTTTCACTGAAACCTTTGCGACCAATTTCATAACTACGCACTTTTTTTAAGAGAAGGAAATAAATGCTAGAAGTCCTTCTGATACCAGATTTAAAAAGTGGTCCTCCATCCCTCCTTTTGTCCACACTCTTATATTCTACACATTTTGGCTACATGTAAAAAGTACGATAAAAGTATTTAAAAGGCAGTGTGGAGGTCGACACGCTACCTTCTTATCGTATCCTACTTAGAAGCCTGATGCAATTTTGAAGAGAAGTTTCCAGCTCACGGCTTTTACAAGATGAGGGGAAAAAGCTTTTATTGGCTGTATGGCCAACAGTCGTCTTACTAGGTAGGTTTCAAACAAATTAACTGCACTGGTTAGCGTTAAAAACTTAACATTTATAACACAGCCTGTTTTATTCTAGGTAAAATGCTATGAAATTCTTCCGGTGAAACCAGTCAACTTTTTTAACAGCGTTGGGATTTTTTTCTATGATAATTTTTAAAATGAAATGTGTACTCGTCAAACTAACTAAGGCTTGAGGTTTTCCAGAAGTCGCATTTTAAACGTGTTTGTACACATTTTAACACTTTGATATTTTCTATTTTGGTTTTGTATATTTTTATGTATACACAGTGTACAGACTTTTTTCTTGTAAATAAAACATGTTTTCACTTGTCTAGAAGTTTCTCTGTGTTCATTTGTACAAGTTACACATACAAATTAGCAAGTGCAAAATAATGAGCCCTCTTTAGGAAGACAATGGCACAAAGCAGAAAGCGAATCAGAGGTCCAGCGACTAAAGATCTCACAGTGCACTCAGACCCTGAATACCGAGGCAGCCCTTGGGGCCGGCAGGTGGTGTGGTGGTTAAGGGTGCTGGATCTCTCTCACTCTCTCCCTCTCTGGTCAAATGTAAACAAATAAATTAAATAAAATAATTCTTTAAGAATAAAATACTGACAGCCCAGCATCACACCAGAGACCAGTGGGTTGTCCTTCCAGGGCTTGTCACCTGTTAGAGTATGGCATTGGCAAAGTCAAGCAGAAGAGGCGTGTTTAGGCTAATGTGTCCTGGTGCTGACTTAGTAGCCCAGCATTGCCATGGGACTCATCCCCAGCCTGACAAGGCACCAGGTCTTAGAAAATATGATTAAGGGGACCAGCAGTTGGCGTAATGGCTACGTTGCTGGACTCCCATGTAGTCGACCGTGGTTCGAGTCCTGGACCTGGTGGTTTAAATTCATGCCAGGCGCGTGCATGTGTGCCCAAGATCCCAAGAGGAGAATGGAGGAGAAGGGATTGCGACCTGACCATCCCCCCTGGGATGTCTGTCTCTGTCTTTCTGGTGAGCACACACGCCCTATAGCAACACCTCTCTGTAAAAAAAAGAAAATGTAAGTTTCCAGAGGAGATCCTAAAGACAATGGAAGTCACCTTCAATCCCACAATGTCAAATCAGCCTTGGTGTTTCCCTACTCGCCACGGGAAGGGGAAATCACTTATTAGGCTCTTGGAAAGAAATTCCCAGTCATTGCATTTTCCAGGTTAGATGTGAAGTCATCCATCCGGGGAAGCCTTCGGGTTTTTGATGTGGGAATGGGTGAGCGGGTGGCACCTTCCAGAGACATCCATCCCTCTGACAGCTGTGCTGAGTCGGAGATGACACCCACCACCTCAGTGCTAAGTCATTTTTCTTTCCCCAGAGGACAGACTGCTTTCTCCCTCAGAATTAGAAGGCAGGCTGGACTCCTCAGGCCCTGGGGCGGGAGAGAGGGCCAGGAGTGGAACCCTGGGAGGATGCTGCTCCAGGGGAGCCCTGGGGACACCCAGGGGCGCACAGGACACTGCATGCTTTTGGATCTGAATGCCACTGGGAGAATTTGGGGGAGGGGAAGAAATCTTCAGCACTCACAGATACAAGAGGGACTGAGAAAAGCCAAGGGAGCTCAGCAGGGCAGAGAAACAGGTTGAAGTGAGAAGGACTGAAAAGGCAGCCTTGGTGGGGGCAGAGTTTGGGGGAGGATCTCCGACCATTTGCACATCAAAGTCATTCAGAAACCCAACGGGACCCTGAATGCCCTGAAGTGCTGTGTTCCAAGGAACCCTGGTGTTAGCCTCAGTGGCTGTCCACTGTAGGCTGGGACCACGTGGGGGCTGGGTTCCCATCCCAGTGATTTGGGGGGCTGAGGCAGGAGAGCTGGATGGGGTGAGACCTTGTCAAGAAAGAAAGAAAAGGGAGGGAGGGAAGAAAGGAAGTACCAGGAGAGCTCTCCTGACAAGCCCCCACGTGGCAGCGGCTGGCACAGTGGCCTGCAGCCTACTTCTGTAAGAGCTGTGCTGAAACACTGCTGTCAGTGCATTCACACGTCTGTGGGTGCTTTCACTCCGTGGCAGACTGAGCAGTCGTGATAGAAACTTTACACCCTGCCCAGACTGAAATACTGATGCTCTGCCATTTCATAGATAAAGTTTGCTAATCCCCCTCCTCCGTCATGAGTGTCATCACCAAGAACGATTTAGGCCTGTCTCATGGTACGTGGACCGCCTGTATTGCCACCTCCCCCAGGAGAAATTACATTAGCCCCAAGAAAGTTGGGGTCAGAGAAGTTAAGTCATTGGCCTGTGCTCACGCCGCCAGGAAATGCCGGAGCTGGGCTTGTGATCCGTGGCTGACTCGGATTCCGAGCTGTTTTATTAGGCCTTTAAAAGCAGCCCCTCTCTGAGATACTGCCTTAATCCTCCCACACTGCCAACCCCCACATTCTCCAAGGCCCGGCTTTGGAGGATAATTATGCTTTGCACATGGTGAGAAACCTCGCTTTGAAATTTATGGAGACGAACAGCAGACTTTACCAGAGGCTTTTCCAGCCGTCGAAATCCCCAGAGCACGCAGCAGACATGTCTGTCAAGTGCAGTTTTCATTTTGGGTGAGAAAGCCAGCCTCTTGAGGTGGCCCAGAGAAAGCAGCCATAAAGACGGACTGTCCCCAACTCGGTCCCCAGTCACTGTCCTCGCCAAATTACATCCTGCAGGGGACGCGAGCCACGCTTAATTCGAGGAGCAAGACGACAGCGGAGAAGCCGGTCCAGAAAGTCGAGGTAGAAGAAAATGATGACTTTGGAAAACACACAGTCTTCTGTCACTCCTTGCTGACTTCCTTATCGCCCCAAGGCTGTGGAGAACGGGGATTAAAATAGCAATATGCTTTTTTTTTTTTCTTTAGAGATGCTGGCGTGAAGAGATTAGAGCTTTCCAACTGCTTCTAAACCCATCTACAAAGCCTTCTGGGGAGAGACCAGGAGGATGCTGGGAAGCCGAGAGGAGACACCCAGAGACCTGGGCACCCACGCAGGGCCTTGGGAGATGGAGAGCCACAGCCCTGCTGACCGCAGCTCCTCTAGGGACACTGCGAAGCCATTGCATTTTCAGGAAGCTCGTTCTAACCTATGTAATAAGTGTGCATGAGAAATACAACTTTATTTTGCTCAACTAAATTTCCAGATTAAATCCCCTTCCAAACATGAGGTAAAAATGATCGTGTTTGGGACTGATACTGTAGCCTAGGGGTTAAGGGAACTGGATCGCACACGACTAACCGCTTGGTCAAATCCCAGGTCTGCTGGGTGCATGCGCTTGTGTTCCCGAAGTCCCAGCTATACAGAGAAACGGAGGAGACAAGATTGTCGCGTGCCCATGCCCCACTGGGTGGTGTCTCCGCCCTCTCTCTGCTTCTCCTTATTTCCTTGGCAAGTGCATGTGCCCTCTGGCAACTTACAAAATCTGAGCAAGTACACACACGTGCACAAACACACATATACACACACATGCACGGTTAGAACTAATAACTCATAACATCTCTGAGAGGTGCCTTTCACCCTGAATTGACCTTTAGATTCAACAGAATCCCTATCAAAATCCTACCTGCCTTTTAGTAACAGCAAAAATTGACAAACTGATCCTTGCTTGAAAAATGTAAGAGGCTTAGAATAACCAATCTTGGAAAAGCAGAATATAGTTGGATAATCATGTTTCCCAATTTCAAAACTTACTGTGTAGCTATTGGGCTGTCAGAAAAGTCACGATGTATTTTTCTGTGTAAAAATGTGTCATGACTTTTCTGACAATCCTACACAATAATCAAAACAGGCCAGGGCAGTCCTGCTCCACATGCCAATGAATTAAGTAAACCCTTACCTTATATTAAAGATGAAAGTTCATTTAAAATGCATTATAGACCTAAGTTCAACAGTTAATAAAATTCTTGGAAGAAAATATAAAAGTAAATCTGCAATTTTGAATTAGGCAAATCCTTTTAAGATGTGACACGTAAGCAGAGGTAGTAAAAGGAAAACTAGATAAGCTCTATCATCAAAATTTGCGCTTTAAAGAACATCATCAAAGAAGGGGAAGATAAACCACAGGTGGCAAATCCCATATCTGGTAAGGGTCTAGTATCCAGAATACATCAAGAGCTCTTACAGCTTAATGACTAACAGCCAAAAAGCCCAACGTAAATGGCAAGAGGATTTGGACAGCTCTCTCTACAAAGATTGCACCCCGGGGCCAGCCGGGGGCATCAGGGTTAAGGTGCTGCACTTGCACATGGCTCACCATCGTTTTTAAGTCCCAGATCGGGTAGCCTGAAAATCACATCGGACGTGTGTACATGCATGCATGCCCAAAATCTCAAGAGGAGAATGGAGGAGAAGGGATTGCAAAATGGTCATCCCCGGGAGGTGATTTTTCACTTTCCCTCTCACTGTCTCTCTCTCTCTGGAGAGCAAATGAACCCTATGGCAAAAAGCTTAAAAAAAATAAAAAGACTAACCAATGGGCATTATGGTCATTAAGAAATGATGCCCAACATCATCAGCCATTAGGAAAACACACACCCAGAACCACAATTTGATATCATGATGGTGAAATCAAACAGACAGACAGACATAACAAGTGTTGATGAGTAAGTGGAGAAACTGGAAGCCTCATACAGTGCTAGTGGATATAAAATGGTGCAGCTGCTTCAGCAAACAATTTGACCATTTCTCAAAAAGTTAAAGATTCAGTTACCACATGGCACAGTGATCCCATCCTAGGTATATACCTGTGGAGGCAGAATAATGGTCCTCCAAAGACATCTGCATGTGGATGCTGGGAAGCTGTGACTATGGTACCTCACACAGCAAAGGGAAATTAAGGTTGCAGAAGGCGTTAGACTGCTAATCAGCTGATGTTCTGGGATTACACAGGTGGGCCCAATGGCATCAGAGTGGTCCTGAAAGGAGTTAAAGGGAGCTATAAACAAGAAGAGCCAGAGAGATGGCCGCGTGCCCGGGTCTCTGCCCTCCGCTGCCATTTTTGATGATGGAAGAAGAGAAGCACAGCCAAAGAACATGGCTGCTTCTAGAAGCTGGAAGGTCAAGGAGTGGAGCTTGCTCTGGAACCTCTAGAAAGGAACAAAGCTCTGCTGACACCTGGATCTTAAGGCAGACCTCTGAACCACAGGACTTCGTGACAGTACGTGTTGTATTAAGCCACTGTGTGAGGTAATTTGTAATAGCAGTGTAGGAAACTATAGCATCTAAGATGACTATGACCTATATCCACACAAAGACACGTACACGGGTATCCACAGCAGCCTTTTTCCTAGCAGCCAAAAAGGAGAAGCAGCCCGAAGATCCACACTGATGAGTGGATAAAGGAAACGTGGTGTCTCCATACAATGGAATTTGTTTTTGTCATAAAGAAGAACAACTACTGATACATGCTACAGAAGATGAACCTTGAAACCATCATGTGAAGTGAAAAAGGTCAGGCACGGGACAAATACGGTACATTTCCTGTTATATGAACTGCCCAGAATTGGCAAATCTACAAACAAGTATACTAGTGGTTGCCAGGGACTTGGAGGGGAGTGGGAAGTGACTGCAAATGTGGTGGGGTGTGAGTGACGAGGGGTCACAGTGACGTGGGCACTCGCCTGTGAATATACTCTTAACCACCGAACCGTGCGCTCTGGTGGGTGAATTTTGTGGTATGTGAATTTTTTCCTAACAAAGATTGGAAATCTTACATATTGAGCGGTTGGCCCCGTAGAGCAGCAGTTAGGCACTACATAGAGGAAGCTAGGTCCTACATGGCTGATCAGGGTTCAAGTCCCAGCCTCACTGCTAGAAATACACACCATGCATGTATGTGTGTACCCAGGTTGGAGGATTGGAAGGAAAAGGATTGTGGACCCCATAGCGAGGTGCTTTCTTTCTCTCCCTCTCTCCCCCTTCTCTGTGTCTTGCTCATACCCACACCCTTTGGCAGAACACAACAATCCTATTTATTTGGACTCAATTTTGTTTGTAAAAATTATACACCAATTTATACTCAAAAATAAAACCACACTTTTATTAATAATAAAATCCTCAACTACTAGGTCACCAGATAGTGGTTAAAGTACTGGATCCCACATGGCCAACTCTTCAGTTCAAGTCTTGGACCCAGGAGCCTGAAAAACACCAAGCATGTGCACACAAATGCCTAAAATCTTAAGAGAAGGATGGAGGAGAATGGATTGCAGCATGGCCATCCCCC
Source organism: Tupaia belangeri chinensis (assembly GCF_000334495.1). Taxonomy (NCBI): domain Eukaryota; kingdom Metazoa; phylum Chordata; class Mammalia; order Scandentia; family Tupaiidae; genus Tupaia; species Tupaia belangeri. The sequence goes on along the minus strand of NW_006208936.1, from coordinate 1,258,213 downwards.
CAGAGATGACTTCTCACTTTCTTTTCGTTTCTTTTTTTCTTTTTGGTCTCTCTGTCTGTCTCCAGCGAGTGTACATACCCTATGACAAAAAAAGAAAAAGTAATAATGAATAAAATCCTCCACTATGTAAGGGAGCAATCGCTAATGATGTGAGGCACCGGAAGGGAGTCTCTGGTTCCCAGCCTCCTCTGTCCTGCCAAGCTGTCCTCAGTGCTGTCTGGTGTCTGCTGCTCCTCAGTCCAAGCAGGTGCTGCCCCTGGCTCCCGCTGCCCCTGGCTCCAGCAGCCCCTGGCTCCCGCTGCCCCTGGCTCCCGCTGCCCCTGGCTCCCGCAGCCCCGAAGCCTCTGAAGGCTGGCTCTCTCTTACGCTGTTTCTCTTCTCCTGTGGGGCTCGCACATGGCTGGGGCACTGGGACACTTGCAGAGTCTCTGGGCGTGTTCCAGCATCATGTTCACGTGCCATTTTACACCGAGTGGGCCTCTTCTGCCTTCTCTGGCTCCCCAGGACAAACGACAAACGAGTCCTATTACCGATTTGGGGACCATCAAACCAACCTTGGGGTTCCTTCTCCACCCTGGCCTGGGACTTCCTGGTGGAGAGGGTCCAGGAAGCACTGGTTACTTGGGGCCCTGCTGTGTCTGACCGTTGGTTCCCCTC
>NW_006208936.1:1229323-1257322 GCF_000334495.1 Tupaia belangeri chinensis | reverse complement strand
TCTTTCCCTCTCCCCAGTCGGGAGAACATTTAGCCCACCCGGATGCAGAGGGAAACAAGCCTTCCTAAGAGCACAGCTTTCCAAATTCTCATCTTGGAACTGAACTGCGGCCTCCGAAACACAGAAGCCAACAGTCTAAGCCTTCATTTCTCGTGTCTTACAGTTACAGCTCTTCCCAGGGGATTATGCTTTAACTGCTCGGGCTGACGGGAATTAGGAATCACGGTGGGAAAACCGTACGTGACGGTTTCACGCCATCACAGCACACCAAGTCTGTAAGACGGTCAAGTCTGGGGTGAGGTGCGCGTCAGAAATAGGCCATCATTTGGGGGTTAGCCCCTTCTCCACGTAGCACTCTAACTTAGTGGTTCCTCAACGCCGAAGGTTCCGTGAAACTTCAAAGTTGTGACACGGTGAATTCGTTTCATGTATTAGAAATGCTTTCTTTCTGGCAGAAAATCTGTCTCCCGTATGTGTCCGATATCAAAGATAACCAGGGGCGTATATACCGCAAGACCAACGGAGCAGGTTTCTGAGCTAAGCGTGTTAATGCATCCTGCGGGTTTATCGTTCATCCTCATTGCTCGTGTTTGTCTCTTTATTTGTTGCACCGTTAATAGGCAAGCAACGCCAGGGTTTAAGGAAAAAGTTAGAGGGACACGTCGCATCGAGAGAGTTCTGTCCCTTACCGTGCTGTTGCCTGCAGACGAGGAGCTAACCGCCACGGCAGTAAAGCGGGGGGCTGCTGCCGGCTCCCCACACCAGATCTGGTTTTCCTTACAGGATCGTCCCGCAGGGTGTTGGCCGACGTGGCCGGTGGTGAATAGCAACACGGGCTCTTCGATTTGATCTTTCCCTTCCACTGAGGGTTTCAGAGCCCTCCCCGGCAACCTCTGGACGTGCCACAGAACGGGAAGAGAGAGCTTGCAGGAGCTCCAGGACGCGGTAGGGCCCAGCCCTGGGGACAGTGTGTGACTTCTGCCCATCACCAACAGGATGGATGTCTACCATGTGCCCATGCCTGACGGTGAAGATGATTTCTTTCTTTTTTTTTTTTTAGAGATTTTCCCTATAGGGTGCGCGCATTCGCCAGACAGACAGAGACAGAAAGCGAGAAATCACCCCCCAGGGGGGATGGTCACGCCGCAGTCCCTTCTCCTCCATTCTCCTCTCGGGATCTTCGGCATGCACGCACACATGCCCAGCGTGAGTTTTAAGCCACCGGGTCCAGGACGCAAACCGCGGTCGACTACGTGGAAGTCCAGCGACATAGCCATTACGCTAACTGCTGGTTCCCAAAAAAGTTAACATTTCTTAAGCATGGCATTCTGTTCAATGTCCTGCCGTAACACATAACGTGTTTTTTGTTTTTTTTTTTTAAACAAATTAATTTAGGACCCAGCAGATGGTATAACAGTTAGGACTCTGGACTCCCACATGGTTGACTACAGTTCAGATCCCAGATCTGGCAGCTTGAAACTCACACTGGACGCATGTGCATGTGTGGCCCAAAATCCCGAGAGGAGATTGAAGGAGAAAGAGTTGCAGGTGGCCATTCCCCTGAGGGGTGATTTCTTTTTCCATCTCTCTGTCTCTTTGGCGAGCACATGTGCCCTATATCAAAAATCTCAAAATATTGATTTAACTTTTGGTTAGAGGGCACTTGTACTTTCCAGAGAGAGACAGAGAGGTGGGGAAAGGGAAAAGGTATCCCCAGTGGAGCATTCTCCTCCATTCCCCATCCTGTCAGGATGTGGGGCCTGCTTGTACACGTGCCAGGCATATTTTTCATGACAGCTGGCCATGTAGGATCCACCTGCCTTAACCCCTAGACCATGGAGCTGGCCCAGTCTCTTGGATTTTGCTGAGAAAGTAGCATTGTTTATCAGATGACAGATGAGAACATGGAGACGGGAAGTGACTGGCTGGAGAGCCGTCCGCGCCAGAGCCGGCATTTGATCTGGGAAGCTGGGCTCAGCCGCGTCTGCTTTGCTCGTCACGCGCTGCTGTGCTCCGACTGCTCAGTGGGGCCACTGCTAAGTCACAGGGGCTGCCAGGCATCCTACGCGGCCATAGTTAAGGGCCTTGGAGATGAATCATTCGTGTTTAAAAAATAGCCTCTGCCTTCTTTCCCCAAAGAAGGTGGCGTAGTGGTTAGGACACTGGACTCCCACATGGCTGACCTCAGTTAGAGTCCTGGCCCGGCAGCCTGACTGAAAAATCACACCGAGTATATGTGTGCAAACCTAAAACCCCAGGAGAACGGAGGGGGAGGGATTGCAGCATGGCCACCTCCCACGGGGGTGATTTCTAACTTTTCCTCTCACTGTCTCTGTTTCTCTCCAGAGAACACACGCTCCCGATAGCAAAGACCTTAAAAATGAAACAAGGAGAGGGGAAAGGAGCATACATGTTAAGACTGAACACTCACTCTGGCACAGAAGCCTCCACATTCTCTCGCTGGTCCTCACCGCGCCGTTCGATGCACAGGGAAACGGAGGCTCTGGAGGCTCTTCCTTAATCAAGGTCACTGCGACAGGGCAGGATCGTCTTTAAACCCAAGCCCGCCATTTCTTCACCCCCATGCCTTCCTGCCTAAGGGGAAAAGGGAATGCAGTTATAGGTACTGGGACTTGCTTCTGTCAAAAACGGGGTCTTCCACTGGGAATTGTTGGGGTTTCCAAGGACATTGACCTAGACTCTAGCTCTTCTGTGCCTTACCTTTGGCGAGATGTCACAGACTGAACCAAAGCGGTAAAGGAATTCCATGCAGCCACAAAGACCATGCTAACGAGCACAGATGAATGACGCAGGGCCTCACGGGACCGAACGCTAAGGTAAACCAGGAGGCTAGGGAACGCCATCTAGGTTACACGCCCTCTTTCATGTGTACACGTGCACGCTTACACCCACGTTACACTCCCTCTCTCATATGTACATGTGCACACATACACCCATGTTACACTCCCTCTCTCACATGTACACGTGGACACATACACCCACGTTACACTCCCTCTCTCATATGTACACGTGCGCGCATACACCCACGTTACCCTCCCTCTCTCATATGTACACGTGCGCGCATACACCCACGTTACCCTCCCTCTCTCATATGTACACGTGCGCGCATACACCCACGTTACCCTCCCTCTCTCATATGTACACGTGCGCGCATACACCCACGTTACCCTCCCTCTCTCATATGTACACGTGCGCGCATACACCCACGTTACCCTCCCTCTCTCATATGTACACGTGCGCGCATACACCCACGTTACCCTCCCTCTCTCATATGTACACGTGCGCGCATACACCCACGTTACCCTCCCTCTCTCATATGTACACGTGCGCGCATACACCCACGTTACCCTCCCTCTCTCATATGTACACGTGCGCGCATACACCCACGTTACCCTCCCTCTCTCATATGTACACGTGCGCGCATACACCCACGTTACCCTCCCTCTCTCATATGTACACGTGCGCGCATACACCCACGTTACCCTCCCTCTCTCATATGTACACGTGCGCGCATACACCCACGTTACCCTCCCTCTCTCATATGTACACGTGCGCGCATACACCCACGTTACCCTCCCTCTCTCATATGTACACGTGCGCGCATACACCCACGTTACCCTCCCTCTCTCATATGTACACGTGCGCGCATACACCCACGTTACCCTCCCTCTCTCATATGTACACGTGCGCGCATACACCCACGTTACCCTCCCTCTCTCATATGTACACGTGCGCGCATACACCCACGTTACCCTCCCTCTCTCATATGTACACGTGCGCGCATACACCCACGTTACCCTCCCTCTCTCATATGTACACGTGCGCGCATACACCCACGTTACCCTCCCTCTCTCATATGTACACGTGCGCGCATACACCCACGTTACCCTCCCTCTCTCATATGTACACGTGCGCGCATACACCCACGTTACCCTCCCTCTCTCATATGTACACGTGCGCGCATACACCCACGTTACCCTCCCTCTCTCATATGTACACGTGCGCGCATACACCCACGTTACCCTCCCTCTCTCATATGTACACGTGCGCGCATACACCCACGTTACCCTCCCTCTCTCATATGTACACGTGCGCGCATACACCCACGTTACCCTCCCTCTCTCACATGTACACGTGCACGCATACACCCATTCTACTCTCCCTCTCTCATCTGTACATATGCACGCATACACCCATGTTACACTCCCTGTCTCATATGTATACATGCACATATACACTGCTTATAGATTTATCATTTGATGCATATGTATGAGCCCTACATAAACACCTATGAACTGAAAATCTGTAACAATGCTGAATAATTACAACAATAATTTTTATCTCTGAATGATTGGAAATAGATTATTTCTATCTTGTCCTAATACTTCATATCACACTTTTTAAAAAAAATTGCTAGGAGGGACCAGCAGTTAGTGTAATGGCTATGTCGCTGGACTCCCATGTAGTCGACTGTGATTTGAGTCCCGGACCCGGCAGCTTAAACTCAGGCCAGGCACTTGTGCGTGCGTGCCCAAGATCCCGGGAGGAGAATGGAGAAGAAAGGACTGTGGTCGTCCCCCCTGGGGGCTGATATCTCGCTTTCTATCTGTCCGTCTCTGTCTGTCTGGCGAGCACACACGCCCTATAGCGAAAAACCTCTCAAAAAAAAAAATCACTAGGAGACATGTATACTAACCAGAAAGAGACAGAGAAAGGAGAGACTCGTCAAATCTTCATCCCTTCTCCCTGTCTCCATCCTGTCGGGATTTGGGGCACACACACATGTGCACCCAGAGTGTGTTTCAAGCTGGGGCCAGAATTTGAACTGCGTGAGTGGATCCGTGTGGAACCTGCTTCCCTTAACTACTAGGTCATGGGGCCAACTGTATCACATAACTTTAAAAGATCAATAAATGTGGTCCCAAAAATAAAATTCGAAACCCTTTCAGTGGGCTGTAACACCTGGAAAGAGCTAGGACTTTGATGAGTCGGAGAATGATCAGAAAAGAGAGTCTATGTCTTGTTTCTTTGTTTATTCACTTTTTAAACTCAGTTGTATCGGGGACCTGGCTCCAAAATGCCACGTCTGTGCAGGCTGGCCAGCACAGCACCCATCGGCCTGGACTGTCCCTGCACCAACACCCGAGCCCTGTGGCAGGCACTGATTAGAAAGCCAAGGTTCAGTCCCTTCCTCCCAAACTTCCCGGGCGACCTTGCCTAGATCACAGTTCTCCCTATGGTTCCGTTTCCTGGGGAATAACGTATTCATAATAACAATACCTACGCACCGAATTATTGCAATGATGAATTTAGACAGTGCGGGTAAATTATTTAACACCGTCTGACACCTAGTGAATGGGAATTGTCAGTGGCATTATTGTTACTATTATATCCTAATCTCTGCAGTCTAGCACATCTAAATAATTAATAGAACAGAATACTGATGGATGCTAAGCCCTGGAGATGGTAACTTCTTCAGGGAAATTTGACTGCTTACCCTTTAAAAGTAAAATAAAATCAAGTCTTTGGGGTGATGATTTGTTTCCAAGGCTCTCTATACAAAAGTCTTTCATGAAATGAAAAATAAATGAATAAATACAGATAAATGTGTTTGGAAACATTTTTTTTTTCTTGTTCCTAACACTTTTTTCCATGAAAAGATGTCCACCAGCTGTCAAGAGGTCTACAATTTACCGTCACCAGGAAGGGGTTGAAGACAGCTAAATGATCTTGTCCAAATCTGCAGAAATTCCCTTGAACAAAGCAAGCGAATACAGGGTGTGTTGTCAACACAACACTCGATTGCTGTTTGTTTTCTCTTCTTTGCAGCTTTCTTCTCAGCTTGCCTCTTCCCACTCTGACGCTGTTGACGCAGCAAACCGTAATGGCTTCACACAGAACCATGGTTATTTCTCCCACCGTGAGGGTTAGGTGGGTGGCTCCTCTGCTCGTCGCTCTGGGGCACACACCTGGGCTGCACTCAGCTGGAGAATCAGGTGGATAGGTGGTTCAAGAGGGCTTCACTCGCGCGTCCAGTGAGTGGCGCTGATGTTGACCTGCTCCCTTCATTTCTCCTCCATGCGTCTGCCCACGTTCCAGAGAGCCAGAGAGACTCTTACAGGTGACCTCAAAGCCGGATTCTGAGAATAAAAGGTGAAAGGGGCAGCCTTTGACGCAGACTCCAAAGCTCACACGGCATCTGCCCTGTTCCATTGTGTAAAAGCAAGGAGGTGGAAAGGTGGCCACCACGTGGATGGCTGGAGTGGCCAAGTGACACTTGCAAAGGGAACACGCATGGGAGAAATGTGAGGCTATGAGTTACTTGAATATGAACCTTCACTTGTTCTGTAATGAGCCAGTTGCTCTTTTCCGAAATTACATTTTTTTTTCGGAGAGGTTTTTGCTATAGGGCATATGTGCTCGCTGGAAAGACAGAGAAAGAGAAAGAGAGAGAAATGAGAAATCGCCCCCCAGGAGGGATGGTCACGCCACAATCCCTTCTCCTCCATTCTCCTCTCGGGATCTTGGGCACGCACACACACGCGCCCAGCGTGAGTTTAAGCTACTGGGTCCGGGACTTGAACCATAGTCAGCTACATGGGAATTCAGCAACATAGCCATTAGGTTAACTGCTGGTCCCCTAAATCACATTTTCTTCTTCCCACAAACTCTTCCAAATGAGAAGCCAATGTACCTTCCCATAGATACAACAGAGACATCCTTGCACAGGACACTCTGCCCATGGCTGATTACCAACGCCACATGCTAAGGTCTCCTCTGCACAGCAAGATCTCGAGAAGCTGGGCAGCCCATTCCCCAAATCCTCAGCCCTGTTTGGCTCTGGATAAGACTGCCAGTCAGAGGCATTCCAGAGAGGAAATGAAGAAGGAAGGATGAGAGTCGTCAGGTCTGAAGGTGGCTGTGGGGAGAGCCGTGAGCAGAGGAGTGACTCAGCTGCTCCCCAGCAAGATCACCACTGCTTCCACAGAGGGCCTTGGTGGGAGCTCGCCCGCCATCCCAGAGGATTGCAGTGTCTTCCTGGGGAGCACTTCATTGCCTGCCTGGTAGAAGCGTCCCGACCATCTCTCACAGAGTTCTCCCAACAGTTCGTGTGACCATTATTTTCTTGCATTAAAGTATCTAAACGCGGAGTACCTCGAGTGGCTTCTGTTTCCTGCCTGAATGTTGATGGATATCGGTTTTGGTATGGGAGGATTATTCCTTAGATCTCACCAGACTTGAAGCAGTACTGCCTTCATCACCAGCAGAAAATGGGCTGCTCACCCTCTCAGCATGTCAGGGCACAGCTGCAGGCCCTCAAGTGCTGGTGCCTACAACCAGGCACCTACAGAAGGCCCAGGTGCCTGAGTGGCTGAAGAGGGTTCATTGTGACTTTTCACCACTCTGGAAACTTGGGGGAAGGAAGTGATGGGCTCAGTGCCTTCAATTCTTGTCTCAAGACATATGTAGAGAAGAGCGCACTTCCATGGCTATCTCCAACAGCCAAGACTCAGAAGAACTAACTCAAAGTTGAATCATGAGGGTGCCTGGACTATAACAGAGGTTGAAATCAGCTTGCCTGTCTCTTCTGTAAAGCTGGAGTATTGATCAGGAAGGACAGAGTCCCTGAGATAGAGTGGGAAGATTAGGGAAGATTCCTATGATTCCAAGGACCTTGAATCCCATACCTCCGCTAGCTTCCTTGCCAGCAGTACCCTTCCTCCCCAGCCCCGGGTGAATACAGTGGACAGCTGCAGATCTACAGCCCTACATGGGGACCCACGGGGAGGTGGCAAGGGAGGTCTCAGGCCTGCTCTCTATGCCTCCTCCTCCTGCGTGAAGATCACGTAATAACCTCATCTGAGGTAGCTGCCTTGCAGGGTATGCTGATTCTTCTAGACTCCCCCCCCCCCAATGCCTGGTGAATAGATCCAAGAAACAGGGCAATAAGTATAAAATCTGTTCTCCAAGAAGTTCTGGTGAATCAAAATAGTTGCAGAACTTTGCTGGTTTACTTTGAGTGAAACTTGAGGAGCGCATCTGGAAATGGATCCTGGGTGCGGCATGTCTAACCATGCTGCTCCAACTTATTTCCCACGTTGTCCATTGGACAGATGGTTTACTGTGATTCCCTAGTTAGAGAAGGCTCTCCAGAGGTGCCAACCTGCCAGGCAAGACGCCCTGCACAGGGGCCTTATCTTCCAGCAGATCCATATGGTCTGTAGCAGGCCCTGACAGAAGCTGACGTAATGATCCCTTAGAGTTTGGAATAAGATCATACTCTTTTCTTCTGATAATGTCACTCCTTAAAAAAAATAAAAATAAAAGAGGAAGAATAAGCTCGTTGGCTTGCTACTGACTCTAGTAGCTCCTGTGTACCCCAAGATACACATGAAGACCTGGGTGTTCTCTAAGCCACGGAGCACAGAGTTGGCATGGGTAGCTGCTGTCCATCATCAAGTGCAACTGGGATTGGGGAACTGGAGTCCAGTAAGGATTGAAGCCCAATATAGTTTAACTTCTGTGTACCCCCACTTCCGCACCAACACTTTACTCTCAATCCACACCTGTGGCCCTTTGGGGAGTTTCCCAATGGCCAGCTGACTGAAGACAAAAAATTATGACTCTTGTTTTCATATGGACCCGTGTGTTAGACTAGAACATTCCAAAGTGGACAGCTGCAGCTCTACAGCCCCACATGGAGGACCAGAAGGACAGGGAGGAGAGATTCTCTGGGGCTTGCTTCTTAGGCCTGCAAGAGAGAGACCAGCAGAATGGAACCACTGACTGAGAGACTGCTATTGTTCAAATGTGTCCCCCCCAAAATCCATACTTTAAAATTTGGTGAACCACAGTAACATTACTGAGAGAATGGGAACTTAATTTGATTATAGTATTGAAAGATGGAGTTTTTGGTAAGTGATTCATTATCAGGGGAGGCCCCCAATGATAGTCTAATGGTTTTATAAGGAGAAGCAATGAGTCAGAGACATATCTGCTCTGCTCAACCTCCTGTCTTCTGCCACGTGATCCACCAACCAGATTTCCACCGTATTTGGCCCCTGAACCTTGCACCTCAGATCCAATCCATGAGCTAAATAAACCTCTATTATTTAAATCACTCAGACTCATGTATTTTTGTTATTAGCAACAGCTAACAGACTACTACAGAGACTATGGCTGGTAGTTTCACAGGACGTTCAGGGACTTGGATGGAACAAGAGTGAACAATCAATTCAAGTTGTTCTGGAGATAGGGGAACAACTTAAATGAAACTTTCTGAAGTCAAAGAGTGTGAGGATATTGGCCCCTTGGGCATTTTCCTTAAATGGAAATTACAGTAGAGGGTGTGCGTCATCACGCTCTCGGCCGTGTCCCCAGATCTCGCCCAAGAGACCTGTGAGTGGTATGACTGTACTGAGTTTTGATGTCACACATGGGCTTAATGACGGGCTTCCCCACACCAATGAGGAGCCTGTCCACAGCAGAGGACCGCACCGAGCCCTCTAATTAAGCCATGTTCTTCGAGGCAGCCATCCAGCCACCCGATTGGCACCTTAACCCCTCCCGTCATGGTGCTTGGGGTGAGGAGAAAGATGCATCTTCACTGGAATTGTCACTTGCTCTGAATATGGATTTGCAATGCTTTTGCGGGTGCCCCATCTGTGGACCTTTTGAAGGCCTCAGCCACAGTCATGCCATTCCACGGCTCCAGGCTTTGGACTAAGTAACTGCAGGAGGTGCAGTGCTGAGCTTATACCCTAGAATCCACTGGCTTTACCATCTACCCTGTCACTACGAATTCCAACAGCAAGGTAACAGCCACGTGACATACACGCTGACCAGCACCCCGTCTATGCTGCCATACTGTCCAGAGCTAAACTACCTGGATGGAGGGCTCTCCTATATATTGACTGCCCCCACCCGCCTCATTGACCCTTGCCTTTGGTCATGTGGCTCCTTTATGCCACTGGAGTATGAATAGATACATATGTCCAAGACACGCATTTTTTCAGTCTCATTATTCAGCTTTCAGAGACCAAGACAGAACTTAAATTTCTATTAATGAAATATTCTTGTTACTAAATATATTCTTCTATCCAATAGAAACCTAGATGGTTTACCCATATCTGCATTTGGATTTGAGCTCCCCCCCAAGGTTAGAGTCGTGGCAGCAGACTCTATTCTAGCACATCCCTGGGAAGTGACTGCAGAGCCTTCAGGCTAACCACAGCCTCTGTCTTGCCATCTCCCTTCCCTCCCCAGATACCTTAGAGGCCCCAAGTGTACAATCTGCCATGATTCAGTGCTAAAACGTTTATTGGTCTCAATTAAACGTCTATCAAGAATGATGGAGGTGCTAATGGGATGTGCTAGAAGGATCAAGCCTTGACACTTTGATTTATCTCCTGCCTGGTTGGGGCCTTGGAAGGGAGCACTAGGAAGCCTAGAGGGGGAAGAGTGCTGCGTTGGCTCCCGGGGAATTCCTGAGACAGCAACAGGCCAACTGACCTGGGTTTCTAAAAGGCAGCATTGGTGATTCACGGACCCAAGTGTCCGTGAATTCCCTTCCCTGTGGAGTGGGCCGGTAGCTTACAAAGTCCCCCAGCTTCAACTGAGGCAGTCCTGCAATGGCATGGAGGAATGCCCAGGCCTACGTGAAAGTCTTTGGCGGAGATAAACCTCCACTTCCCATTCTCACCTCATGAAGAGACGCAACCAAAACAAAACCCCAAAGCTTGAAGGAAACCACATATCCTTTCTTTAATGTCCTGAACGCCATTCAAGGGTGCTGAGAACAAGTTTCTCTTTCCTGATTGTGGTAGACACATTTAGGTGCTCTCCAAAACCCAGGTTCCTCTTTCTTCCAGGAATAAAACATAATTTAATTCTGAGACTAAAACACATATTTCAGTCTCTATTTGCCAGGTGCTGCATCTCTGGAGAAGGAATTGTCTGTCATCCTGCTTGAGGAGAGGTCCGTACAGGGTCAAGGGAACTTAGAGCCATTAGGCAGTTTTACACCTAAGGCCACCAAAGCATTCCATGTCATACCAGTGGACTTCAAAAAGTACTTGAAAAAATGGAATTAAAGCTTTTTGAGTACAAACTGTTTTGAAATTCATGCATAGTTTTTGAGAGAATTATCAGCCAATAAGGCCAGACTGGAAAAAAAAAATGTCCAAAAATGAGAACCTTGGATGAACCTTAATTGCAATCTTGGCCCCTAAACTTGCACAAACCAAAAGTGGGCCGTAAAAGTTTACAGTCCTGAAGAAGGACAACTTGCTTAATACCCTACTGTTCCCTTTGGCTGTGCGTACATGAAATATCGTACAAGAAAAAGCCATCCAGAGTGCAGAATCACAGAGGTCAACACATAGGACAGCGCTTTCTAGAATGGATAGGAAAATTAGGGTCAAATCCAAGAAATTTGCTCCATGTCAGGACCGAGAGGTTTCATATTGTCTTCCTGAAAGGATTTCATGAATGCTATGGACCTGGGACCACCCAAGTCTCAAATTACTTTCTTCTACAAATGCAACACTTTCGCCATGGTTCTCTTACTGCTTTCGGCATAGAAGTGAGTGTGGTGGGGATCATGGGAAGAGGTAACTTTGTCTTTCAGTTCTTTACAGTCTTAGGAACTATATTCAGACCTGATGGCGTGGACCCTACATAACCTGGAGAACTTGGACTGGAAGCTGGATCTATTCACTGAATATGCACCACATTTCCTTCACTGGGGAAGGGGGAAAGTATGGCTTATGGGAGAATAAAGGTATGAATCAATAGGAGAAGATGAAGGGACAGAGACTGCTAGCTTCACATAAGAAGGTATGTGCTAGCCTGCCTTTTGCATACTCGACTATGTAATGTTTTCTGGCCTGCTTTACAAACATGTGAATGTGTTTCAGCCAATGGGATGCCACTGGAAGTGACAGATTCCAGTTCCTGGCTGCCTGTAAACTCTTCTCATGTGTGATGCTCTGGGTTCTTTCCTCTCCCCGTAACTGGACGGAAATGAGGAGAGCACGTTGGAAAGTCAAAGGTGGCAGAGCCTCACTCAGCGTGGACCCCTGAATGTTGGCATGGAGTCAAGTTCCCAGGTGACTGAGCTACTCAGAATTCTCATATGAACAGTGAATACATTTATGTTGGCTTTAAGTCATTAGGTATTTTAGGAATTGATGTGCTACCTTGACTATTATTATCTTAATCACATGCTGATTATTCCCTTCTGTTTTCCTGATTACCTGGGCCACTAATTGAGGTGGAACAGATGAATACGCAGTCAAATACAGTTTTACTGATGCCTGCAAGGCCTCCCTCTGCCTCCCAATAGCCTGCTCATGTTCCAGTGCCTACATGTGTTTGGTTGGAAGTACTTTCTTCAGTTTACGCTCTCTTTGACTTTAGGTGAAACACCATTGTCTCAGACTCTCAAAGTTTTCGGTTGTAATGAGGGATAAGAAAAAAGCTACCTTCCATGGCTTCGTGAGGAGTGAGTGAGGTAATCTACCTTTCATAGCTAGTGAGGAGTGAGTGAGGTAATCTACCTTCCATGGCTAGTGAGGGGTGAGTGAGGTAATCTACCTTCCATGGCTAGTGAGGAGTGAGTGAGGTAATCTACCTTCCATGGCTAGTGAGGAGTGAGTGAGGTAATCTACCTTCCATGGCTAGTGAGGAGTGAGTGAGGTAATCTACCTTCCATGGCTAATGCAGAGTGAGTGAGGTAATCTAGCCCACACTCAACACAGTGCCTGACACACAGACACCTGAGAGAGGGAAAACATTTTTCCACCCTCTTAGGTTCTGTGGCCAAGGACTGGGAATTCAACTGGCAAAAGGCAGTTTAACAAGAGAAAGTGTTTGCAATATCATTCAGGTTAATATGTTTATGTTCATGGGGGCTTCACAGAGAAGTGAAAGCCCACAGGGGCTGATTTATCATTTTACCAAAGGGTGATAAATTGTGGAGAAGTGACTATTCAAAGGAAAGAGGGCTTGGGCTTCTAGGGACAATAAATTGTGAGGAAGTGAGTAGAAAATATATGGGGAAACTAATGGAAGATAAGGGCTATTTTAGTAAGGTCTGTTTGTGCAGACTTACCTAGGGGCTGGCTCCCTGCCCCTGTACAAGGGCTGCTTTCCTCATCCCGGTATGTGGAGGGAACGGGGTGTGATTTATGTCCCTTCACAAAGGAAACTTATGTCCTGCTTTAAGGCAGAACAGAAAGAGGATAGAGAACTCTTCCTGCACCTGTTGTTAGCTCAAAATAATCCTTATGTCAAAGTGATGGATTTGGAGTGACATATTCTGGACCTCCTCGTTGGGACTGAGCAAATGCTGACATTAATGCTGTTGTCGTAAAGAAATCTGCATTCTTCTGCAAATCCCACCGTTCTGAATTCTGAGAGGGTAATATCTTCCAAGGGTGAAACGAGGGGTGTGATTCCATTGTGCCTGAGTAGAGCAACTTGGGACTAGCTGGAGGAGTAGGCAGTGTTTTGGTAAACGAGTAGGCATGGCATTGAACTCACAGTCCCCACGGGGCAGGGGACACCACAAGCAAAGGGCACTTGTGTCCAGATCCTGTGGCCGACTCAGCCAGGTGTGGGCGGTGACAACTCCTGATGGTTTGTGTCCGTATGCAGCGAACACCCGGGAGCTGAGGAACCTCTAGCTTTCCAAGTGATCCAAGTGTGGAGGAGTCGTGGGTATGGAGGTGGGGCAGTCTGACAGTGAATAAGCTGGGGGCATCTGAGAGTCAGGAGCCGGTCTCTTGGGTAGTCCTGCTGTAACCAATGTTCTTCAGCTGCAGTCGGAGCAAGGCTGACATGGGTTCAGTTACGGTGTGCTGGGGGCAAAGTGAGATCTGATACAACCGAGTCAGCGTAAATCAGTCTAGTCGTGCAAAAAGCCTCACCCGGTGCCTGCAGAGTCTCTAAATGTCCCCGTAAGAAGGGCAACAACCTGTTCCTGGGTTGCACTGACCCGACCTGACTCCGAGGAGCCTCAGTATTCCATGAAAGGAGTAGGCTAGCAGGCACGGTCAGTTGCACAAACAGTCTTCAAAACCTTCCTGGAAGCCATGTATTATGAACATCTACGAAGGGATTTCAAAAACTTTTGCACCAAAATACACTTCAATGCCACTTTCCCACAAGCTTCTCGAAGTCCGCTTACATTACACCAGTACTTACAGGCATTTTGTATAGTGAGGACTCCCAGGTACCTAGTTCCCCATTCTGCCAGAAGCAGAAGTCAATGACCAAAATTCCTCTAATTAGCCATGAAAAATGTAATTTTGTCATACTCAGCCAAGCTTCATAGAGTCCAGCAATAACGGTTTTGTTTTAGATACATCTATTTTATCTCCTCTGGAATATATTCCAAGGTTTTTGAAAGTGTCTACCGAAGTGTTTTTCACAAACCACTTCTACACAGGCTCCCAAGGCACCTTCCTAGACCTCCTGGACCAGAATCTCTGGCCTAGAGCACAGGAATCTGTATTGTTCATAATTCTGTGTGATCCTCATCCCTAACATCTGTGAGCTGCTTTCTGTGCCATAGTTGATGCTCAGTAAATGTCAGTTTTCTTTCTCCATGTTTCTAAAGGACATTTGAGAAGGTCCTTGCCTCTGGAGAATTATCACTCAGCTCCTACAAAGCTGAATATCATAAACAAATTAAAATTGATTATTGTACTTGCACACGAATTCCTGCTATGATAGGAATGTTCATATCCCCTCAGGATGTATATATTAGCATTCTAGTCACTGATGTGGCAGTATAGGAGGCAGTGCCTTCAGGGAGGTGAGTAAGACAGGAGGGCAGAGCCCACATGAGGGAGACTAGTTTCTGTAACCAGGAGCTCAAGAGAAGCTCCTCCCCTCCACCATTCGAGGACAGTGAGAAGGAGCCATCTCTGAACCTGGAAGTGGGTCTTCGCCAGACATCAACTCTGCTGGCACCTTGATCTTGGATTTTCCAGCCTCCCGAACTGCGGGAAATATATTTCCATTGTTTATAAGCTTCCCAGTTTGTAGCGTTATGTTATAGCAACCCTAAGACAATACATCTGCCCTAGATGTAGATTTCCAAAAGATCTCTGTTCAAATAGTCCTCTCTTTCCTTTCGGGCAACCCCAATCGGTAAGGGATCTTGCAAAGTCTAAGGTCTAAATATCCTGAGGGTTTTATTCACCTGTGTGAGCTGCATTGACTTCGGAGCTTGGTGCCCAGTGCACAGTAGATAAAAAGGAATGTTTATTGTAGTGCATTGAGTTCTAAAGTAAGACCCAAACAGTAATCTCAGCCTGGTTTAGCGTCAAAATTCTGTCCATACCATTCATCAGAAGTTCTATAGAAAAAAGTTCAGCAGCTTTATCCTCCCTAAGAAATAGCATTGTTCTTGGTGTTCTTTCAACGCACTTCGTTAATCACGAAGCCTCAGTGATATGTAATGACAAAAACAAGCTTTGCATTTGTACAATCACTAACTGTACATACGGTGGGACCTCTAAAAGTTCACAAAAAAATGAAATTAATGGACACATTTACTTTGGTGCCAAAAAATGCAAAGTCATGTATATTTTTTTATAATACATATTTCCCATGAACTTTTTTGAAGACTTCTTGGATGTGTATCTATTAAGAAATACCACAACTTTTATTTTATTTTATTTTAGTTTTTTTTAGAGAGAGATTTTTGCTATAAGGCACATGTGCTACCCCGAGGGACAGAGAGAGAGAGAAAGCAAGAAATCACCCCTCAGGGGAGATGGCCATGCTGCCGTCCTTTTTCCTCCATTCTCCTCTCAGGATCTTGGGCATGCACGCACATGCGCCTGGTGTGAGTTTTAAGCCCCTGGGCCTGGGACTCAAACCACATTCAACTAGATGGGAGTCTAGCAATGTCACCATTATGCCATCTGCTGGTCCCAAAATGCCACAACTTTTAATAGTAAAAGAAGGTGTTTGCTAGATATAAAATGTGTCCTGATTAGGATCATCGGCCTTGAATTCATTTTGGATCACTTTACTCTGACCACACTCTTAAAATAACTCTTAAACAGGGTACTGGTTTTTATCATGCACAACGGAGAGGGGAAGTATCAAAAAATAAGAGTCATCAGCATTGAATGGAACAGAAATACTTAAGTAGATTCTTGGGTTATACAGTCACACTAAATACAGACATGTAAGCATGTCGTATGTACCAGCTACTATTCCGGCTGCTGGAACATTCAAAGAAGAGGAACACAGGTCTCCACCTCCTGGACATTGTGCTGGAGAGCAATTACGAGTAAACAAACATGTTCTGTTACTCCCCTTAGCCCTCCTGGTAACACGAATCCAGGAAAAATTCCAGCACACGGTGGACACAGGACTCTGAAGAGGGGCGTGCCCTATTCAGAGAAGCGCACTCTGGTGGAGAGAAAGCTCCTTGTTGATGCTCTTCGTACAGAAGAGAGAGGAACTGTAGTACTGTAAGAGGTTCCCCAAAGTGCAGGGTGTGGGGGCCGGTGGCAGTGCCACTCTGCTGGCAGTGGCAGCACAATTGTACCTACGTGGGAAAGTCCTGGGTTTGCATCCTGAGGCTCCCTGAGCACAAGTGTCTGCATGTGCCCATGATCCTGGCAGGCTGGAACACAAGCATAGACTGCAGTGTGGGGACCCTGTAGGGAGCTCTCTCTCTCTCTCTCTCAGAAGAGACAAGTGAATAAACATTAAGTTAGTTAGAAAAGAAAGCACAGTGCTCACGTGTTACATTGTGAGTGGAGCAGAGGGTGGGAGCCCAGCCCATGCCTGGTGCCTGGTGAGGGCTCAGCCTCTGCTGTCTGGCTCAGCTTTACCAACGGGCTCCCTGAGCCTTGCAATGAAGGGCCATGAAGACATCCCTGACCTTTAAACTGTGGCCGTCCATTCAGAATGACAAACAAATGAAACGTCCAATTAGAGAGTAAGCACCAACCCGTGGTGGTGACAATGTTACCGTCCAATGCCACTGCACCCCAGCATGTCTCCTGGCACGCTGCTGAAGCTCCCTCAGTCTCCTCTCCTGGGGTGAGGACATACTAACAGCACTGACCTTGGGGTGCTGTTCGGTGAGCAAGCTTGGGCAAAGTGCTCAGAAAGCGGCCAGTGCCCGGTATAGGCCAGGCTGCTGATAGTCTCTGCTCACCAGCACCCACAGAGAACCTATCATGTCCAACATGATGCCCAAGATCTCACTAAGCCATAGGGCGTCCTGAGCAGGGCTCACTTCGTGCTGCAAAGGACGGAGGTTTTCAGGAGGAGGGCTGCTGGCTGTGACTTCACATGTGGGGAAGGCACGCTCACCTTTCAATGGGAGCAGACTGGGGGGCTGGACCACCCCCAAGCTGGGATGACACCAGGCCCTCTTCTCTAAGATTAATTGCAAAGTGACAGAACTCAAGATAGTTTTTTTTTCTCAAAATAAAGGATCCTAGTTCCTTCCCAAGAAAACCACACTTCAGCAGCAGCCCTGTTGAATTAAAGGAATCTCAGAGCATAATTTAAAGGGAAAATAAGGTTTGCCACAGTAATTAACCAAAAAAGAGACAAGATGTCTTAGAAGAGAGATTTGAATTACGCCCATATTGAAGCTAATAGGAACGCTTTTATGTTTTCTCCCTAGAGGTTGTGTCGATCTGGAGAGTGAGTCGTGTGTCTCAGCTCGTTCGTGCTCTTTTCCGAGAACGTCTGCTGCAATCTTTTCCCCCAAAGCCTCTCACAGACCCTCAGCACAGAACAAAGCCACCTTTGACTCCTCCCTTTCTGTCATGACCCCATCCAGCCCATCTGCACAAGCCTCTGTTAGATCCTGGGTGTCACCACTGGCCTAAGCCACCCTTCTCTTATTAGAGAAATATTCAAGGGCACTTCTACCTGGCTTCCCTGCTTTCTTCCTTGCCTCTCTTCTGTTTAACGACTTGACTATATATGTATATAAAATATCAAATCTAGCACACGGGGAGCATTTGGCCACGTGGGAGTCCAGCACCTTAAGTACCATGCCACCTGCTGGCCCCAATGGGGAGCATTCAAACAATGTGTGCTTATTGAATAAAGATGTTGGTGATGTCCCATAATTCACAGCCACAGGCGTCACATGTGGCTTTAGCACACTGGAGTTACGTCAGCTGGGTGGTTCCTTTCCTGAACTCCAACATGTGGTGGCCGAGAAGGCCAGTTCACCTTGCTTAGCACTTACATGCTACTGGGGCTCATTGACACATACAGTGACCATGTCTCCTGTGCTCCCTCCTCAGTGACAGCTCACCCCATGTCCAGCACCCAGTCACTGGCTTCTGGGTCCCCTGCCAGCCTGTCACTCACACGCTCTGAAAGACAGCCCCCAACCCAGACCCGCTCCCCATGCATTCCCTCTCTTGCTGCTGCTGTTGAGCTGCAAACAGACAAGTAGCCTTCTCTGGCTGCTTTCTCCCTCAGTGACTCTCCCATTTAACTTCAAATCCTGACCAACACCTTCTCCTTCTTTCCTGGGATGCTTTCGTCCCCTGCCTCTGCGCTGTGCATCTGAGTGTTGTCATTACCAATGTCCAGAGATGTGAGACAAAACGCACCGTTCCCGGGAAACTGCAGTCGGTGTCCTTACTGCCACTGTTACTTTCGGATACAGCAGAACGGGTTTGAAGAGATCAGCAAGTGGGACCAGCAGTTAGCATAATGGCTATGTCGTTGGACTCCCAAGTAGTCGACCATGGTTCGAGTCCCGGACCTGGTGGCTTAAACTCACACAGGGCACGTGTGCATGCATGCCCAAGATCCCGAGAGGAGAATGGAGGAGAAGGGATTGCTGTGTGGCCATCCCCCCTGGGGGGGTGATTTCTCGCTTTCTGTCTCTCTGTCTCTCTCTGTCTGTCTGGCGAGCGCACGCACCCTATAGCAAAAAATAAAACAAAAAACCTCTCCAAGAGATCAGCAAGTGCTGTTAAGAACTGGCGTAGGTTAATAAACAGGTGTGCATTTGTTTTCTGTTAAAGCTTACAGCTGATAGGAAGAAAGCCCAGCTACTTTATATGAGGACACAAAAGAGAACAAAAGACAGAATTTATAAACGTCCCAGGAGCTAATTCAGAAGATTTAAAAACAAAAACAAAAACAAAAAAATTAGTTCTTCAAGTAAAAGGTTGAAGTTTGATTAAAAAAAAAAAAACTTGATCACTTTTTGTAAAAATGCACTCCTAAAATTAAAAAATATGTATTAGATTTCTAAGAAGGCATACTTTCTTTTTAGAATTACTTTATTTAACTTTATTTATTTATTATTTTTAAAGAAATGCTCCCAGAGTGAGACACACAGAGAGAAAAAGTGAGAAAGCCTCCAGGTCTGGGACTGGAATCGCAGTCGGCCATGTAGGAGTCCAGCACCCTTACCACCACGCCATCTGCTGGGCCCCGAAGATGTACTTGCAATACATGCATTGAGTTACTACTCTTCCATATTTATTCACATTCAGATTGGAGCCTCCTTAATATGAAAAACAGCATATTTTTTTATCTTCACAGTATCAAAACATTCAAAGCCATTGAATGTGGCCGACCCACAATAGTGCATACTAGGTGCTGCTGCTCTGTGGGTTGAAGCCACGTAGGAGGCAGGGTTTGATTCCCAGCTCTCCCTAAACAGTTGGGCATGGTGGCATCTGCCTGTAGTCCCAGCTTGCGGGGAGGCTAAGGCAGGAAGATGGTGACATAGCAAGAACCTTTCTAAACAAATAAACAAATAAACACACACACACACACACACACACACACACACGGACATACGCAGACAAAAAAAATCATTTAACAAATGAACACCTAATATGTAGCAGGAGCTATATTAAGCACAGACATGGCCTACAACAGTCAGAAAAAAAAAAAATCAAAAGCTGGCAAGCACCAGGGAAGGGAGAAAATCTGATTTCCAGGGTCAACACACCATTAAGTTCAACTGTCCAGCTTTTGACAAAAAAGAAATCAGAAGAAAAAAAAGAAACTGTCCTTGAAAAATCCCGATGTCAGATCAGTAGGGGAAACATTCTCTCCACTATTCTGAGAGAACTAAGAAGGATATGGAGAAAGAGAAGAAAACAATGCATAAAAAAATAGGAACATCAATAAAGAGACAGAAAAATAAATCAGAAAGAAATTCTGGAGCTGAAAAACATTATAACTGAGATGAAAATTTTACTAGAAGATTCAGAAGCAGATTTGAGCAGGAAGAAGATAAATAATTAGTGTACTTGATGATAGGAAAAAAGAATTCATTGAGTCTTAGAAGGAGAAAAAGAGATAGAAGAAAAGTGAACGAAGCCAAAAGGAGCTTTAGGACACTACTGGGTGGAGCTCCGTAAGTACTGAGGACAGAATTCCAGGCTGCAGGGCCTGGGGCAATGACATCTATAAATGTGAGTCTTGCTGTAATGAATTGTTTTTTCCAGTGACAGTGGGATGCTCCCTCCATCCCATCCCTGGCAGAGCACTGTGAGACCCATATTCACACCTCCTCATCGCTGTTATAGAACATAGGCATTCTTCTTTGATTACTTTAAGTCTATTGGAAACAAAGACTTGTGCTTTTAACCAATTGCTAACCTAAGGATTTCTAAACCTACCTATAACCTACAAGTTTCCACTTCCAGATGTCCCCTCTCTCTGGGCCAGGCCAATGTCAGAATTTTTTATGCTGATTTATAACTTTGTCTGGGTCTCCTGCTCTCAAAACTGAATAAAAAGAACCACTGTATTGGTGCACTCAGAAAACGCTTTTGTTTTCCAAGTGAGTCACTCAATTTTGTACTTAGAATAAACATATTAACTATTATTCAACAGAGCCTTGGTTATTTCCATTGATAGTATTGTGGTAGTGTCAAAAAGGAAGAGAGGGAAAATGCAGAAGATAAATTACTCAAAAAAAAAAAAACTCGGGGCCCAAACTTCCTGAATCTGATGAAAGACATGAATATAAACATCCAAGTAAACTCTGAATGGGATAAATTCAATGAGACCCATTGCATGTCACAATATAATTAAACTGTCAAAAGCCAAAGAGAATCTTGAAAGCAGTAAAAGAATAATGATTCATCACATATGACAATTCTTGATAAGATTATTAGCAGATTTCTCATCAGAAACTTTGAAGGCCAAAAGGCAACAAGTTGATATATTCAAAGCGATAGGCAAAAAAAATCCTATATCTAGCAAAACTGTTCTTTGAGAGTGAAGGAGAGGGAAAGTATTCTCAGATAAACAAAAGCTGAGGGAATTTGTTACCACCAGACCTTCCCTGAAAGAAATGCTCAAGAGTTCTGCAGGTTGAAATGAGGACAAGAGGGGGCCGGCAGTGGTGTGATGGTTAAGGTGATGGACTGCCACACGGCCAACTGTGGTTTGATTCTTGGACATGGTGGCTTGAAATCATGTGTGGCATGTGTGTGTTCATGCCCAGAATCCAGAGAGGAGAATGGAGGAGAAGGGAATGTGATGTAGCCAACGTCCCCAGCCTGCGGAACACACTGTCTTAGTAGCATGTGCTGTGGCAGCTAGGCCGGAGCAGGATTTTTGTAGGTTATTGAAGTTAACCTGGTCTAAATTCAAATCAGAGTGTAAGAACTTTAGGTTGTAAAATATATTCTCTGTAATAACCACAAAGAAAATAGCAATAGAAAGTAACAAAAAAAAAAAAAAAGAAAATAGAAAAGGAATTAAAATGTTTTACTACAAAACAAACATCAACTAAACACAGAAAAAGATGGTAACAAAGGAAATCAAGGACAAAAAAGCTACAAAACATATGAAAAACAAACAGCAAAACGACAGAAGTAAGTCCCTGTTCATAGTGACCCTTAAGGAAGAAGAGAATTCTGACACATACAACATGATGGAATTTGAGGACGTCGTGCTCAGAGACCTAAGCCATCCTATAAGGACAAATATCACCTGATTCCACTTCTATGTGAGATGCTCAAAGCAGTCAGTGGAAAACAGTGGTTGCCCAGGGGTGGAGGAAGAAGGAATAGGCAGGTAGCTCTGAATTGGTACACAGTTTCAGTTTGGGAAGATGGAAAGTTCTGGAGATGGATGGTGGGGATGGTCGCACAAAAACTGTGTGCATCTAATACCACTGAACTACATTAAAATCATTAAGATGGTGAGTTTTATGTTCTGTGTATTTTATGACAATATTTTTTAATGAGTACACATAGATTAAAGAATCATTGTGCTCTTTTTATGGCTGAAGATTTATAAAATTGTCCTCAAAAGGCAGTCATAATATTTGAGTATTGCTGTATTATCTGGCTCTCTTGGAGTGAGATTATGGAAGCCATAGATATTGTTGATGCTATTATCCATGTCAGAAAGACAGTATTGGATAAGAAGGATTATGGTGATGGTCAATATATTTACGTTAAATTCTGTAGTGCATGTTTAGTCCAATAGAAATAAAAATGTTTCAGCTTGTTTTAGTGAGAAATATTGCCCCCATAATTCCATGGGGGCAATAGATCCCAAAGTATTGTACTGAATCAAAGGATCTTTATTTTTTAAGAATTATTTATTCAATTTTTTAATTATTATTTTTAAAAATTTGCTATAGGGCTCTTACACTCACTAGAGAGAGGCAGAGAGAGAGAGAGAGGGAACAAAGTGAGAGAGCAAGTCGCCAGGTCCAGAACTCGAACTACAGTCAGCCATGTGGGAGTCTAGTGCCTCAACCACCACACCACATGCCGGCCCCTTGAGTCAAAGGATCTTTACTAACAAAGCATACACTGGATGAGTGGACTTTAAAAAGCTTGTAGAAGAATATAATTCAAGCACTAGTTTATTTTGGTGAAAAAAATGTTATTAACTGCATGCATATTTTCTTCATATTCATTTTTCATGAACTTTTGGAAGACCCCCTTAGGTTATTCCATCTACACAAAGTTCTGAAAGGACAGAGCTAACCAAGGATAAAGGAAACAGAAGAGTAGTTGTTCTCCTGGATGTGGAGTGAGCACGGATGGGGAAAGAACTCCGAAGACATTGTTGGAGACAGTTATTGTCTAGGCATCAGTAAGGAATTGGGCCATAGAGGTGTGTATACTTTTATAAAAAACTGCACATGCATTGGATGTAATTTTACAGGATATTCAATTCTAATTAATGGTATTTTCATGGGTGAAAAACTTTTCCTCTACCCTCTTAGGTTCATGAAATGGGGACCTACAAATTTAACTGAGAAGACAAATTGACAGGGGAAAAGAAACACACATTGTATTAATACCTGACATGTGCAGGAGTTAACAAGGAAAAACATGGTAGTCAGAGAAACAGATTCAGGAGCTTACATACATTTACCGGAAGAAAGAGGTTGGGTTTCTAGGGGTGACGAATCACAAGATAGCGACTTAGGAATACATGGGGGATCTTGGATGATAGGATCATTTTAGTCAGGTCTGTCTAAGAAAACTCACCCTGGTGTCAGCTGTCTCTGGTCATGAGTTGCTCTCTTCTTCCTTGCATAGGAGAGAGGAGCATCTTCACAAAGGAAAATGTATGTCCTACTTTTTGCAGAAAAAAAAGAGAAACAAAGATTTTTTTTTCTACATCTGTTGATTCTCAGTTGTCTTTGGCTGAGAATAATCCTTCTGAAAAGTGGCATATTTGGGGGTGGCAAATCCTGCTCCCCTTCAATATGCACACCAAAGTATTTAGAGAGAGCTATGAGGGGCTCTTCAAGAAGTTCATGGAAAATGTGTATTATGAGATAACTTAATGGATTAAAATGTTTCCACCAAAATAGACTCAAAATTGAATTCTATCTTTCCACGAATTTTCTGAAGTACACCTGTGAGGATGGGAATCTGAGCTCTTTATTCTATTTTCAAAAATCACTTCCAGGGGGACCAGCAGTTAGTGTAATGGCTATGTCGCTGGACTCCCACGTAGTCGACCGCAGTTATGCGTCCCAGACCCGGTGGCTTAAAACTCACTCTGGGCACGTGTGCGTGCGTGCCCAAGATCCCGAGAGGAGAATGGAGGAGAAGGGATTGCAGCGTGGCCATCCCCCCGGGGGATGATTTCTCGCTTTCTATCTCTCTGCCTCTCTCTGTCTGTCTGGTGAGCGCACGTGCCCTATAGCAAAAACCTCTCCCCCCCCCCAAAAAAAAAATCACTTCCAGAGGGCCTGGGGTAGACACACCCATAGATATTAACAGAGCATTTTGACTCATTGGTAGCAGCACTTTTCCTACTTCCTCGGGACAGTATCTTGCGAATGTATACAAGCCCCCTTATCTCTGTTAAAGTACTATTCTTACTGATTCTTTTAGGAAACACAGAAAACCCACCTATTACCTACAAGGCCCTGCTTCCAGATGTGCTGCCTTTTGGGGACAAACCCATGGGAAAATGCTTTTCACTAATTCTGAACCTTGTGTGTTGCTCTCAAAACCAAATAAAAGGAACCATTGTATCTGAGCACCCTGAGAAAATTACATTTGCCTTTTCTGGGTCTGGTCACTCATATTCATGTTTAGAAATAAAACACATTAATTGCTACTTCTGCAGAGTTGGTTATTTCCTTTGACACTTACTTAGTGATATGTGAAGTTTACTTTGAAATCAGATGGATTGACAGATACATCATGGAGATTTGATAGATAAGTGTGTGTGTGTGTGTGTGTGTGAGTTTTGCTGTGTGTGTGTACATATATATAGCAAAGGGGGGCCCAGCCATAGTGTGATGGCTGAGGCAGCTGGATCCCACATGGCCTGGTTTGAGTTCCAAACTGGTGTCTTGGGAAACAGGCTGGCACATGTGCATGTGTGCCTAGAATCCCCAAATGATGGAGAAATAGAGGAAAAGAGATTGCTGTGTGACAATGGCCTACAGAGAGGTGTGTTCTCACTTTCCCTCTCTCTGTGTCTTTCTGTCTCTGTTTCTCTACCTCTCTCCAATAAGTGCATACCCAATCTGGAAAACTGAACTAAATATACATAATATCACCTACTGGTCCCAGAACCTGCACTTCAGCAAGGCTCCAGGTACTTCCCATACACATGAAAGCTTATGAAATTCTGCTTTAGTGGACTTGCCACTTTCTTTCTAGAAGGCACTAAACACTGGAACTGATCTCTGGCTTAATTTAGAACCCAGCTGTCAAGGGAGAGAGAGGTGCTCTCAGGCTGGGCAGAGTGGGCTCCTGGGAGTTAAACTTGGTAATAAAATTAAGCACCTAGCCAGTCCCATAGCTTAGTAGTTAAGGGGTCCAGGGCCCATGTGGACAACCCTTGAATCCTGGTCCGAGGTTTGAATAATATGCTGAACATATGTGCATGCATCCCCCAGTCCAGACAAGATGGGCAGGTGGAGGAGAAGGGCTTGCACTGTAACCACGACCCATCGGGGAGTTTCTTCTTCCCCCTCTCTGTCTCTCTCTGGTGGGCACGTGCATCCTCTTGTAAATAAATACATATTTAAAAAGCAATGAGACCTCATGTGTACCCTGAAGCTGTATAGTGGGTACAACTGTTACAAATCTATACTCAAAACCAAAATGTTAAAGGTAAACATACTGGAAGGAAAAAACATATAATACATAGATATTTATGTTATATTTATTGCATATGAAGACTCAAGGAATTACATATTATGAAAAAACTATGCATGGATTTCAAAAGTCTTTGCACCAAAATAAAGTTGCACCTTGACTCCACTTTTCCACATAATGTTGATGTCTGCTTGAATTCGTCAGATACTGGCTGGCTGCTCTTTGTCGCCCTCGACTGCTGTGGTGGGGTCTCAGGAAAGGCTTTGCAGAGGTGAGTGTGGAGCTGGGTCTTGGAGGCTGGGACACTAAGGCAGGAGGAGTAGTGGAAACCAACGGTAAGAGCAGAAACCAGGGCACAGAGGAGGCATTGACTGTAGTCACCTCCTCAGGGGCACGTGAGGACAGAGGACTCAGAGCCCTGACTTCTGGAAGACGGATAAGCAGGAGGTAAGGCATGCACTGGGCACTGATTCCCACAAAGGACAAATATAAAATTTCTCTTTGGCTCTTCTTTTAACACGTGCTTAGTAAGGACCTATGGTGAGCAGAGCAGAGGTGGGTGGGCGGGGACAAGCAGTCAGTATTTCACTTGACCTGCCTTGTAAGGTCTTGCAACCAGTCACGTTAAATTAAAAGTGGGGAGACATGGATTGTATTGGAAGGGTCGAGATCAGTGATGCGGATAACGCGTACCATGGGAATCTTTAAGGAGAGATCAGTGAGGGGTTTCATTAGAATTTAGACACACTTTTTCTCCCCAGGAAGGAAAAAGCACCCCGTTTTTATTCATCTATTCACCGTTCCTTCCTGAGGCATACACTTACCTGTGCAGCAGCGGCCTAATCATCATCCCTGCCGATAATGAGCACATGCTAAATGTCAAGTGCAGAGTACTTAAGAAAAAGATCTCAAGGGCATCAAAAGAGTCTCTTTCAAACACAAGAAATGAAAAGAACCTCTCCCCACAGAATCTTCCCTTGAGGGCCACGGGGATGACTTTGAAGAAAGGTCCTTTCCTGACCTGAGGAGAGCCCTAAGATCCCCAGCCCTCCTGAGCCCAGCCTCGCAGGAGCCCATGAGCTCAAGTTGGGAAGAGAGGTCTGTGGGCAGGACACTGTGAGTCTCTCCACTCCTTCTGGAGTCCCTCGGAAGCCCCCAGTGAGCAACTTCGTGCCCAGGTTGACCTGACCCCCGTGGAGAGAGAGGATGGCTGAAAGCCGGATGGTGGTTCAGAGCCATCTTTCCAGCCAGCATGCCTCTGGAGCTTTGGTGCAAGGTTGTGCTGTCTGCCAATGAGGGCCCATTCTCACGGTCTTTACTGAGGCCTGAGAACCCTGTGGCTCCCTGCTGGGAGTCTGCTCCTGCCTCCATGCCACCTGACTCTTGTGCAGCTGCAGGTGTGCGCTGTGGAAACAGCTCACTCTGCCCATCCCTCTGCTCGACCTTGACCATTTATGCTCAAAGGAGATTCTTCCATTTCTCCCTTCAGCCCTGCCCCCCCAAATATTAACATAGGTTCAAACAAAGCTACCAATATCCAAAGGTGCTGCTGTTTCTATGAGAATTGTTTCCCATCCAAGAAGACAAACATGTGAAGCACTCCATTTGTTAAGTACAGTTGTAAGAGCCAGCCACCACTTCTGATCACGCTAACACAGACACCCTTGGATCATCTAAAGTCTAGTGGCTCTCCCACTGGGGAACTATTGCCTTGTCCTGTGTCCTTATGGGCCATGAGATTGCAAGTAAATAAGCACCAACATCTCAATCAGCTGGAGATAATGGACGACGAGGGAGGTATATAAAAAAGCAAGCATGGCAACCTGCAAGCAATGGTCTCTAGGTGATGGGTAAGTGGCTTGTACTGGTTTGCTAGGGCCTCGCAGCAGCGTGCCACAGGCTGGGTGGCTTAAACAATGAGACATGTTGTTTCACAGTTCTGAAAGCCAAGATCAAGTTGTCCATAGGGTTGATTTGTTGATTTCTTCTGGGCCTTTTTCTTCCCTGGAGATGGTGTTTTCACCCTGTGTCTTCACATGGTCTTCCCTCAGGGCATGTCCATACCCTAATCTCCTCTTCTTACAGAACTAACTATATTGGATTGGGGTCTACCTTTTCTGGGGGGGGTGGGGGGAGGTTTTTGCTATAGGGCACAAGCATTTGTCAGAAAGACAGAGAGAGACAGAGAGACGGAAAGTGAGAAATTGTGGGAAGCTGCGCACCAGCAAGTCTGCCGAGGTTTCTCAGAGAGCAAACAATTACCATGATTGGTTCCCTTCCAAAAACCTGACCTTCGAAACCTTGCTCTGATTGGCCACTAGAATCCCTCAAATTTGCATATCCGGCACCTCATGATTGGTCCAAAAGCAACCAATCATAACCCACCATTAACAACCAATCA
>NW_006208936.1:1222439-1229243 GCF_000334495.1 Tupaia belangeri chinensis | reverse complement strand
GAAGAGCTGAAACACCGCGCAGTCTCCAGACGACCCTGAAGATCCTGAAGAGCTGACACCGCATCGTCTCCAGACGACTTGGGAGACCCTGAAGAGCTGTAACACTACATCGTCTCCGGACGACCCTGAAGAGCTGTGACACCGCGTCGTCTCCGTGCTGCTCACAGTAGACGATGTGACACTGCGTCGTCTCTGTGCTGTACCGTGCTGCCCACAATAAAGGGACGACACTGTCGTCTCCGTGCTGTAACACTACGCCGCTTGTCCCGGCTCTCACTCCTTCACTCAGGAAACCTGTTCGGCTGTCCCCCCGGGTCGGGACAAGAAATCACTCCCCCAGAGGGGATGGCCAAGTCACAATCCCTTCCCCTCCATTCTCCTCTCAGGGTCTTGGGCACGCACGCACATGCACCTGGCATGAATTTAAGCCACTGGGTCCAGGACTAGAACCGTGGTCGACTACATGGGAGTCCAGTGACATACCCATTATGCCAACTGCTGGTCCCAGGATTAGGGTCTACTTTAATGTCTCATTTTTAAAATCTTTTAAATTTGCCAAAGTGTGTATGCACTCACTAGAAAGTGAGAGAGAAAGTGAGAAGCACCCCTTCAGGGGGGCATGGACATGCTGTAATCCTCCGCTAGAGATTTTGGACACACACACACACACACACACAACGTGTTTCTCAAGCCACCGGGTCTAGGACTTAAATCATGCAGTTGGCCAAGTGGGATCCAGCCGCTTTAGCCACTGTGCCATGGCTGGTCTCCTCCTGCCTCATTTCAGCTTTACCACCTCTTTAAAAGCCCTGTCTCTAAATACAGCTGCATCCCACGGTACTGGTCATCGGGACTTTAACAAATCTTAGGAGGACCCAACTCAGCCCTCAACATGAGTGTCCACTTCAACATTTTTCTGACTTTGCTTGGTGTATAAACCTTTTCATGATACAACATTGAGGGAAATTTAAATCAAAAGAATGTATTTCTCGTTTACAATTCTTCCACATTGACAGGAGGTAGAGTGTAACACCCAGCCAAGTGAAGTTTATAGAGTTTTATAAATTTCACACCGTCCACACCACCCTGCTTCCTCTCCCGGCCTCCACCAGCAGAAACAGGACAGAATGCAGCATTCTGTGTTTTAGTTACAATGGCTGTTAAAAATCTCATAGTGCTCAGTTGAGCATCTTAATATCTCTGAGTGGTAGAAACACTATCAATTATCGTCAAAGTCTGAAACCACAGAGGCTTCAACTGTACTGAGAATGCTTCAGTAAGACCCAGCTACAGTTCAAGTGTCTGGCCTTGGGAATTTAGGTTGTAACTAGACTTGGAATGGGGCAGTACTGGGGAGGGCAGAGAGGGAAGGGATTGGCACAGAGGCAGATTCCTCATGAATAATCAACGCCAGTTCCCCGGAGGGAGCTGGATGTCATTAATTAGTTCCCGGGGGACTGGGTGGTTGTGAGAAGCAAGCTGGCTGCTGGCAGGTCTTTCCTTCTTTGCACATGCCTGCCTTCCTTTCTGTTCTCGGCCATGTTGTGACATAGCACCAGAGGCCAGGTCCAGGTCCATGTTCATGGACTTTCCAGCCCCCAGAATCGTGAGATAAATAAACCTATTTTCTTTATTTAAAAAATTACCTTGTCTCAGGTACAAGTTTATTATGTTGCAAAAAAAAAAAAATCCATTGTTTCTGTGAATTTTTTGAAACCCCCTCATACTATCAGGCTACAGAAGATTTTAAGTTATGGAAGGAATAGAGGAACCAGAGAAAGGGAAAAAGGGAGGAGTACTTAGAGTTGCTCGGTGTGACCACTGACTTCCAACATTTGCACACACAAGCTTAGAGTTGGGCCTGCTTCAGTCTGCTTTTCATTCTTCAAGAAATGGTGATGGAAATTTTTAGTTATTATTATCCTTTTTTATCCATAGATAATGGATACAGGGTAGAAAACAAATACACAACACAAATTCCACAGAAGTCCAAGAAACTGACAGGGATGCAGGACATCAGAGCTGGGCATTGCCCTGGTCAACAGCTTGGAGTGACCTTCAGAGGTCACGTTTTCTGCTGTAGCAGACCTCTCTGTTAATTGAGGTGACAGTTTTAGTCTATGTCTAGGAGAGTGGAGAGGAAAGGCAAACTCAGAATATCCTGGATGCCACTGTCTGTGACATGCTAGGCAGTAAGATCCATGAATATATAGGACACAGGTGACATTTTTAAAAATTAAAAATAAGGGAGAACTTTCAAAATGTGCAAGTTCAGCATCCCACAGTAGAGGACTTTGAGATAATTTAACATTTCCTTAGTGCTACCTGCATTGACTTGGTTTGGATGAAATTCATTGAAAACACACATGAGCAAGCACTTGCGTTCACAGGCACATGGGGGTCTGATTGGGGTCCTGGCAGAAAACACATACTCAAACAGTACCATTCAGGGGAGTTTGCAAAACTGGCTGTCTGTAAAGGAAGATGATAAGGATAGTGCAGTATCTGGGGTACTTCAGGGAACCAAATCAACAAAAGGTCAGAGGCAAGGAAGCCCGTGACGCCATCCATTCAAGCCAGCCTGATGGACCAAAAAACAAGAAAGAGTGGCCAGGGAAGGAGTCCACTATGTGGCTAAATAGATTCTAAAGTCAGATTGTTCGGGAAATCCAAGCTCTTCTTCACCTTGTATCTGGTGGGTGAATTACACAACCTTTCAGTAAACTGTTGATAATGATATGGCAAAGAGATTAAAAAAAAAAAAGAACACTTTTGAATACTGTACCTTATTAACTAGGCAGGAGGAAGGAGTTAAA
Source organism: Tupaia belangeri chinensis (assembly GCF_000334495.1). NCBI lineage: Eukaryota > Metazoa > Chordata > Mammalia > Scandentia > Tupaiidae > Tupaia > Tupaia belangeri. Next base: position 1,226,427 of record NW_006208936.1, on the reverse strand, counting down.
ACTAGCTTGGAGTTCATTCACTCCCTTTACAAAGGGACACTCTTGGTTTGGAACATCTGGTCAACCAAAACAGTGAGTGAGGAGACCACAGACATCTGCAAGAGGACGAGATGTTATTGGATGTCGTTAGCAGGCTGTCCCCACCTAGTAACTTTAAGTAACTGAGCCCTCACTACACAGCAAGGCTCCCTGGGGAGGAGGCCCCATGAGCAGTTCTGCTCTCAGGTTACAAGATGGAGCCGCTCCAGCAGGTCAAGCCCCACTCTGTGCAGCTCCTTGGAGACCCTCATGTGGACCCCCTCTATTCATCTGGGTTGAGAGTGTGTGTGTCTGACGTGGGATGGAAGGTGCTTGGTCTCCACCAGGAAGTGGTCTGCAGCGCTGGGCCTCCTGCAGCCCAGAATGACCAGGCATGCTTAGTACGAGGGCAGCTCTCGTGTGGTGAGCCAACTAGACAACTGTATCAGAGCAGAGAGAGGAGAGACCAGTGAGAGGCCCGGGACACAGAAGGAAAAGAGGTGCTCTCTCAGCCTTGTGTAGGTGTGCATCCGAACTGAGGGCAAGGCCTCCTTGGAGTTTACGCTCTGGAGCCCGTCTTGCCTCACCTGGTCCTGCCCAAGCCCATCCTCTGACTTAGCGCACTCGGTCACTGTGAACATTGGGCAGTTACTCCCAGAATCTTACAGGTGCTCAGTAGACGCCCTTGTGCAGCAAGGTTGTCAAGCCTGTTTTCTAGCTTCCTGCCATTCGTGTGTGCTCTGAGGAGCCATGCTTGCCTCACAGCAAATTCTAAGACCCCCCTCAGACCCGCTGAACCTTTATCTGAATTTTCACCTGATCCCCAGGTGAGTCGGGTGGATAGTAAGGTTTGAGAGGCTCCACTCTGATTCTCTGCAACCTTTTGTGGCTTATCACAGCTAACGGAGGAAACAGTAAGCACAGTTCAACTCTTCATTGACTCCAAGCTGGGCTGCCAGCTAATGTTTAGTGCAAGGCATGTTCGCAGCTGTTCTTGAGGAGTTTCAAGAATGAGCTTGTCTCCCAGTGACACAGTTGGTATAGTTTCTATGTGTACCCCAAGAAGCATGTGCTGGAAAGTTAATCCCCAGTGCAACAGTGCTGGGAAGTGGGGCCTAGAGGGGTGGATTGGGCCATGAGGGTGGAGTGAATGAATAACTGCAGTGAACTTGCTGTAAGAAGAGAAGCTCACCCACTTAGATGCTATCTTTGCCCTCTCTTTCTCTTGCCTTTTCACCTCTGCCATGGGATGTCCCAACAAGAAGGCCCTTGCAAGGGCGGAGGCCAGCCCCTGGATCTTGGACTCCAGTGTCTAGAACCGTGAGACAGTGGATTTCTGTTCATTATAAATTGCCCAGCCTCAGACATTTTGTTATAGCAGCACAAACGGACTAAGACACCGCTCATTCACGGGCTCAGTTTTCTTCTGTATCTCTGTGAACCTAACACACACGGCTGCTATTGAGAGTACGTGAGTAAATAGATGCCAAACCCCAGATGTGGTACCCAGGCTTGGGAGACGCTGGTAGGCCCAGCTCCTGCTGCAGTAGGGGGGTTATGCCCGGAAAACTGAGCTGTGTGTTCCACCAATTCGAGAGAGTACGCTAAGAAAACCTGACTGTGACATGTTGGTGACTTTATACTCCCCATACTCCTCAAAACCAAAAGCTGCTCACTCTGTTCCCAAACTGATGTGCAGATCACTACACAGAAGAGACCAGGGGGCAAAGGAACCAGCCCATCATGACTAAGGATGGCACACACACAGGCTCCTACTTATTCCTAATTGCATTCCACGGTTATGGACAAATGGGTATTGTTGACTGGCAGGGCTCACTTTCACAGCATTCTGTACCAGAAATTAAGATTTATAAAGGAAATTTTGATGTCCATTCTTGGTTAATAAAATTCTCCCAGATAGTAGAGTAGTAAAGGGGAGAATTCTCTGTCTTTCTCTGGAGACACTGACCATCTACGAACTCATGAAGAGATAGAATATTTGAAGTTTGGTAAGAACCAAACAAAATACAGTGACATTTTAAAAATTCAAAATCATAGTCAATGCATCATTTCTGTTGCAAATTTATTGTATATAGTGATTTAAGACTATGGAGTTGACAGAAGGTTAAGGTTGTCTTCATATTTATTAGTAATTTGTGTATAATTGTATTCAGTAAGTGAAGGAAGGATAAAGCTAATTTGGTGGATAAAATGTTTTGTAATTCCTCACAAAGATTTTTTTTTCTTTTTTTCTTTATGGAGAAGAGTGAGAAGTGGGAGTGTAGAAGAGAGAGGGACAGAGTTCTTTTTTCCTTTTATTTATTTATTTTTTCTGATAAGGTTGAGATCCTTCTGCTTGGCTTCCCAATTAGCTAGGAGTTCAGGCATCACAACCATGCCGACAGGTTCAGGTTGGCTCAGAAACTGAACCCGGGCTTCCCATGTGGCCTCCAGGCACGAGTGGTGGTGCTCCCTGTGTGCCTCCATTGTGGGGCCGCCACAGTAAACTCCCAGCCCTAGTCCCTGGCTATGTGATTAGCAGCTCGGATATGCTGATTTCAGTTTTCCCTCCAGGAAGGTCAAGGGTCAGTCAGGGTGATATATAATTACCACTGTCTCACAGTTTTAAGACAGACACCCACTGGGTTGCTCAAACAATGCCTACAGTCCCATAATGTCAGTGTTGATGACGAACACTCTCGAAGCTGTGAACTGCGGGCAGACTGAGAATATCAATTTTGGAACTTTAGCACTGATATTAATTGCATGTGAAAACAAAGAGACCCTTGGTTTTCAGGGAAACTGGCTTGAAAAATCACACAAGGAATTACCATTTAATTCTTTTTTTTTTTTTTTTTTTTTTGGAGAGATTTTCACTGTAGGGCGCGTGCGCTTGCCAGACAGACAGAGAGAGACAAAGAGACAGAAAGCGAGAAATCACCCCCCAGGGGGGATGGTCACGCCACAATCCCTTCTCCTCCATTCTCCTCTCGGGATCTTGGGCACGCACGCACACGCGCCCGGCGTGAGTTTTAAGCCACCGGGTCCGGGACACGAACCGCGGTCGACTATGTGGGAGTCCAGCGACATAGCCATTACGCCAACTGCTGGTTCCCACCATTTAATTCTTTACCTTGAAGCACTGTAGAGTAAATGCTGATAGTTACTTGAACTGCCCAGAAGAAAACTGCCAACTCCATAAGAAAGGGCCATTTTGGACAGGCAGACCTTTCCAAGGAATGTACTTCCGGTAACAAATGGGGCATTTTACGTTTATTACATTACTGTGATGGTAATAAAAACTTCCTTTTTTTTTTGGAGAGGTTTTTTGCTATAGGGCGCACGCGTTCGCCAGACAGACAGAGAGACATAGAGACAGAAAGCGAGAAATCACCCCCCAGAGGGGATGGCCATGCTGCAATCCCTCCTCCTCCATTCTCCTCTCGGGATCTTGGGCACGCACGCACACATGCCCGGCGTGAATTTTAAGCCACTGGGTCCAGGACGCAAACCGTGGTCGACTACGTGGGAGTCCAGCAACATAGCCATTACGCTAACTGCTGGTCCCAGTAATAAAAACATTTTTAAGGAGAAATGCAAGATGGTTTTAAAATGAAGTGTAGATTTGAAGAGTAGGATAGGGTTAGAAAAGGTGTTAGACCAGGGGCAATTCCTAATGAGAATGTTTTACTTTGAAGCAAATTAAAAAACAGAAAAGAATAAAATATAGTTTGGTGTTCAGGTTTGGAATTCAATTTTGAATAAACTGAGCACGTCCTTGTGTGACTTGAGGTCGAGCTCTCTGATAAGACCTTCAGGTGTTTTAAAAACTGGCAGGAGATACTGAATGTGGCAAAAAGCACTTACAAAGAAGTGGAAGCACCAGAGGCTGGGATGGACTGAAACACTGTTGAGAGCTTCACTCCTTTGCCCAAGCCTGTGGGCACCACCACCCCGGGAGTCTGGTACA
>NW_006208936.1:1176607-1222408 GCF_000334495.1 Tupaia belangeri chinensis | reverse complement strand
CTGCTGAAGGGACACAGCTTTGTTTAGAAAAGGAAGCTACATTTTTGGTTCCCTGTTTTCTGACTGAGTCCTTGGCAATGTCAAGAGACAAAATTACAGTATATTTAGTTGAAAGATCTTAACTGACTTTTCTGTGGAATTCTAGAATCAGCGAATACCTCCTGGTAGAAAACACTGAGTCCTGATAAACAGAACAGAAGTGGTGCACTTGACAGGCAGAACAGGGCTGAAGAAAGAAAGAAAAAAAAACAAAAAAATAAACAGATGGGTCATTATGAAGTTGCTTTCCTTACAGCGTTAAAAACAGAGGGGACTTCCTTATCATCCCAACTCGGGTTGACTGGACTCTCCTGTGTTTTGGGGAAACTGTCACATTTCACAGTGCAAGTTGGCCCCATGGCACTTAGCACAAATGACTCCATTCCAGTTTGGTCTGTCCTACCTTACCTAGTGAGGGAAGAGGCAGGTGCAAGCACACGTGTGGTCAGGGTATAGAGACATGTGCATGCCCACGTGTGGTCAGGGTATAGAGACAGGTGCATGCCCATGTGTGGTCAGGGGATCGACCTGTGGGATGGAGCCAGCTTACAAGATGGGGTCACTCTGGTCAAGATTGTGTTAGAAATCATTCACCGCTCTCCCTCAAAGCCAGTCACTAGACACTGCTGGCAGCTAGACCTGCTTTCGACCTGCTCACTCTAATGACAGCTGAAACTACCATTTTCCATACCACTGCTGCCTTCCAAACCAAGAAAGTAGCCTCTTGGCCTGGAGACACTGAGCAAAGACTTCGAGCAGTGACCCACCACGAGCTAGTTGAGAAATGGGAACATGACATGCAGGCTTGCACCTGCGAGATAAAAGGGTCTAGCTGAGAGTACGTTTTAAAAGTTGAGGAAAAATACATTAAAGAACAAAGCTTCGACTTAGAGTCGTGGAAACCATGATAAAAACTAGAAGCTATCACCACAGACCCTCAAAGAGCAGCTGAAAATGTTGATTAACTACGGTCTGAATGTCTGAAGTCCTATGATGTGTGAGCCCACTCCCAAATAGAAGAATGACGTGAGTCATCTGACACATAACCTCCAAAGGGAAAACACATGCACAACCCCCTCCTGGCTGAGATAAAAAACCCTCGCTTCAGCTCCTATTCTGCAACCCATTTCTGGGTCCCCCTCCTTGCTTGGAAGTTGTGTTCTTTCTTCCCTCTCTCTCTCTTTTTTTAAAGGTTTTTGTTGTAGGGTGTATGTGATTGCTGGAGAGACAGAGAAAGACAAGGAGAGGGAAAGTAAGAAATCAACCCCCCAAGGTGGATGGCCATGTCACAATCCCTTCTCCTCCATTTTTCTCCTGGGATTTTGGACATGCACGCACATGCACCCTGCATGATATCAAGTCACCATTTCTGGGACTTGAACCATGGTCAATCATGTCCACTGCCTTAATGTCCAAGTCACCTGCTGGCCCCATCTTTCCTTTCTTTCTTAATAAACTCTGCCTTAGTACTCCTTCATTTGTCCACGTACTTTGTGAGCATGAGACAAGAACCTGGTCATCTTGTGGTTCTGAACCCAGCACTGCTGTTGGGCCAGTGCAATCCGATAGCCTGTCACTAGCGCACAAGGGTAGTCCAGAACAATGGCCTCCCATAAACTGGGCTTCGCATCAGAGATGTTCCAAGAAGAGAACGGATGAGGAAATGCTTTCCTTCTTATCTAACAAGCTCAGTTTGGACCTGGGTTAGAGTCCCTAGCTCTCCTTCATGAGGGTGATCTTCCCAATGCAGAGATATTTTTCTATATCTTACAGCTGGATGTCCAAAGAAGTAAGCACTCAGGATTCTTCAGAAATAAAATGCATCCAATGAGTTGAAAGCTACCTCTGTCCTGCACTGGTAGTTATCCCACCAGGAGATCCACCTTGGGTTTAACATTCCTGGGGCCAGAGCTAGGACTTTTCAAAATTTAATGTAGAGTAAGTTTTCATTTTATTCCATTAAAACGGCAGTCTTTCAGCAAGTTTTCCCCTTCAATTAGCAATAAGTTCAGCATTTACTTATTTCCCTGGTTCAGCAAAAAGATTTACATGATATTTACACTAAAGATTTAGTCAAAGAGCATCATTTGACGGAAACGACTCGTTTAAATTTCACCAATAAAACTAGAGACAATTTTTAGAATATGTTTTTTATTTCCAGAAACGAATGTACATTGCTTTGCATGCTTAATAGGCATGGAATCATTCCAAAATGAACAGACATTTTATTTCTAATTTTAAAATGATTTGAGTTATTCAAAAGTTTCTCATTACTTATCTCGTTTGTCCTTTCTATGTGGAAACTATATATTTTTTCCAACTGATAAACTTGGTCTTTAAATTACAGTAAACATACTGTACAGACAGACCCGGTTTCCAGAATATCAGTTTAACTACCGTTTTCCTTTCCATGGGGAACAATCCATTTATACTCATCCCATTTGAAAGACAAATGTGGAGAAAGGGTCGGGGGGAAAATCCACTCGACTTCAATTTCCCCCTGTTTCTTATATCTTTCCCATTATGTGGTCACCCTCAATCTCAGTGCATGATCAGTCCTACTTTACGATCATGTGATCTGTTTGTTTGACCTTGGGAACTGCTATTTGCCCCTACCCTGTTAGTCACAGTCCCATGATAGAAGGCGGAGGAGATTCTAACCTACACAGAGGCCGGCCATTGCCATGACCCCAGCCACAGCCACCCTGCGCGCTCCCAGGCCCTCCCCTGGGAGGAGTCTGGGCTTCCTGCACCCACTCCTGCCCCACTCTGCATCTCTGGTGCCCCAAGGCAACCCCAGCGCCTCTGCTCCTGTAATTCCACGCCCAGCAGCGCTTCCCTGCCTTCACCCCATGCAGCCGCGGTGTCCAGTGGGTCCTTGTTTCATACCTACACACAGCCCTACCCACTAGCCCAAGATGACAGGGCTGTCAAAATGGGGAGAAGAACTTTAATCAGTTTTCCTCCAAAAAGGCACTGAAAATTCCCCTGCACATCTTAAAAACCAGTCAGAGAACATTCATTAAGGTCAGGGCCGGTGTTTCTCTGAGGCTTTAATTTGCAGACCTTCCACTAGACACCGATTCTTGATTCTACATGGTACCAGCTACATCCCAAAGGGTGAAACCCCAGCTTGCTTTGCTTCTTGTCCATCAGAGACGAACTCTCTGGCGTCCCAATGCTCCTCTCTCATTGTCCCCTTTGACCTATTTCTGATTTGCTAAGCTAAGGCCCCATGCTTTTGCTTCATTTCTGGCTTTTTAAATGATGGCATTTATTCTGCCGTAGATATGGAGAGGGGCGTCCAACTTCAGATGGGCAGCCTGGCCAGGACACCCTGTGGAAGGCTGACTTCTGGGGACCTGAGAGGAGTTTGCTGTCTGTGGTGGGCCGACCAATGGCCCCCCAAGCTGTCACATCCTAGTCTCTGGAACCCTGGAGGTGTGATTAACATAAGGATCCTGGGAGCAGCAGTTAGCATAATGGCTATGTCGCTGGACTCCCAGGTAATCTACCGCGGTTCGCGTCCCGGACCCGGTGGCTTAAAACTCACGCTGGGGGCATGTGCATGCGTGCCCAAGATCCTGAGAGGAGAATGGAGGAGAAGGGATTGCGGCGTGGCCATCCCCCCTGGGAGGTGATTTCTCGCTTTTTGTCTCTCTGTCTCTCTCTGTCTGTCTGGTGAGTGCATGCACTCTATAGCAAAAAGAAAAAAAATAATAATAATAAGGATCCTGAGATGGAAAACTCTTCTGGATTATCTGGGTAACCCTAATGTCATCACAAGGCTCCTGAGAAGAAGGGGGCGAGGAGTCAGTCAGAAAAAGATGTGGGCAGACAGAAGCAGAGGCTGGACAGATGCAGGACAGATGCCGAGCCCTGAGCTAGGGACGTGTGCAGCCACTGGAAGCTGGGAAAGGTAAGGGGCCGATCTGCCCCGAGTCTCCTGAGGGAACAGAATTGTGCAACACCTTCATCCTAGCGTAGCGGGACCTACTTTCAGGTGCCAAGATAATGCATTTGTGTTGTTTGAAGCCGTGAAGTTTGTGGGAGCACGTCCCAGCAGCCATGGCAAACGCATGTGACCCCTTCTGTTTACACTTCACTCTTCCGTGCTCATCGCCGTCATTGGCCCTTTACTGACTGCCGCTTATTTTATTTTATATTTTATTTACTGTCAGAGGACACGTGCACTTGTCAAGAGAGACAGAGGGAGGGAGAAGAAGAAAGCACAAACCCCCCACCCCCATGGGGTATGGTGCAATCCTTCTTCTCCGTTTTCCTGTTGGGTTTGGGGCACGCACATGTGCCCGCATGTTTTCCAGCCACTGGGGCTGGCACTCAAACCCCACGGGAGGCCATGTGGGATGCGGCTCTCTTAACCGCAAGGTGTGGGGCTGGCGCAGCGTCTGCTCTTTACGAATGTTCTTTCTCCCCATTTTTTAATAAAATTGTTTACTTATTTCTTCTGCAAATGAGAGAGGCAGAGAGGACAGCAGCGTTCCCAACCGAATTCTAGGGCTGCAACCAACCCAGAGTAAGCCAGACCGATCACGGGCACACCGGGGCCTCCCGTGTGGGCCTCCTTGCAGAGTCAGAGAGCCACTGAGCCCCCGCTGGCCCCTCTCCCCTCCTGTTTCTGCCCGTATTTCCCTGCAGACCCCTGAGTTCTGAGCACTGCTCCCTCCCCCTAAGTGGCCTGACGCTGCTCCTGTTCCCCGAGAGTGTCTGGATCTGCGTCTCCCACCAGCTCCCACCGGGATGCCCACTCTAGAGACGGGAGCCAGGCGGCTCTTAGCAGGGGCTGGATACCGCCGTATGTGCTTGGCTTAAACACTTTGCTCTCTCTATGTCTCCTTTTCCAAGATTGTTTCATCCTCTTGAAATGAACTGATCATCTTTTAGTTTCACGAGACAGGAGAAAAGCACATCCCTGCCCTTACATGCCATTTCTCACACTTGTACCACTGGCTGGTGGGCCTCATTCTCTCTTTCTTAGAAATGATCACTTTGCTTTTTTTTCTTTTTTGCGTGTGTGTGTGTGTGTGTGTGATATAAACCCTTTATCTTTTCTTCTAAGGTTTAATCTTAAGCTGATTCACTTCAAGTACGACATCCCCAGCCAATGATGCAGCAGTAACACAACACTCTGATTCTGAACACATTGGGAAGGTCCCAGGTTCACACACCAAGGACTCGCTGGCCCGCACGTGTGCCTGCGACCTGTCTAGATGAGGGTTCGTGGCGTGGAGACCCTGTTGGGGGTGACTATCTGCCTCTCCTCTCCTCTCTCATGAAGAAATAAAGAAGTATTAAGAAAAAAATCATCTTTTACGTTACACATCTTCTAGGGCTCTACACCTTTTCTGTTACCCAAATCTATTCCCCTTACATCATAAGGATATCTAGCTCCGCCTATCCAGTTTTTAGATTTATTTATTTAATTTTACTTATTATTATCATTATTACTATTGTTTTGTAATTTACTGTAGGCACATATGTCCACCAGAGGCGGAGAGAGAGAGAGAGAGGGAAAGTGAGAAAGCAAGCCATCAGGTCTGGGACTCGAACCACAGTTGGCCATGTGGGTCCAGCGCCTTAACCACCACATCACCTGCTGGCTGCAGGCTGTCCACCGTTTACCTTCTCAGAGACGGTAACTCCCGACTTCCTGTTCTTCATGCAATCAGCCACATCTTTTCTCTACATGTTAAGGTGCACACATACTCTGAGGCCTCACTTCTATCTGTTCACTTCTATCCAAGATTCTATCTTCTAAGACGTCTTCTAAGACGGAATCTTCCTCTTCTGTTCATAGTTTGGTTTATCACAAGAGGAGTAGGAAGTTTCCTCCCTCAAACTTCTGTGTAATGAAAGTTTATGTCGGAAAGTTTTCCAGAAAACAATTGGACCACAAATTTCAAGACCTTGAAAATCTCAGCTCTTTGTCACAGCATGTCATACATTTCAAAAAGTTAAAATCTTGTAAGAATTTCTAAGTAAATAAGTTTGTTATTTATTTATACAATAAGTTAAGGAAATAATTGGAGGCATGCAAATCTTGGGTTCTCAGAAAATTCATGACCTATTTTTCTATGCAAAAATGCATCACGCCTTTTCTAACAACCTAATATTTACATAAATGTATTTGGGATAGAATCATTTATAGGAAATGTGGGACATCAAATAACTGCCCAATCGTAACTGTGTGAGAAGATTTCAAAATCAGATTTCCAGAGGATCAGCTTTCCGAAACTTATGTAATGACATGAGGAGGTGCCTGTAGGCACCATAGTAGTTACAAATCTTAGGAAGAAAAATAAGACCAACCTCCAAGACAAAAAAATGGGTATTTAGCTTGGACTCGGTTAGAAAAACACATGCGACATGCAAATGCTAGCAAGAAAGCATACTAATATTTATCTCTCCATGGTGATATTAAGGGCGATTTACTTCTTAATGCTTTCTGTATTTCCCAGCCTCCACAAGAAACACCTATTACTTTATAATCAGAAAAAAACAAACAAAAACAAACAAACAAAAATGATTCTTCTGATTTTTTTCAGTGTATTTAGTTTTTTCTTCTTTGAGAGAGAGAAACAGTCACTCTCAACAGGAACTTCATGTCCAGACCCAGCCCACCTCAGACAGCCAGGCTCACAGGCAAGTGTATGTCACCTGGCTCCTGCGGAGACTTAAGGATGCAAACCTCGGGCCTTTGCACGTGGCCTCGGCCTCAGAGCATTGGGTTACCACTTCTCCCCTGCAGCCGCCTGACCTTCTTAAATGACTGGCAGCACAGCCAGGAGCTGAGTGCAGCCTGCAGCCAGACCACCTGGGGTCGTAATCCTGCGACAAGTGACAGTCTCTGTGGAGTGCTCAGGACTGCGCCTGCCCCATAAAGGGCCCTGTGAGGGAGCTCTGTGTGAGAGCCCTGCTTAGGCTACAGTGGACAGGACCTCCACATATGTCCCAGCCCGCGGGACAATCGAACAGGCTACCTGAGTGAGAGAGCAGAGGTCTGGAACCGGCGCAGCGTCACAACACGGGTGCGACAGTGTCACAGCTCTGAATGGTATACAGTCGCTCTTTATTGAGGGCCAGAGAACATTCTTATAACACAGCAGGGTGGTAATTGGTTGCCCAATATGTAAATGAAGGATATATTTTGGACCAGTAATTGATTGTTTTGTCAGGGGGCCATTAACCAGGAGGCGGAGCGTAGGGGCGGATTGCTGTCAAGGACCTGATTGAGAAGCTGCTTGCGGATATTAGCTAGGCTGGGGAGCCTAGGGGTGGATTGTTTACTCCCGGAACAGGGAAGTCCGGAGGTCATCGTGTGAAAGTCATTTCAGTCATTTTGGTGCATGTGGCTCTCCACACACGTACACAGGAGGGCCATGACTGTAGAGGCTTCAGCGGCCTCCTGGCTGGTCCAGTAACTATCCGGCCCAGCTGGCCAGTCAACATGTTCCCTAGGAATTATGGCCAGGAAGCTAAGGAAGGATTAGATGATGCTGAGAGCCACCTGGGCTGTAACAGGTGAGCTCGGGCATACTCTACCTTCCTCACTGAGAGCCACCTGGGCTGTAACAGGTGCGCTCGGGCATACTCTACCTTCCTCACTGAGAGCCACCTGGACTGTAACAGGTGCGCTCGGGCATACTCTACCTTCCTCACTGAGAGCCACCTGGGCTGTAACAGGTGAGCTCAGGCATACTCTACCTTCCTCACTGAGAGCCACCTGGGCTGTAACAGGTGAGCTCGGGCATACTCTACCTTCCTCACTGAGAGCCACCTGGGCTGTAACAGGTGCGCTCGGGCATACTCTACCTTCCTCACTGAGAGCCACCTGGGCTGTAACAGGTGAGCTCGGGCATACTCTACCTTCCTCACTGAGAGCCACCTGGGCTGTATCAGGTGAGCTCGGGCATACTCTACCTTCCTCGCTCACCCCCTCCCTCACCGTATGACCCAGGCACATTCATGTACAGCCAGCCTGCATGGAAAGGGAGTCCTACAGGTCTGGAAAGAGATCTCATGGTTTACTGTGCACGGAATGTACTGGATCATCGGAAAAGTCATGACGAATCTTCCTATGGTTTTCTATGCAAAATGCATCATGACTTTCTGATGACCCAATAATCTCAAGAAACCACTAATTACATAACGATAATAAATGTGTAGCACAGAAGCATACGAATGGATAAGCTGTGTTTTGGACTTGGTAAGGAAAGTGGAGACAAGGCACTGAAGCCAATTTTGAGACCCAGGTTCCTGTGCTCCAGAGCAGGCTCTTCTGTCTCTTGTCCGGTCCTACCCCATCCTTCTTATAAACCAATCTAGGCCTTTGCAACCATAAGAATCCTAACTAGCGCAAATCTTTTTGAAAATCACCTGCGTCCTGCCCATGGTTGCAAGCCTCCTTCCAGGGCACTCTCTTCTCTCTGACTCATAGAGAAGCCAAAAGCAACAGAAAAAGCTCACAAGTGACAGGTTCTCGGAAAGTCCAGGTAGGTCGGGAGACCCGGGAAGGCAAGGAGCCAAAGGCCAGGCAGCACGAACTAACCAGATGTATTGGCCAGATACTTCATTAGTAGGAGACTGGGGAACTGCCTGAAAATGCTCACATCAAGGCACCAGTACACCCGAGTCTCAGTAACTAGAGGCTGTTCAAATAGACCTTCACAGATCCAAAACTTTGCACTTCAATAATAACCCATCTGAGAGCCCTGATAGCAGATTTCAGAAACAAAGGCACGAGACGTTGAGAAAACCAAAATGATACCATGGGTGAACATGATTGTCTGCCAGGAGAGTTTTATAAATACTGTCAGTGACATCGGCTTAACTTGTCCGGGTCTTCTTTGGTGGTTAGAATATTATGAGAAAGATTCTGGGCTGAGAGCCCACGCTGTGGCACGGCTGGATCCCACATGGCAGCCACAGCTCAGACCCCTGCCCGGTCAGCCTGAAGCACACAGGCACTGCGTGGGGAGTGCTCGAGGTCCAGCCAGCTGGAGGGCTGCAGGAAGGGCACCAACCCAGCATGACCAGATCCTGGAGGGTGGTCATCTCTCTCTCATGCACACACGCATGTTCTCTTATGAATAAAGAGAAACTGTTTTTGAAAAAAATCTGGTATAAATAGTAACTATTTGGGAGAGACATTTTGAGGCTAAACAGATATCTAGTTCTTCTTAAACTTTCACTCACTAAAGTTAGAATCTTCCAGTAGGTCTGGCCTCTGACACCTGTTACTCTAGGGTTCTCATGTGATTTTCTGTTTCCCTCATTCCTCTATACCTTTTAACTGAGACACTTCCGTAATCAAGATTTTTCTCTTCTCACCTATTTATTTACTTATGTATTTAGTTAAGGTTTTTGCCATAGGGTCTCACAGAGAGAGAAAGAGAGAAGGGAAGAAATCATCCTCCAGGGGGATGGCCATGCCACAATCCCTTCTCCTCCATCCTCTTCTCGGGACACATACGCATCCAGCATGATTTTCAAACCACTAAGTCCAGGACTCAAACCATGGTTGGCCATGTGGGAGTCTAGCACCTTAACCACCTTGTAATAGGGACTCACAAATATTTATTTATTTGTTGGGTTATATTATTGTTTTCTATTTTTTTGCTCCAATTATTTCAGTTTTGTCCATTGTGAACTCTTTTTGATAAGCTCTTAATGTCCTTTTGATATACTCTCATCTTTCTTTTTCTTCTTTTTTTCTTTAGCCATTATTTATTTTCTGGTTGACAAGTTGCTCTGGGCTCTTTTCCCCCCCTAACTTTTGCCATGGGGGGTGTTTGCTTGCCAATGAGAAACAGAGAAAGAAAGTGAGAACTAACTCCCTCCCCAGGGGATGACCACATCACAGTCCTTTCTTCTCCGTTCTCCTCCTGGGATTCTGGACATGCACACACTGCTACCAGCAATGTTCAAGCCGCTAGGTCTGGGACTCGAACCACTATCAGCCCTGTGGGAATCCAGTGCCTTAAGCACAGCACCACCTGCTGGCCCCAGCTCCAGGCTCATCTGGCATCATTCCTGCCCCAGCCCTGGTCAGGCATCCATCCGGGCAGCCATCCAGAGTACTGCAGACTGGAACCGCAGACATTGCTTCTCCCACTTCTGCAGGCCGAGAAGGCTGAGGGCCAGGAGACTATTAGGAGCTTCCACTCCGAGAACGCTGGCAAAAGTTTACTTAGAAATCTTTGTATATTTTGTGTTGATAATCCTTTATCAGATTTGTCTTTTGCAAATATTTCCTCCCAGTCCTTGGCTTACCTGCTTATTCTCTTGAGACACATTTATTGGGCTGTCAGAAAAGTCATGATGCATTTTACATAGAAAAAAACACAGGGAAAGGAACAGCAGTTGGCATAATGGCTATGTCTCTGGACTCCCATGTAGGTGACCATGGTTCAAGTCCTGAACCTGGTGACTTAAACTCAAGCTGGGCGCGTGTGCGTGTGTGTCCAAGATCCAAAGAGGAGGATGGAGGAGAAAGGACTGCGGTATGGCCATCATCCCCAGGGGATGATTTCTCGCTTTCTGTCTCTGTCTTTCTGGCAAACGCATGCACCCTATAGCAAACACCTCTAAAAAAAAAAAAAAAGAAAAGAAAAACAGAAAAAGAAAAATACACAGGGAAATATGTCATGACTTTTTCAATAACCCAATATTTAAAAGAATATTTAAGTAAAATAATAAACAATAAAATACAGTAGTAATTTAAAATAAGCTTTCCTTTATTTCTGTAGCTGTCTGTATGTGGTTAACACCATATGAGTTCATACTGGTGCCTCCTGACAGCACAGGGTCATTCTGGCATTGCCTGCCCTTCTTTCATTCTCATCGATCCTGTCCGTGCGCAATGGGAGCAGAAGGACACATGTCACTCAGAGTGTCAGTGGAGCTCAGCGAGCTCAATAAGGAGCTTGGGGATGCCAGGCACGGTGCAAGGCAGGGTCTCCACCCCTGGGCACAGACTGCAGGTCCACAGACCACTGCCTGTCCACTGGACGTGAGCAGGGGTAGGGGGATGGCAGGAGAGCAAATGAACCTGTCTGTGTTTGTGGCCGTGTTCTGTCGCTCCGGTTACCTTCCGAGCTCTGCCTCCTAACAGATCGGGGCGGAATTGGATGCTCAGGGACACAGGACCTCTCTCGTTGTGTGATTGTTTTGTTGTATATTGCAGTGTGATAGTGGTGGGAATGGGGCACGTGGGTGGATGTGGTGCCCTTGGGTCACGTTGGGGCCAACCCCTCCTTCCACAAGGCCAAACACTGGTGCAAAGAAGGTTGGGGCCACTGGTGCAAGGAACTGGGCTTCCTCAGACCCTCTGCAGTTGCCTTGTGACACATCAGATTTCTTTTGGCTCCCGAACTTCTGTGACACCTTCAAAGTCCTAGAAAAGTTTGTTCCCCTGCTTTTATATGAGTAGAAAGTAAATGAAGCCACTGGATAGAGTCGTTCAACACTGAGCACTCATTGCCCTAAGTGCAAAACCTTTTTTGTTGAGAGATTTTGCTACAAAGACAGAGAGACAGAAAGTGAGAAATCACCCCTGTTGGGGGATGGCCATACCAAAATCTCTTCTCTTCCATTCTCCTCTCAGGATTTTGGGCATGCGTGCACATGCACCCAGTGCAAGTTGTAAGCTGCTGAGTCTGGCTCTCAAACTACAATCGATTACGTGGGAGTCCAGCAATGTATCCATTACACCATCTGCTAGTCCTGCAAAACCATTTCAAGTATAGGTAAGAATTTCCTGAAAAATAGCAAAACACCTATTGAAATAATACATGTCATTTGAACATTTTTGCCATGGATTTGGTTCTCTTAACTTGGAGATTATCAAAGCTATTCACTTGGGGGTGGAGGGACAAGATGTTGTGAAGTGAGAAAGATGAATTAGTAGTCAGGGGCCACTTGAGAATTGTAGGGTCCCAATTCCAGGCCTGATGCTTCTTTGTCTCCCAGGGAAAAACTGAAATGTGTTTTCTCAGCTTTGCTAATGTGTGGGCTCTGACAGGAGGTGGATGCTCACCTCACACGTTAGAGGCTTCTGTTTGCCCCAGGTGTGTCCACGCTGCTCTCAAAGCAGCTCGGGTCAGAGTCTCCACGGCCCTGTCTGCTATAAATAGACTACTGTACACACTCATCCCTCCAAAGAGCAAAGAGCGGAGAGAAGCAATCACAGCTGTCCATTCTGGCTCAGACCCGATCACTTATGTGGGCACTGGCTTCAACGTTTTAGACACAGTTTGGTTTTAAATTTTAACAGCCAGTTTCCTAGGCATTGATTTCCTGGCAGGAGGGGTACGGACATAGAGAAATGCTCCGAGAACCGCCTAGGGACCCTCCAGGGCCTATGGGGATAGGTCCCGCACCTTCTTTATCATAGCAGGTAGCTGCATCACCAAAATAATTCTCCTTCTGACATTTTTGCCAACTGCAGGGTTAGAAAAGGCCCTTCCACTTTTGCTGTTCTCTGTTCAGATTTCTTTAGTTTTTACAATTTCTGAATATTCTTTGCTTAAAATGTCTGGGTCCAGCAGGTAGCATGGTGGTTAAAGGCACTGGAATCCCACATGGCCTATCGTGGTTCAAGTCCCAGACCTGGTGGTTTGCTTTCTCACTTTCTTTCTGTCTGTTGAGTGTATATGTTCTATAGCAAATAGTAAAAATAATAACAATAAAAACTTAAATAATTCTTTGTAAAAAATATTGTCTACCAATTCCCTTCAGAAATTGATCCTAGGTGTATGTTGAGAAATGTATACAAATATTTACAGCCTATGGTTTTCATGATGTCCTTAGGTATAGTATCACAAAAGTCGAACAATCTAAACGTTAGTCATGGCTAAGTAAATTATGATCACTGGTTGATAAGAGAACATAAGGCAATTAGTTAAAAATATTTTCCAAGTCTACTTAATGATAGCCTCATCACATCAACCAAATCTCTCTTCATTTTGTATAAGAGACATCTCATTAGATAATGAAAATATTCTGAAGCTGACTCTGGGCAATGATTGCACAACTTCGTAAATTTATTAGGAATTATTGTTTCCCTGAAATGGGTAAATTGGATGAAATGCAAAATATGTCTCCATAAAGTTGTTAGTTGAGTTCCTTGAGTTCCTTTTGCAGTTGTTGAAATATCAGTCCTAAACCCTGAATCCTCCTGTGATGAGTCTCCTAGTTCCTACTTCCAAGATCCTAATTATCCTAGGATAAGTGAACTCAGAACAATTACCCTCCACATCTGAAGTAATGGCTTCCATATTAGCTCCCAGACCCTCAGAGGAAGCAGGAAAACTGAAGAGCCCATGGATCTGGTAGAGTAGTGAAATGTTGTTCTGGTCCTGAAGACACCCTAAATGTCTGGGAAAACACGGTCAAGTACAGTGGACGGGAAAGGAATCCATGAACTCCTAGGCCATCGCCTTGGTAGAGCATTAGCAGAGGTCTTCTGGGACACATCAGGGTTCCCCTCCCAAAGCAAGGGTGAGCTGCAGAACCCAGAGCTCCTACCACCAAGAAGGCACGTGTGGACTTTGGAGGCAGCAGCAACAGATCCCATAATTTTCAAGTGGTCTCCTCTGAGTCATTCACCCTTTGCCAAATTACTTCCAGTTTTGACTGGCACCCAGAGGCAACCAGCTCTCAGCTGCCATGGAAGGGTTGGAGCGATTGACTTCTACCTACTGGCAGAGCCAGTTCACAGCCAATGTGAACTGTGGCTTGGGCAAGCGTCTGAGGCCTGCAGTGAGTCCTGGTGGAATAAGAGATCCCATGTTCCTGTCTCAAGGAATTACTTTTCCTTTTGAAACTGCTCTTAAGTTGCTACCAAGTCCTTGTGGACACTAGATGACTAACACATCGCCAGGTGCCATAAGCACTATGCTCTCGTGCCCAGACCCTTACTCCCACAATGGTGTCATAACAGAACTGGATGAGCTACACTGTCAAACCAAGCCCCTTGGGGCAGAGTGCCATGTGTCACAGTTCTGGGCAATGAGACCACAGCAGGTGTCTTGGAGGGATCTGGTGCAGACAGTCCTCTCCTGATTAAAGAGATGCAGGATGGACTCTCTCTACTTCCTCCTTCCTGGAAGGCAGATGTCTGAAGTCAAAGGATACATGTTAAGACCAAAAGGAAAAAAGCCAAGGGAATCATAGAGGTGCTGACCCTCATGCAACGAGTCACTGAGCCAGTGCCAGCTCCTGCATCCCCTTGGATGTTTTCTCTAAAAAGAAAAACAATGCCCCTATGTGTCTGTCACTGATCACTAGATTCTGTTACTTGCAGCCTGAATCATCCCCAACTGGAACTTCATGGTGCTATGTGACCCAAGCTGCCTGCAATGGCCTAGATTTATCGGATTCATATGTGTTATACTCTGTTACCTAGCATGCCAGCGGAACCCATTCTCAGAGTGCCCACCCCACCAACCTTGATACTTTTTTTCAACCATTGCTTTTGTCTTCAGGGGGACCTCCCTGAGAATGCCAGGTTCACACACACCCATACACAGACCTGGCCGAGACTGGAGGTGAACAGCATTGCGATGCTGTTGAAAGTGCTGCCTCTTTTGTGAAAGTGCTGCCTCTTCCCCTCTCTCTCTCCATGTATCTTGGTCCTGGAAGAAATCAATACATAAAATTCAATCTACTTTATAGCAAGCAAAAGAAAATCTGTGCTTCAGTTTGCTTCATGCTATTCATTACCACCACCAGGATTTCCATCTCTCCTTTCCTTTTCTTTTTAATTTGCTATAGGGCACGTGCACTTACTGAGGAGAGAGACAGAGAGAGAGAGAGAGACCATTCACACAGGGGGTTGGCTATGCCACAATCCCTCCTCCTCCATTCTCCTTCCAGGATTTTGGGCATGCATGCATACACACCTGGCATGTTTTCAAGCT
Source organism: Tupaia belangeri chinensis (assembly GCF_000334495.1). NCBI lineage: Eukaryota > Metazoa > Chordata > Mammalia > Scandentia > Tupaiidae > Tupaia > Tupaia belangeri. The sequence goes on along the minus strand of NW_006208936.1, from coordinate 1,207,427 downwards.
GCTGGGTCCAGAATTCAAACCCTGCAGTCGGCCATGTGGGATCCAACCACCTTAACCACCACACTACCAGCTAGTCTTCTCCCAGGCCTTTGCACATCTTATACATTGCCATGTGGCCCCACTTTATCCTGCTCCTGACAACGGCATTAACTTTATCCATGAAGGAAAGGCAGTACATTGATGTTCACGGGCTTTTCTGGTCTTGTTAGGTGTATCACCCATGCATAGGTAGTACATAGATCGAAATATATATATATTAAAGACTCAGTTTTGACACTGAATGGCAGAAAACCCCTCGCCAGCCTGGGACACTGACGGTGGGTGCATTATATTCACTGAGCCAGCGATTGGCATGTGGTCCTTTCTTACATTTGGCCAGAATACATGGACATGAAGGTAAGAATAAAGGTGGCATGTTCAAAGCAATGGTGGCCTGGTGATTAAGGCCAATGGTGGCCTGGTGATTAAGGCAATGGTGGCATGTTCAAGCAGGTGGCCTGGTGATTAAGGTGCTGGATTACCACTCAGCCCTTGCCATGTGGCCCCACTTTATCCTGCTCCTGACAACGGCATTAACTTTATCCATGAAGGAAAGGCAGTACATTGATGTTCACGGGCTTTTCTGGTCTTGTTAGGTGTATCACCCATGCATAGGTAGTACATAGATCGAAATATATATATATTAAAGACTCAGTTTTGACACTGAATGGCAGAAAACCCCTCGCCAGCCTGGGACACTGACGGTGGGTGCATTATATTCACTGAGCCAGCGATTGGCATGTGGTCCTTTCTTACATTTGGCCAGAATACATGGACATGAAGGTAAGAATAAAGGTGGCATGTTCAAAGCAATGGTGGCCTGGTGATTAAGGCCAATGGTGGCCTGGTGATTAAGGCAATGGTGGCATGTTCAAGCAGGTGGCCTGGTGATTAAGGTGCTGGATTCCCACTCAGCCCACTGCATTTCACATCCCGAATCCAAAAGTTTGAAAGTCGTGCCGGGCAAGTGAGTGTGTGTGTGTGTGTGTGTGTGTGTGTGTGCCCAAATCTCAAGAAAATAACAAAGGAGAAGGGAGTGTGGTGTGGCCAACCCCCTTGTGGATGGTTTATCACTTTCTGTCTCTCTTTGTCTGCTCATGCACCCTATAGCAAAAACCTTAGAAACAAACAAAACAGAAAACCTAAAAGTGGTGGGATGTTCGTGATTAAGCTTAATGTCCTAGTGGAACACTTCCGGTCCCTGCAACTAAGTGCTTTTCTTGTTTGGAGGTTCACTCGTCAAGGAAGGAACACAACGGAACAACATCTCCAACTACTTGGCCAATTTATTTCTCATGCCCTTTGGGGGGAAAGTGTTGGGAGGACAAGTTGTCATTTTCCGGGCTATAGATCCTGCTGTGGAGGAAATACTGCGTCTGTGATTCCACGGCAACAGAAGGAGAGTGCAGGGAATGTGAGATTTTCTGTTATCATGTCCAGTGCTACGACCATACAGACCAGAGCGCCAAGGGCTGAAAATCTGCTAGTAAAGAACTGAGTTATTCCAATGGGTGAACAGCAGTTGACCTGAAGACGGGCAATGTGGAATGGGTTGTGGAGAATGTAGTCTCTCCACTCGTGTCTTTCCTTGGCTAGGTCTTGCATATGTTCATATATTTTAAGTGAGCTTATTTGTCTCTCATGCTTTCTCCTTCACGTTGTACACAGGCGGTCCAGTGGTATTAATGAGAACTCTCCTGCCTTCTGCCTCACGTTGTACACAGGTGGTATCAATGAGAATTCTCCTGCCTTCTTCCTCACATTGTACACAGGTGGTATTAATGAGAACTCTCCTGCCTTCTTCCTCACGTTGTACACAGGTGGTATCAATGAGAATTCTCCTGCCTTCTTCCTCACGTTGTACACAGGTAGCCTGGTGGTATCAATGAGAACTCTCTTGCCTTCTTCCTCACATTGTACACAGGCGGTCCAGGGGTATTAATGAGAACTCTCCTGCCTTCATACACAGGCGGTCCAGTGGTATTTAGGAGAACTGTCCTGCCTTCTTCCGCATGTTGTACACAGGTGTCCTGGTGGTATTAATGAGAATACAGGTTACAGAATATTGCGAGGGTGCACGATTGATCTAGAAGTCTGCATCTCACACGTGTTACTTGGAATTAGAGCAAATGATGACAATATGGGTTAATTTCCACTGGGAAGTGCTGTATCTTCAGTTACATTAAAAAAGGGCTGTCTTATCTTAGCTGGGAGTGCTTTATTATTCATTATTATTCCAGAGACAAAGGGTGGGCTATTGAAATTCACATTTTTTTTTTCTAGTGGAATTGCTACCTTGATTCAATCATTTGCTGTTTATTTTGTGTTTAAATATTTTTCTTTAATTGTCAAAAGGCACATGTGCTTGCCAGAGAGAGAGAGAGAGAGAGGGAGGAAGGCCCCCCCAATGGACACAGCCATACCACAATCCTGCCTTGTCCATGTTCTCATCCTGGCAGGATCGGGCAGGTACACACGTGCACCTGGTGTGTTTTCCCCACCACCAGGCCACGATCGGAGCTGTGCTTGGCCACGTGGGATTGGCTCCTGACTCACTGCGCTGTGCTGTTGCACTGCACAGCAGGCCGATACCCTTCTGGTTTCGTAGGGACGTCTCATTATGAGTCTTTATTTGGGCAGAACCTCCCTCCCAGGACAGACCTGGGGAGACCAGAGGACTCTGCTCATCGCCTCCTGCTTGCTTCCCGAGGTTTGGCACTTAGACCAGCTTGGGCAATTGTGCAGTTTCATCCCGGACCCTGAATCCTGGATTCAGACGTGAAGGCTTCAGGTAGTCCAGATGAGCCCTACTTAAGTTCTTGCCCAGTGAACTCTTGGGCAGTTTGCTCGGCTGTGAGTGACTGCCTCGCCTCCTGTTTTTGCAGACTGGGTCTTTGGCTTTCTCACTGCCTCTGTAAACTGCTCAACACCCTTCCTCCTCTGCTTCTCGCCAAAGTCAGCTTCTATCACTTCCAAGCAAGAACCCTGGCTAATTAGCCAAGGAATTGGTCTTTGTTTAGAGTACTCCTCGAAAAGCAGACTTTCTAGTTAACAACTTGTTTTTAACCATGACTATGTGAAGAAGGTTGATGGCGTCATGTGGCTTAATCACCAAATGAATATTCTGCTGCCTTTCGCTCACATACGACCACATCAAGCCCAACAGAAGGGTGTTAGAAAATTGGAAAAACCATGAAAGTGTTGTCATGATCTATGTTTTGGGATGTGCAGTTCTGCAAGCATTTACTCTTCATCACATGCATCTCCCATTGTTGCTTTCAAGAGTATGCACTGCTGGGAACCAGCAGTTGGCGTAATGGCTATGTCGCTGGACTCCGACGTGGTCAACTGCGGTTCGCGTCCTGGACCCGGTGGCTTAAAACTCACGCCGGGCACGTGTGCGTACGTGCCCAAGATCCCGAGAGGAGAATGGAGGAGAAGGGATTGCGGCGTGACCATCCCCCCCTGGGGGGTGATTTCTCACTTTCTGTCTCTAATGTCTCTCTGTCTGTCTGGCGAGCGCACGTGCCCTATAGCAAAAATCTCTCAAAAAAAAAAAAAAAAAAAGAGTATGCACTGTGTCAGGCGAGCAGGTAGCATGGTGGATGGTGGTTACGGCACCGGACTCCCACATGGCCACCCGCAATTCAGGTCCTGGACCCAGTGGCTTGAAAACCACATCAGTCACATATGCGTGCATGCTCAAAATCCCAGGAGAACAGAGGAGACAGGATTGTGAGTGGCCATCTCCCCAGCAGGAGGGGTGATTTCTCACTTTCCTTTCACTGTCTCTAGTGAGCATGTGCACCTTATGTCAAAACCTTAAAAAAAAAAAAAAAAAAAAAAAGGAAGAAAAGAGAAGAAAAAACGTGTACACTACAGAATGAGTGAAACTCTGCACATGCACACAAGGTTTAAGAAGGCCACCAACAACACGCTGAGCTACCAAGTCTCCGCAAAAAGGTGAAATGCAACCTATGTTGCATCTAGAGATGGCCCCTGTATTTCCTCATGTTATTCCACAATTCATTTTAGATCATCAATTCTCACTTTTAATTATGAAGTACTAAATGCCATTTATTTCAACACCCAAAAGATCATTTTAAAACATGGCATCCTATACATCTTCATTTCCCTAATTCCACCAAAAATCTAGAATTATCAAATAGTTCCTTAAGGGTTGTAAATTCTAATAATTGTATCTCCAGGATAGTTAACATTGTATTCTGGGTGTGTTACATACTGCTCAAATATCATTTATTTAATTATCAGAATAAGCTTATTTATTATTTTTTAGAGGTTTTTGCTATAGGGCATGTGCACTCACCAGAAGGAGAGAGACAGAGAGACAGAAAGTGAGAAATCAGCCCCAGGGGGGATGGCCACACCGCAATCCCTTCTCCATTCTCCTCTTGGGATCTTGGGCACGCACGCACACATGCCCAGCTTGAGTTTAAGCTACTGGGTCTGAGATTCGAACCGCAGTCGACTACATGGGAGTCCAGCAACATAGCCATTACGCCAACTGCTGGTCCCAGAATAAGCTTATTGACTTACTGAATTTCATAGCTATTAAAATAATTCAAAATGTGTATATGTGGACGTAGATATGCACTGGATCACTTTGAAGGTTTATTCCAAAGCATTTTCGGAACTATAAAGCTACACACATAGAAAACGTAGTACCTGTCGAGTATCTCACAGGGCCCTCTGGTTTCAACCACAATGGCAAGTGGAAAATGTGTCAAACCAGAGAATTCAAAAGATGCCTTTCAGAATTTCTGTTTTTTTCGTTTGTTTGTTTTAAATTGCTAAAGGGTGCATGTGCTCACTAGAAAGCGAGAGTTACAAAGAGAGGGAGGGAGAGAGCATGCCAGCGGGGCCTGATCACACTACAACCCTTTCTGAAGGGATTTGGGCATGCTTGTGCCCACGTGCAGGAAGTCTTCCCAAGCCACTAGGACTGAATCTGAATCACGTCTGATCACGTGGAATCTGGCTCCTTTCTTCACTAGACTACAGGGCTGGCCCTAGAAATTGTCATATGGATGACAGAAACGAGAAACCATTCGTAAAGACGTCATGAATGTTAAGCAATATCAACCTTTTACCTAAGCAGAATTGATGAAGCTAGCTCCAAATTATACAAAGACGCACGGCGGAAGGAAATGTGCATGTGCGTGTGTGTGTACACGTGTGTAAGTGTCCCCTGGTGTGAATAAACACGCATGCATAGCTCCTGCTTGATCTCACTTCTTATTGTACCTTTCCTCTTTCTGTCCGCCTGCTCTGAAAGTTCTTCCCTTTTTGGAAATTCATTGACAAAATAGTTGCACATATGATGTGACTCGATGCGAGGCTTTGGTACACATGTACACTGAGTAACAATCAGCTCGCAGAAACGAGCACATCCATCTCCTTAAACATCCTCTGCTTATTTCGAGGATGTTCAGAGTCCTCTCCTTTGACTACTTTACTGATACATACACACCGCGTCCTGTTGTCTTTAGTCTGCTTCCATGCCTTAGGGTGCCATGATATGCACCCCGCCGTTACACAATTAATAGTGTAATTCTATTTTCCCCCAAGGGAAAGTAATTAATTAAGTTGTGAATGCAGCATTGTTTACTCTCCATCCATTGGAAATGAGAAAAATGTATTTTGGAGTAAGATTATAAACTTTCTAACATTACCAAAGATTTCTACTTTTTCTTTGAGTTTTTTTTTTTTTTTTGCTATAGTGTGTATGTACTTGCCAGATAGAGACAGAGACATTGAGAGGGAGAGTGAGAATTCACACCTAGGGGAGGTAGCCATGCTGCAAACTCTTTTCCTCCATGCTCATCCTGGGATTTTGAGTGTACTCACACATACACTCAGCGTGATTTTCAAGCTGCCAGGTCAGGGACTCGAACCATAGTTACTCGTGAGGGAGTGCAGTGCCTTAAGCACCACACTACCTGCTGGCCCCAAGATTTCTACTCCCCCTTTTTTAAAGAACTATTTATTTCATTTTACCTGCTGTTATTTTTTTAAATTTGTTATAGAGCACATGTGCTCACCAGAGAGAGAGACACAGAGAGAAGGAGAGAGGGGAAGTGAGAAAGCAAGTTGCCAAATCCAGGACTTGAACTGCAGTCAGCCATGTGGGAGTCCAGCTTCTTAACTACCATGCCATCTACTGGCCCCAATTTCTACCTTTCTTATAAGTCTCCCTAGCTAACTACAGCACGGTACCCACTGGGTGACCTCACCACACTTCCTTCCCTCTGTTTCAGACAGTCTTGGCAACCTCTAGTCTCAACTTCTATGAGATTGATTTACTTTATTTTATATTTTTTAGACAGGGTCTCACTATGTCATGATCCTCCTGCCTTAGCCTCCTATGTAGCTAGCCCCTTACCCCAGTTTTTAAGGTGAATGGGGAACTGAACCCACTATCAACCTGCCAAGAATCAGCAACAGCCCATGTGTGCTACTGCAGCGGGGACTAATTTCTTCCTTTGTTTGGGAGAGATTTTTTTTTTATGTTTGCTGTAGAGCACATGCATTGGCTCAAGTGAAAGAGAGAGACAGAAAGACAGAAAGCAAGAAACCACTCCCTGGGGGGTGGCCACGCCACAATCCCTTCTCCTCCATTCTCCTCTTGGGATCTTGGGTATGCACACACACATGCCTGGCATGGCCGAAATTTAAGAGATTCATGAGATTTAAGCTGCATGGTCCAGGACTTGAACCGCAGTTGACTATGTGGGAGTCCAGGACGTAACCACTATGCCGTCTGCTGATCCCAGGTCTAATTTCTTCTACCTTCCACACATGAATGAGATTATATGGCATTTCTCTTTCTGTGCCTGTTTATTTTACTTACATAATGTCTTCCCAATTTGCCCATGTGTTTACAGATTGCAGGATTTTATCCTTTTTAATGGCCAAAGAATATTCCACTGTGTATATACACTGTGCATTTTCTTCTTAATGCATTCACCGTGGATGGGCACTTTGATTTCCTGTAGCACCTTATGTCTAGAGCTGCAGTACACAGGAGGGTGCAGGTGTCCCATGGACGTACTGAGTTCTTCTCCATTGGATAGATACCCAGTAGAGACTACTATGAAATGTCAAAGCAAATTATAATTTACATTTTCAACACTAGTCTTCATCAAGTTTCTAATTTAATTTCTTACTTATTAAAACTTTTCAAATGAGCATTTAAAAACTACATATAATTTGTACCATTTTCTGCTTCTATAAGAAAGTTTTTAGAGAACTGATTTTCTCCTATAACTTATGTTGGCAGGAATTTTATGAAGTATATTATGTGTGTTTGACCTCTTGACAATTATTGAACAGGCTGGTTGGTATCTACTGATTTCTCATCAAAATAGGGTGGTATTACTAAAAATAAGAAATTAAGAATTCAACCAATTCAATGTTTCATGTCTGGGAATAGCAGATTCTGTGTCAGCTCCTTTAAAGCTTCCACCAAGAAGTGGTGCACATCATTTTTTCAGATTCCGTTGGACTAAACTAGTCACCTGGTCATACCTAACTTTTAGGAGGGATAAAAGTTTAATCCTTCCACGTCTGCATGAGGGGAAAATGAGAAATATAGTGGGCGCCATTAATGACAGTCAGCCCACTGTCATCCATGAGGTCTGGCAACACCCAGGCACCGTGGCTTGGAGAAACCATGGCTACCAAATTTGGGACCATGTGCATTCAGAAATGGTATGCTTGTGGTGGCCACACGGTGGCAAAATGCAATGCTCCGGAGGCAATCCCACATGGAAAGATTCCCAGTTCAAGTCCAGAGACCTCCCTATGTTAGGCACACGTGTGCCCACGATACCAGGCTGGCTAAAAGGTAAAGGTGGTGGCCACATCAAGACCCCATTAGGGGTGCCTCTGTCTCTCAGAAAAATAAACAAATAAACCTCTTTAAAAGGTGGAGTGCTTGTCTCTTAAATTTATGCCAAATTGGGAGATCTGGTAATGGTTTCCATCATCTGATTGCCATCCTAATTCCACAGGGGTGATGAAAAGTAACTATTTCACAGAGAAATGTAGGTGCTTATTTATACATATGACTGGGTTGGACACTGAATTCTCTTGCAGAGGTACAAGGTACAAGAAAGTTAGTTTGTTCATCTATAAATATGTAGATAATTGGGTCATAGACAAGGCTTTGTTCTTTGTCAAAATCAGCTATGTTGCTGGACTCCCACATAGTCAACCGTGGTTCACGTCCTGGACCCGGTGACTTAAAACTCACGTCGGGCGCGTGTGCGTGTGTGCCCAAGATCCCGGGAGGAGAATGGAGGAGAAGGGATTGCGGCGTGGCCATCCCCCCTGGAAGGTGATTTCTCGCTTTCTGTCTCTCTGTCTCTCTCTGTCTGTCTGGCGAGCGCATGCGCCCTATAGCAAAAAAAAACCTCTCCAAAAAATAAATAATAAAATAAAATAAAATAAAATCAATTCTAATGACTAGAGACACCATTTCAGGTGGCCCGTTTCAGGTGGTTCTCACAAATGTGAGTGCAGATGCCATCATGAAGACTAGGAGGACACAGCACTCCTCCAGAGCAGAAGTCTTCCTGGCTTTTTCAACCAGAATGCAAACAAGCCGGGTTAAATCCTGTTAGAGAACGTGAGGTCCCTCACGGCGAAGCTCTCCTGAGCAGCATTTGGCATCACTCCAGGCCTGACAAGGAATCGAGGCTGAGCTTCTGCAGAACTGGTCTTGGCAGGGGCCCACACTCCAGGAGCTGCTACTGCAAGGTCACACTGACCCAGGAAGTAGTAGATAAAGACCCAGAGCAAGTACTGGGAGGTCTAACTCCCTGGAGATGGATCAGAAAGACCCTCTAAGGGGTCCACAGATGGCTTAGAAGTTATGTCACTGGACTCCCACATGGCCAACCGCAATCTGAGTCTCGGACCCAGTTGCTTGAAACTCATTCTGGGTGCGTGTGCATGCATGCCCAAGGTCCAGGAAGAGAACGGAAAAGACTGGATTGCGGCGTGGTCATCTCCCCCCACCCCAGGGGGTGATTTCTCAAATTTCCTTTCATTGTCTCTGTCTCTCTCTCTCTGGTGAGTGCATGCACCTTCAGGCAAAAACCTCTGAGAAAAAAATACTCACAAAATGTTTCACGCATACTTACCCCAGTAAGCTTACCTCCCTACATATTAGGTACACAGTCTCCCACAATAGCTCGACTGCCCTATAAAAGAAACCCCTCCCCTCTTGGAGTCGGCTGAGGCACCTCTGGCTTCAGATCCCTAGGGGAGCTTTCTCTCGATAAACTTCTTTCCTTGAGATGATGCGTCCGAGCCTTACCCTGACCGTGAGCTCTGGTACATTGGCTGTGAAGACTCACTGGAGGCAGCCGTCATAAGCAGGGCCCACACGCTTGCCAGAACTCTCCGTGCACGCCACACTGGGCCTTAATTCTGGCGCGTGATGGGGCTTTAGACCCCACAACTCAGAGGTGTCTTCCAGGGACCAGTGTCTCACCAGAAAAAAAGTCTAGTGCTACATTGACACCCTCCTCTGCTGGATGGGACCATGTCCCTTCCTGACCCTCTTGAACTGGGGGACACCCCTCTTCAAGTGCAGTCCACTGTCCACTGTCAGAGAGAACTTTGGACTCGGGGATACTCTATCTGCTAAATTCCTCCAGGTCTCTTCTCCTGTCACTTCTCCCACTATAGACAAGACCCAGTCCTGCCGTGCCCTCTTTTCCCGTAACTCAGTGCACAGGCTTGACAATGATGCCCAGTGGCCAGAGAATGGCACTTTTGATATCCAGCTTCTTTGCAATCTTGATCATTTTCTCCAGAGTAGCAGCAAGTGGTCTGAGGTTCCATATCTACAGGCCTTTTCCTATCCATCCACCTGCCCTGCCCTTTGCCAGGCCTGTACTCCTTATGAGATTCTCCTCCTCTGAGACCTTCTTCCCGCTCTGTGAGAATCCCAGACCCCCGGGTCCCTCCAACCCTTGAAGATTCCTTCAACCCTGCTGGTCATACTTCCCTACAAACCCCCTTCCCCTTCAGCTCCCACTTCCCGATACCAGGAGACTCCTCTCCACTTTCCTCCCCTCTTTCTCCCTCCCATACTCTCTCCCACACCCTTTCCTGCGGTCCCGACAAGCTCCCTGCTCCTCTGCTGCCCTTCATGTTCCCTTCGCCCTCTCTGCTCTCTCTCCAGTCGGAAAGAGCTAGGATCCTTCTCTGTGGTCCCCGCCTCTCCCACGGAGAGTCAGCACCCGTCTGTCTCATGCCCTAGCCTTCCAGGATGCGGTGTTAGACCTTCCTGGCTACTACCCCAGGGCCATAGCTAGAGCCCAGCCATGGCTTTTGCTGACTCCCTGTGTACCCAGAGCCCTCAGGCCCTGAGACAGACTCCCGATAGCCCCCCCCCCAAATGGAATTATTAGACAGAACCCCAGAACCCGACCTCATGGCTCATTTTTTAACTTGTTTCATGGAAGGTATGAAAAAGGCTCCCCTCAAGGCTAAGGGTAATTCAAGAGGCTACTCAGCACCCTGACGAGAATGTGGTAGCTTTCATGAGAAGGTTAACAGAGGCACCCTAGGTCTTAATACCGAGGCGGGCCTCTGATAGCCCATACCCGCTTCCCTTCCCAGTCCTCTCCAGATATTCATAAAACACTTCAAAAGCTAGAGAAGGGCCCTCAAACCCCACAAAAATTACCTTATTAACATGGCCTTTAAGGTCTTTGACAACAGAGAGGAGGAAAATGCCAAATGAAAACTTAAAAGAGATTCACTAAATTCCAACTGTTTGTCACCACCATTCAGAGCAGCCACAAGACGACGCCACCACAAACGTGACTGGGACCCTGCTTCACGTGTGCCAAAGAGGGCCATTGTGCAAAAGCCTGGGCTCAAGCCAGGGCTCCACCTGGGCCATGTCCAGCGTGTCAGTCGCAGGGACCTTGGAAGCTGGACTACTCAGGCACAACGTCCAGAGGCCGGCCCGCCAAGGCCCTCGGCAGAGCCAGGGTTCTCACTGCCAGAGCTCCAGGCCTTGCAACCAAAGACTGGCAGTGCCCGGGATCACTGGTCCCCGCCGTAACCATCCCCAAAGCTGAACCCAGGGCAAACACTGCGGTGGCAGGTAAGCAGGTCCTCTGTCTTAGATAGGGGCCACATACTTGATCTTACCTGGTTATGCCAGATCCCTAACCCTTCCTCAGTCTCTGCTGTGGGGGTTGACAGTCTTAGCTCAAAGCCTTTCCAGACTCCTCCAATTGCCTGCCTCATTGGAACCTCTACACCCACTCCTTTCTAGTTACACCCACTTGCCCTACCCCGTTTCTTAGGAGAGACTCCTTGCCAAACCACACACCGCTGTGGTCACCAAGCCCAACACAGACCTCATTCTCCTCCTTTCTGTGCCTTCCCTGAAGTCCTCCAGTAAGAGCCCCCCAATCTCCCTCAGATACTACAAAACCAAGTGGATCCCGAGGTGTGAGAGATGACCACCCCACTATAGCTCTCCACCACTGTCCTATCAGAGTCACCCTCTATCGGCCACGCACAGTGGTGAATAAGCCACAGTATCCACTGGGAAAGCTATCTTTGCAGGGACTCCTCCCAGCCATTGCAAACCCCTTAAAGCAGGACTTGTACCCCCACTGAATCACCCTTACACATCTTAGCCATAAAAACGCCTGATGGCTCTTCCCACCTGGTTCAGGACCTCGGGCCATCAGTGGCATCACCCCCCCTACCCTCCCATTGTGCCTCTCCCATCTCCTTCCTCTCCTCTGTTTTGCCAGACCCACCCACTTTAGAGTTCTTGACCCTGAAGTTGCCTTTTCCACAATTCCTTTAGAAAAACAATCATAAAATCTCTTTGCCTTCACCTGGTCAGACCCCAATACCGGAAAGGCCATCCAATTACCATGGCAAGTCCCCCCCAGGGTGTTCAAAGTTCCCCCCACCTCCTTGGCTGGGCCCTTGCTTCAGACCTCTCCCCAGTACTCTTCGCCCCAGTCCCCTGTACCAAGGCATAGGGGATCTACCTCCTGCAGCCCTCCCTAACGTTCTCTCGACTGCACACTGTCAAACTCTGACACTACCTGAGCAGGGGCACAGAGCGCCCCCTAAAAAGAGCCAGTTCTTTACCTCTGTGGTAACTATTAGGGTATTCTCCTCAGTTCCTCCATCAGGGAGGATAAATGTGAACAACTAATCGCTTCCCTATCACTTCCAATGTCCAAGTCTGAATCACTTCCCCTTTTAGGTGTAGTAAACACCCACCACTCTGAAGCCCACACTTTGGTGTCCTCACTAAACCATTATGTCACCTCACAAAGGCAAGCCCCAATGAGCCCCCAGAACCCCCCCCCAAGGCCATTCCAAGGCCTTCTTTCAGCTTAAACGGTCTCTCTCTGCCCCTGCTCTAGCATTGCCTAACCCCCTCTAAACTATTTCATCTCTCCATTGAAATGAGACGGGGCCAGGCACCGAGATTACTGGCCCAGTGTTATGGTTGCATGTATAGGACTGGCCTGTCTCTCTATCCTGGGCTAGACTACTGGGATGGTCATCTTGTATTACTTTTTCATGAAACTACTAAACTCACACCCTCCGCTCATTCTATTCAATACTTGCTCTCCCACCGAGCTACTGCCATGGCTTCTACAGCCATATTACGATCCGCACACAACATCTCTTAGAAAGTCCTGCTGTGACCGCTCACCACTGCGGTCCTACCAGTCTGGCCTCATTATTACTCTCCCGAACCTCACACGTCCTAAAATGCAGAGACACACGACTGATCAGAGATCATAGGTCACTTTATTAACCCATTTTCCAATATTCTAGACACACCTCTACCCTCACCCACTACTGGTACAAACTGGTTTATTGACGGTAGCGCTTCTAAGGGCTCTCAGCTACGAGCAGGTTACATATAGTCACTCTCACTGAGGTAACTCCCACCAGCTTCTACTTCCCAGCAGGCTGAACTCAGAGCTGATCTGGGCAGTAACATTGGTAAAAGGGAATCATATTAACATTTACAGCAACGCCAAGTATGTCTACCAAATCATCCATTTAAATGCTTCCATCTGGAAAGAAAGATTTCTCACTACACAAGGGACCCCAGTGACTAATCACAAACTCATTTCAAAATTAACAGCAGCCTTGTTTCCAACACAAGCTGGTGTTCTATGCTGCAGAGACCATCAAAGCACTGATGCGTCCACAGCGGAGAACAATCGCCCAGCTGACACTGAGGCCAAGGCACGGGCCACGATTCTCCACACACAAGCCAGACCAAGCCCCCCGTCATGGAGACCAGGAGGCCCAAGATTTCATTAGAGCTGGAGCTAGCCAGGGTGAGGGCTGGTTCACTGCAGATGGAAAGGTTATCTTATCTAGAGACCATCGCTATGCCAGCTTAACTCACTTACACACTCAATATCAGGTAGGATCCAAAACTCCTTACCATCTTCTCTCACCTACTATTCCCAGCCACTCCCTCCTTAAAGACCCAGAACAAATCACCAAACATTGCTCAGTCTTTCAGACTAACTCCCTTAAAGGAGTTCTTAAAATTCCATTTAAAACTCCCCAGTTGTGTGGCCATTTCCTCAGCCAAGACTAGCAGGTAGACTTTACTCATATGCTGACAATTATAAAACTCAAATATCGGGGACCCGCAGATGGCATAACAGTTACATTGCTGGACTCCATGTAGTTGACCATGGTTCGAGTCCCGGACCTGGTGGTTTAAGACTTGCACCAGGCATGTGTGCGTGCGTGCCCAAAATCCTGAGAATGGAGAAGAGATTGCAGCATGGTCATGCCCCCAGGGGGGTGATTTCTCACTTTCTGTCTCTCTGTCTCCCTGGCGAGTGCCTGCACCCTATAGCAAAAAATCTCTCTCTCAAAAAAAAAAAAAACCCTCAAGTATCTCCTAGTTTTTATAGATACCTTTTTAGGATGGGTCGAGGCTTTCCCAGTGGCCACAGAAGCAGCTTGCCAGGTGACCAAACACCTCCTTGCAGACCTCACTCCCCACTTCGGTTTCTCCTGCTCCTTACAATCTGACAATGGACCTGCGTTCACAGCTCAGACAGTCCATGAGGTGACACAGGCCTCAAGGGTTCGGTGGAAACTACATCTCCCACACCACCCCCAGTCCTCTGGTGAGGTTGACCCAATCGATGGACTCCTGAAACAACACTCTGACCAAATTATTGAGTTGTCAGAAAAGCCACGATACATTTTTGCACAGAAAAGTACATGATGACTTTTCCAATGACCAAGAGCTTAAGAACGCGAACTGGGCCACACTTTCACCAACTGCCTTGCTTCATATCACATCTCTCCCCAGGGCTCCCCACTACCTAAGCCCCTTTGCATTAACATAGGGCCACCCACTCACACTCTCTTCCTCCATTTCCTCATTGTCGCTATTAAGTTATCTCCTAATTTTTATATAACTTCGTGAACTTTATTTTAAGAGAGATTTTTGCTATAGGGCATGTGCACTCGCCAGAGAGACAGAAAGAGAGAAATCACCCCCCCAGGAGGGATAGGCACACTGCAGTCCCTTTTTCCCCAGTCTCCTCTGTGATTTGGGGCACATACACACACCTGGCGTGAGTTTTAAGCTGCTGGATCAAGGACTCGAACTGTGGTCAACTACGTGGGAGCCCAGCGATATAACCATCTGCTGGTCCCCAACTTCATGAACTTTTAAAACATAAGGCCAATCAGGTTTTACCTGAAACTCCCTCACATTCCCAGTCCTGGAGATCTGGTCTATGTAAAGGGCCTTAAATCCCCCCAACCTTTACAACCAAGATGGGAAGGGCCTTCAACCCTCCTACAGCTGCAAAGCAACAGGGTGTCCACCCCAGCATATACCTCACCAGACAAAGACCAGTGCAGCCCAACCGCTATTCCAGAGGAAGCTGGCATCTCTCTTTAAGAGGACAGTTTCCAAAACTTCTCTTTTGAACCTTCAGATGGACTCAAATTCATCCCTCTTCAAACCAACTAAGTATCTTGAAATTGTCCATGGTGTCCTGGCCCACTATCCCACACCCGTGCCTGAGTCTCCTTTATGACACTGTCCTTCACTTACGGCTCCAAGGAGACCTGACTGATTTCTCTCCAGATCAGATTCGCGGTTATACTTTGGTTGCATGAATTCTCCTCCACTCACCATGTTAAACCTCTTTCTTTTTCCTCTTTCTAGAACCCCTGTTAAAGAACTTCTGCTATCTCAAGAGAGAGACAAATTCTTTAAACCTCACCCACCATCTCCTTACCATGACCAAAAAAGTACCCTAGCAGATGGCGGCTGGTTATGCCTCTCTCTCTGCCTCAGCTCACATGTCTCTTCCGGCTCCTCCTCTTCTTTGGGCTACAAATAAAGCATCTCTTCTATTCAACAAAGAGCATAGCCAAGCTTTCTCAGATAAAGCCAACACGATGCTAGGCACACGCCCTGCTGTTCGATTTGATGGAGCCTCAAAACTATATCTGACTTACTCTTCACTCTCCTGTTCACGGTGACTCTGTATCACAAGGCCCAGTTCTCGAACCTTTAACCATGCAGGCGCCACTTATCACTCCGGCCTCCATCTGTAGCTCTTGGTAATATCTCCCTAGGTAGTCCCATCATCTCAGTGTAATAATACCTTTTAAATCAATCCTCCAAAAACCCAGCTGTGCACACACATAGGTTACTCAGCCTCACCAGAAGCGAATGCCTCTTTACCCTACCTGTCTGCTTCTCAGCACTTCCTAGTCTTTCTGCCCAGCTGTCCTGAACACTTCACCTTCTGTCAGGGACGCCCAGCTACACTCTACCACATTCCCTTGGAATTCTCCCTCCTTCTCTAACAGCCACTGTGCCCTGGTACCTTCTCTAACCACTGACACTCAGAAATTTTGGCTACAGACAAAAAGCTTCTATCTTCTTGCGGAGCCCCAAGGACAGAACCCAATCATCCAACTTCTCACTGGGGCTCCTCTGACAAACACCTAGGAGTTTGGGAAAGTGAACCAGTGGGCAAAAATAGGTCCTGGAACATCTATTCTCCCTTCATTTTTCAACTTGCCTCTTCAACTCCAGCCCATTCTTTTACTGCGACACCTCTACTTACCTGTGTTTCCCTACTAACTGGACCAGGCTGTGACCTTAGTCTGTCTCCCCCAGTATTAACCTAATCCTTGTAGATCAAGCCTCACCTGTCTCCTTAAGGGCAGAACAATCATTTTTTTTATTATTTATACTTTCATTACAGTGTTTCATCACTGTGTTTCATTGCAGCATACCAAATGAACTTCTCCATCATGAATACACTGCATACCAATCCAGTCAAAGACATTGCCATAAACATTATAATCAACAGATTTCTTTCCATTTTGGTCCCTTAAATGTTTTGCTTCTTTCTTCTTCCCCTTGATCCCCTCCTCTCACCCTCCCCCATTTCTCACGATCTCTCCCCACTGTCTCCAGCATCACCATTGCTCTCAGTGCTTTGATACCTGCCAACCATTCTGTTCCTGCCACTGAGTGCTTACATTCGGTATATATTGAGTGGGACATACAACGCCTCTCTTCCATAGCGGGAATGTAAATGAGCACAGCCGCTGTGGAGAACAATATGGAGGTTACTCAAAGACCTACAAATAGAACTACCATGTGATCCAGCAATTCCACTCCTAGGGTAGCTACCCAAAGGATAAGAAAATGCTCAGATGGAAAAACACTTGCACATCCTCGTTTATTGCAGCATTATGCACAATTGCTAAGACCCGGCAGAACAATCTTATCAAAGAGGGCAATCCAAAGGATACCCTTCCTGGTAGCCTTAGGAATTTCTACAGGGATAGGCACAGGAATAGGAGGCATGACTACATCTATTCACTACTGTAAAACTCTTTCCTCTGACCTCCAACAAAGCCTGGATGAAATATCCCTGTCTCTTACAGATTCAAGACCAAGTTGACTCCCTGGCTGCAGTAACTCTCCCAAACTGGAGAGGCCCGGACCTTCTCACAGATAAAAAAGGGAGGGTTTCTGCCTCTTCCTAGAAGAGGAATTCTGCTTTTACAACAATCAATGGGTCTTGTAAGAGATACAGTAAAAATGTCCCCCAAAATAAGACAGATCTGCTGAGAACTGGGACCAATGATTACAACATGCATCAGGGACAACCTGGTTCCTTCCCCTGATTGCCTCTGTTGTAACTCTTCTTCTCTTAGTTTCTGTAGGAGCTCCACTCCTAACGATGCTAACCCACTTCATCCGAGACACCATTCAACAACAGTGCTCAACCCCAAAATAGGCTGAGAACTTCTGAAGAATACAATATTCATATCTGACTTGGGAAGGTCCAGACCCCGCCCCAGATCCCTGAGAGCCAATACCCCCTATTCAATAGGAAGCAGCTCCAGAGGACAGAAGACCAACTTCATCCTATACCCCATCCCTAGCCCCCAATCACTCTCTTTTCACCTTTTTAAAAATGTGTATATACGTAAAGGCTGAAAATGTAAGGTCTCATACAGTAGAGATCTGAGCACCATTTGGTATCACTCCAGGCCTGACAAGGAACCAAGATTGAACTTCTTCGTAACTGGTCTTGATAAGAGCCTGCACTGCAGGAGCTGCTACTGCAAGGTCACACTGACCCAGGAAGGAGCAGATAGAGACCCAAAGTGAGTACCTGAGGTCTAACTCTCTGGGGATGAACCAAAGAGACCCACCAAATGTTTCATGCATGCTTATCCCACTATGCCTAAGTCCCCTACATATCAGTCACACATAGTCTCTCAGAATAGTTTGCCTGCCCATTAAAAGACACCCCCTCTATCCTCGAGGGCAGGCTGAGGCACCTCTGGCTTCAGATCCTGGGCCACTCTTTCTCTCAGTATCTTTCTTTTTTTCTTGATACGGTGTTTCCTAATTGTACTCCAGACCATGACAGTGAAGTTCTAAGTTTGTTGTTAGTGGCTCAAAAGAAAAAGAAAAAAAAAAAAGAAGAAGTCATAAATAGTCCTTTTATCCCCCAATACATATATTTTCACTGAATATTGAAGCTAAATGTTGAAACTCAAATTTGTCCTCATTTACATAAGGGAGTATGTGGCCCAGTTAATTAAAAAACCTTGTATCATTTTTAGTAATAATCCATACTGTCTCAGCACTAAGATGATAAAATTTAATCATGAGTCAGAAAAACTATACGTATATTGTGTTTTCTTCACAAACTAGTCAACAATTTGTAAATCTATCAACATAAATAAGAGGAATGGGTCAAAATGAAATGATACAATACTTTTCCAACTCTCTATCTTTGCATCTTGTAAGTTTCACGGGAAAAAAATTCCTCTCTCTCTGTTTTTTTAAGTGTGTTTTTGTTTGTGTTTTAGTGAAAGAGAGACAGAGGCAGAGAGGCAGACAGGCAGACACCCCAACGGGGTCTTCATGCCATCATCCACTCGCACTCTCTGCTGGCCCAGATCCTGTTCAAGGATGTTTGGGACTTGAACCTAGAGCCTTTCCCATGAGCCCAGTGTGTTATTACTTTCCCCTACTTGGCCCCCCTGTCTCTCTTCATGTCACAGAAACTCTCACAGAGACGTTAATGCTAATTACCTCAGAGTGTAACTAACCCCGTGATCGGCTATGTAAGCGAAACATCTGTGCTAGAGTCTCGACCAAGGGCACACTCGCTGTTCCTTTCCATGGGCTGGAAACCAAGAAAGCTCCTTTTGGTTCCCTTACCCTCAGGGTCACTCTATTCCACCTGTGTCCTTTATTTCCCATTAGCTAGCCAAGGTCAACGAGGCTTCTTTCAGAGAATTTGGAAACTCCATTTGTGCATGATATAATGAGGATTTCTAAATTTCTCAGCAACCTCTCACACTACTCCCAGCCAAACTAGATATTATCAGTTTGCAGTCAGGCAGCAAGTTTTGATGGTCACATTTTTTTTTTTTAATCTCAGCAAAGCAATAGAAAAGTCTTAATGCCTTTAAAGAACAAGTTTCCAGTGACTGCTCACACACAAAAAAAGATGTCTAATAGCAGATAATAGAACCACTAGCTCATGTAGAATGGCTTCAGCTTACAAAATTCAAACACTGCATAACAGCATTTCTGGCCTGCCTTTATAAACAAAGCCATACATCACATTCATTAAGCATGGTGTGAATAGTTTCTAAAAGCAAGAATAAATAAATTTCGATTAATTGCCACTTACGGCTTTTAACTCTGCACTATTTTTTGAAAAATGTAGAAGTAAAAGCTTAATAACAGTGAAGAGTGGGCCAGCCCCATAGCTCATCAGCTAAGGAAGCCAGGCTCACTTGGCCAGCTGTGGGTCAAATCTCAGCCTTGGAGGTTGGAAAAACACACTGGACACGCCTCACATCCTTACAGGTTAAATTAAGGAAAAAAGATTGTGGTGTGGCCATGCCCTATTGGGCATGTTTTTCTCTCTTTCTCTGGATCGTGTATGTACTGTCTGTCAATAACAAAAGAAGAATGAAAATGATAAAGGATGAGGGATTAAGGAATTCCTATCTCAACATAATAGTGTTATTGGAATAAAAATGAATGAAAAGGTAGATTATTGTTAATAATAAAGTATTAAAGTGTGCACTTTATTTATCTTCTTAAAAGGAAGTCGCTTCCATTTACAATTAGCATCCAAGAGAATAAATACCTTGGAAAAAGTTTAATGAAAGAGGTAAGAAATTTGTGCAGTAGAAACTGGAAAACATTGATGAAAGAGATTACAGCAGATTCAAATAAATGAAAGGATATCTGTTTATGGGTTGGAAGGGTTCATATTTTTATAACACCACTCAAGGTGATCTACCAATTCAATTCAATTTCTATTAAAATTCCAATATATTTTTACCGAAACAGAAAAGCCACTCATCAAATCATACGAAATTACAAGGGACAGGAAACAGCCTGTAAATGAGATATTATTCACCCATAAAAAGAAATAAAATATTGATTGAGAAGCCAACGCAAAAGGTCATATAATGTGTGACTCCTCTATTATGAAACCTCCACAATATGCAAATCCATAAAGGCTAACAGCAGATTGATGATTTCTAAGGGGTGGGGAAAATAATGAATGGCAAATAAGTATTTAGTGGAGTTTCTTTCCACATGGCAGAAATGTTCTAGAGCTTGAGAGGAGTTGTGTTGTACAATATTGTGAATTACTAAATGCCATTGAACTGTGCACTTTGGTTAATTTTATTTACATGAATTTTACCTCAATTTAAAAAAAAAAAAAAAAAAACTTAGGAAAAAAAGGGCAAGAACTAGTACAAGTATATCCTGAAGTTGTATCCTTCGCAATCACTCGAATTTAGGTAATGGAGTCTAAGTTGCAGAGTCAATTTAGAGCTACAAGATTTGGCTTGTCCAAGGGCGTAAGATAGAAGATAAAACCCTAAGAAACAGTCAAGACATGAGGCCCAAAGATGGACACACAATCGTCAAGCGTTACTAGGGAAACAGCTTGCAGCAATGACTCAAAGCAATTTTGGCTTTATCCGGGTCCCACAACATTTCAAAACCTAGATATGGACTTTAGGACCCAAAGCTCTCCAACAAAGACTCAAGTAAACATTGACCATGAGATAATCGTCTCTGGGCTGAAGTTCTCAAATTAGGACTTGCGCAATCATTTACCAGAAGTTAACTAAATGTATAGCTTCCAAAGTGTACAGCATGACATACTTAACATGGGACCCCCACGGGGACAAAACCTGGCTAGGATAAAAACTCCTCGCCTCTGAACCAGCAGGTGGCATGGTGGTTAAGGTGCTGGATTCCCACGTGGCCAAACACAGTTCCAGTCTCTAACCTAGTGGCTTGAAAAATCATGCTGGGCATGTGTGCATGTGTGCTCAAATCCCCAGGAGGAGAATGGAGGGGGACCCCCACGGGGACAAAACCTGGCTAGGATAAAAACTCCTCGCCTCTGAACCAGCAGGTGGCATGGTGGTTAAGGTGCTGGATTCCCACGTGGCCAAACACAGTTCCAGTCTCTAACCTAGTGGCTTGAAAAATCATGCTGGGCATGTGTGCATGTGTGCTCAAATCCCCAGGAGGAGAATGGAGGAGAAGGGATTGCTGCATGGCCATCCCCCCTCTAGGGGATGATTTCTGACTTCCTCTTACTATCTCTCCAGGGAGCACATGTGCCTTATGGCACACAAAACCTCAAAAACAATAACCAAAGAAACCTCCTCACTTCAGTTCCTCTTCAGTAACCCTTTGGGACCCCTCCCTACTTTATGGGAGCTTGCCTTTCTCTCTTCTAATAAATTCCTGCTTTACTATTCCATCTCTGAATCTTTGTCAGCGTGAGACCCAGACTCAGGTTCACTGCACCTCCTGCATTGATTACTGGGCCCAGGCACGCTGACATCCCATGTCAGGAATATATATGTACAGTAGTTTCATGTGTCCTGAATGTGGCCGAAGAGGACAGAGATCAAGGAGATCCTGAGTGGGTATTCCAGCTCCACCACCCAGGCCCCAGTGATGTGTGATGACGGTCTGTTCTCCAGGATGAGGGGTAATTCCTGTATTTGCTTATATAACCCATACATTCCTCAACACACCGTCTTACACCAAAGTGGCAACATTTGAGATCTCTTTGCCTCCATATGCTCAAAGGAAAATAGTATGTCATCATATATTCTAAAAAATTCTGTCTTTAATTCTCAAGTTTTAGTGTTTGCCTCTTAAATATTCTATTTTCTGTCAACATTATTCAGTATCCACACACATGCAAAATGGAATGACTGTAAGGAGATTATTTCACAGTACTGAGCCAGCCTTTGGGCCTAAATGAAGAGTATGTCTCAGGGACCAGGAGTTAGCGTAATGGCTATGTCATTGAACGCCCGTGTAGTCGACCACGGTTCGAGTCCCAGACCAGGTGGCTTAAACTCACGCCGGGCGCCTGTGCATGCATGCCCAAGATCCCAAGGAGAATGGAGGAGAAGGTATTGTGGTGTGGCCACCCCCTCGGGAGGGTGATTTCTCGCCTTCTATCTCTCTGTCTCTCTCTGTCTCTCTGGCGAACACACATGCCCTATAGCAAAAACCTCTCAAAAAAAAAAAAAGAGTATGTCTCTCATGGTTTAGGTTTGCACTTGGAGTCCCTGTCTGTCTACACACGAAACTGAAGCGGTCATAATGTCAGCGTGTGTGTAGCAGCATTTGCTCATACTCCGTGAGCTGCTGGAGGGGGGTTTCAAGTGGACCACATGATATTCCTGCATGATTTTGGGTAAACACTGCAAATATCTCAAGTGGAATCTATTCGGGATGATGGCACGTTACAGGGAAACGGTAATGGGTGTGGAGAATTCATGGGGCATCTGCCATGCACAATTTAACCAAACAATTTGCCAGTCCTGTCTTTCAGAGTGGCGTTTTTAACACCTTCATAAAGCAACAATATAAAAGAAAGAGCAATTTAACATCTATTCAAAAAGACAGCCAGCTCTTCTAATAAAAGCACAGCAAGAAACACAGATTCTTTGAGTTAATATGATGCAGAACCACAGGAGACTCCCTGGGGTCCTTAAGACAATTAAGGCACTAAATGTCGTAGGAAATCAGCTGAATTCCTTAGGAAAGAAAGAAAAAGGATTCACCTGCTACAGGTTTGATTACAGCAGCATGGAGCTCATTCTTCTTCCTTCCTTTCTTTCTCTGTTTTCCCTCCACATTTGAGAGAGCAACATTTTCATACAGTTCCAAAATAACAAATGATCTGGGTCAAGCCTTTAATGCCTAGTCAGCAGGAGCAAGAATAGAAGAGGCAAGATCTCTACTAATCAAGTTGCAAAGGCAGTGCAAGCTGCTCCCCACAGATTCCGATTCCCACAGACAACTGGCTCCAAATCCCAGAGGAATTTAACGAAAGGAATATAAAAAGGAAAGTTCCATTAAGTGAGAATGGCACTCCTAAAACGCAAAGAAAAGGCATTTTATGTTTTATGTGGAAAACAATAACTTTAAAAGGGAATTTAGAGGTGAAAGGGATGTCTTCTCAAAGGAGACGAGCAGAAGTCCAAGTCAGCTGACATGGTTGTCTTTCTCTCTCACAGAATAGCTTTAGAAACCGCATTTCTACGGATTACTGGTAAAGTGTGAGGAACCTCAGATCCGCTAAGTTATCCTCACCCGGCTGTAATCCTGTAGAGACCCAGAGAAAGAACAGCCTAGAAGGTCCCCATCCTCCCCCTGGGCTCGCCTGGGATGGCATTCTCCAGGTGGCTTTGAAGAAGTCACAGCCATCTGTCCCACCTCCTTCTCTGAACTTTTCTTGCTGTGATGAAATGTGTAATTGGAGGTGGAGGGACAGAGAGGGGTAAGACGAACTTGGATTCTGAATGAGTCCCATAACCCCCGATCTATCATTTCTTCAAACAGTTTTGAAATAAGGGTTAATGACAGGAATAATGAGTCCTTCCTTCGTATAGTATAGATTTTCATTAACTCCTTCTGTTAACTTAGAGCATTCTTTAAAATTCAAACTGTCTGAGCAAGTGGCCGAGGGTGCCCGTCCTGTGTCTTCAGAACAAACATTTCCCAGGGGGTACTAAGACACCATGACACGTGGCAAATCCATCCCCCGGGGGGGTGATTTCTTGCTTTCTGTCTCTCTCTCTCTCTTTGTCTTTCTGCTGCGCACATGTGCCCTATAGCAAAAACCTCTCCCCCCCAAAAAAAAAGAAAAAAAAAGAGAGATTACAGCATGTCCATACCTCTTGGAGGTGGTTTCTCACTTTCCCTCTCACTGTCTCTCTCTGGCAAGTACACACTACATATGGCAAAAAAAACTTAAAAACAAACAAATAAATCTCCCTCATCCATATCCCTTCCAGGAGCCCTATCCTTCACAGTCACCATCAGTTCTGCATAGCTTACCCTTTTATTCATACTCCATCCCAATATTAACCTGTTTCCTTTCAGTCTGCTTCGTCCTCTGAAAATTATAGTCCTTTCCACATGAGCTCTCTATCTTCTCAGCTTTATCTGAGAGAGAAACACATCACTGATAAAGCTGATCACTCGGGCCTCAAACGACGGCCCCTGGAACAGAAGACCCCTGACTGCGCTGCCAATATCATGGGCAGAAAATGCGACCCTTGGGCCCCATCCGCGTAGCTCACCTGTCCTAGTCAGCCCTTTCCAATTTCTCAGCTGAGGCCTCTTTCTCCTTCCCTACCTCCTCTTCACCTGCCTTGCTGTACAATTCCCTGGCATTTAGTTTTTTAAAACCAGTCCTGAAGGAAGTACCTTCTCAGCTCTGCCCCTAGATTCAAGCCCTGCTCGGGCCCACCCACACCACCAAGCCGCCTCCTCACTTCCTTCCCCACCCCCACTCACCCACACAGCCAGGTCTTTAGAAAACAGCAGGAAAACCTGTGCCGAGTCTGCATTCTGCTCAAATCTGTATCCCCCATTTGCACCTCCCCATCCATCTCTTTTACCCAGAATTCGGGGTTTCTTTGAACACTGGTTATCACATCTCCCCAGCATTCTGTCTGAGCTCGTGCAGAGGTGGGCCACTGACTGAGCTGAGGGGCCTGTGATGGGATTTGCTATAAAATATCTCAGAAGCAGTGGTGGGTTTTCATTTCCCTTTCAATGATCAGAAGTTTCAGAAGATTGTCTTCTAGACTTACCTGCAACTGCTCTTGTCAACTCTGAAGCTTCCTAATGTTTGGCTTCCTGAAATGACAGAGTTGATGTGGTTAATGTACTTCCTGGGACTTTTTCCTGTGACAGCTAGTGAATAATGTCCTCTCACACCCTTTTCCATGGGTAGGCGAGTTCAACTCCCGCGATAACTGAGAGGATGGCCGGGCTACCCTGTCCACTGCTCGGGACCATAAACCACTGTCTGCAGCTTCCGGTTGTGGAGATGGATGCCCAGTGGGAGCCTAAGTGACTTCTTTTGTGCCGATCTTGACTTTGTAAGATTTACTTTTTCCTCTTAGAATTCAAGATTTCCTATAGCAATTCTTTCTACCTGGGATGCGATAAGCCCTTTCTACCTGCGGGTCTAAACCTTTTTTCTGTCTTTGGAACACTCAGACTTCTCATGTTAGCTCTTCTGCCCAGGTGCTTCAAGGAACTCATTTTGGTGGTTGTTCACGATTTTCATGTCTTTGTATTTCTACTCTATGGTTTGATATTTTAGTTCTACTTAACCACAGGCAATGTAGTTCTTTTTTTTTAATGTTATTTATTCGTTCATTTATTTTAATTTGACTTGAGAGAGAGAGAGGACGTGAGAAAGCAAGCCATCAGGTCCAGGATTCGAACCATGGTTAGCCATGTGGGACTGACAAGCGCCTTAACCATCACACCACCTGCTGCTCCTGAGAGTTTGGTTCTTAAGACTGAGTATCCTCTCCTTCGTTTTATCAGGTTAATTCTCTAAGTTAGTAAAACATGTGTTTCAGCTCTAGCGAGCTCTGTTTTGCCCTGCCTGCACTCCCCATTGATCTGTTCCTGGCACTGTTGGTAAAGCCTAGGCGAGCCTGCTCAGGCTTTGGTTCCGGCAGCCCCTAGTCCCAGCGTCTAGCTGTCTTCCTCCAGTGCCGCCCAGCACAGGTTCTGTTTGGTTTTATCTTTACCCCGCTCTGGGCTCTATGCCGGAGAGTACATGTCACCCTCCCGTGTCATTCTCCTTTCTTACCATAACAACACTCACTGTCCCACCGAGCTCCCCAGCCTGCCTTAACGGGGAGGGACACAGCCTGACCAATGGATGTCAGTATAGCCCTTCTCTTCCGGCTGGAAACAGGGACCTCCTGGAGGCCACAGGTCTGCCACATGCAGCTGAGCAGAACGACAGGATGAGACCAAGCTTCCAATGACACAGTGGAGTCGCAATACCAGCCCTGCAATGGCTGCCCCAGATGTGTCCTCACAGGGGTAACATGGCCCTAGTGTCTACACCGTAAGAGCTCGGTGTTCTGCTATGCCCTGCTGTATGCAGGCCCTAGTTAGTACAGTCCCAGGTGTGGCCGTCTCTTGGGAAAGTAGCCAGTGCTGTGAGCCAGGGAGACTTCCACTCTTGAGCCGGCAGTGGCAAAGCAGCCCACAGGCCACCTGCTCCACGTGGGGCCTGAGCAGAGACATCTAAGGGCCGAGGCTCTCGGTGTAAGTAATAGCCCCTACCAGCCTGATGCGGACTGTGCCCTAGTCTGCATGCGATGCTGAGGACGCAAGCAATAGGCGTTTACCTTAGCTCAGTCCTGGGGACCAGAAGCCTGAGCTCGGGGTTGCAGCACAGCCAGCTTCTGGCGAGGCCTCTGCATCCTACGTGGCCGCTTTCTTGCTGTGTCCTCATATGGCAAGAGAGCACTCTGGAGTCTCATCCTCTTTGTAGAATGGCTCTGGTTCCACAGGATCAGGGCTCCACCCTGTAACCTCTATTAATTATAACTGTTTCTAAAAGGCCCTAGAGCCATTTGGGTGTGTTTGAGTAAGCAAGGGCCTCAACACATGAACCGGGGAGGAACACAGTTCTGCCCATAGCAGGCAGCTCCGCAGACCCCCAGTGCCGCTCTCTGCAATTTCTCCAGGCACAGCAAGACCAGGAAGACACTGCCAGGGCCACGAACACGGGGAAGGCTGACACCGTCCTTCCCATCACCAAGTCTCTGGTCCAGCCAAGAGAGAGCAGCTCCTACCTTTGCACTCTAGCCAGCACCCCCACCCAACCCCTGTCCCGGGGCACTGGCCAGTAAGGCTTTTCACTGATAAATAAAACACCATGCACCAGTTACCTATGGGGGGAGAGGGACTCTAAACACATCTGCCATTGCCCCTTGGTATCCCAGTCACCAACCAGCAGGCATCGTGAGGAGCCATGCCTTACTTAGAGAAGAGGCAGAGTGGATCAGTGCCGCAGCGTGTTCCGGTTCCCCCATGGCCAATGGGTCTCTCTTCACAGCCTGCACAGGGAGGAGACTACACACAGTGGAAGGACCTCATCCCCTCCTCACGGAGGTCAGATATAGCTGTGAGGCTAGACAGGTGCCACTCGATGCACACATGTAAGGAGAACAAAGGGCCATACCTTGAGTTTGCAACAGGGAAGGTGCTAAGTCTGGCATATAATATGTGGGCTCTTTATATGTTGGCAAAGAACTGCCCAAGGTGCATTCCTATGTGGCCGAGTGGGATCAAAATATTGCATGCATGAGCCTGTCTTTGCCAATAGCCATGTTCTCTCGGGAGTCTGGAGAGGGAGTGGGCATTGAGGAGAAACATCAGGGCCACAATTTACAGCTAGACAGTGCTTCTGACCCACGGGCCTTCAACTGCTTAGCCATTTTTGCTTTCTGATTATGCATAACATGGCTGTTAACTGGATTTCATTCTGAAAAACTTTCTGCATTGAAAAATTCTCAACGACTTAAGATTCCTCTGCTTCACATGGAAGGAGCAGGCCCATTCTAATTAAATGGACTGGTTCTTTCAGAGAAGGAATGAAATGAAGCTACTCATTGCCTTTTTGGTGTTTGTCCAAGCATAAATTACCCACTCGATTCATCTCTAACATCCAAGCCAAACACACTCAGGGAAAATGCAATAGAAACAGACAAAACCTCATAGCCAAAACCATCCACTCAATACTCGAAAAATAGGGATGGAAAAAGGATGTGTTTGTAGGAGCTATGGTTTGAAGAATTCATGCAATTTCCTCCTTTTCTCCTCTGTTTTCTGAAGTCTTTTCTCTACTTCCTCATTTACTTTTTTTTTTAAAGGCTGAATAACAGCTGTTTCATCTTGAGCTCCTATAAATTGGAAATGGATTTTTAGTAATGCAGCCAAATTCTGTACTATAAAAATCGATAAGCTCCATGGACTGTGTTATGAGGGATTTGACCTATTTAAGGAAAGCACTAAAGGATTAATAAAATACAGGGGCACGTCCCAGAATGCTGTGTGCTTCGCTGGCTCGCCTGCTTTCGACCCCGTTGTGTTCTGGGCGGAGGACTCCGCTGAGTCTGACCTCCGCCGGCTGGCTGAGCTGCCCGTCCCTGCTCCAGGGCCACCCTTTGCCTCGTTCATCTGTACTGCATTGTCCCACTCACGCAGCCCTTCCTGCACAAAGCCCTTCCTGTCCTCACCACCCTGTGCCTCCAGGAGCAGCCCCATCCTCAAGGCGCCCTGTGTGCTGGATGTAAATTCTTCTCACTGAAGGCCGCTCTGCACATTCTTCTCATGTCTGTCCTCCCCACCACTGCGAGCTCCTCCAGGGCGGAGCTCACACCAGAACTCCAGGGCTGGGTCCAGGGAGCAGCTCTGAATGAATTATGTGTACTCAGTATCATTAGCTGAAGCAAGCATGCGCCCCTCTCCTCTCCTCCAAATTTTGGTTCGTTTTGATTTATCGTTTACAACGCCTGGTTCTCCTCTCCAGCCATTCAAACCTTAACCATCCACTAAGAACAAGCTTACTTCCCACCTCCTCCATGAAGCCCTCTAAGCAACCCTTTGTTGATTGTTCTCCCCTCTGAGATCCAATAGCACTCTATAGCAACCACGGTTTGGTTCTCAGAGAAAAATTCTTCGCTTTGCCTCCTTATGTGGCTCTTGTGTTTGTCTCCTCTCTCCAAGCATACGAGAAGGTCAGGGAACAGAAGTCAGTATTCTGAGTGATTGATTATGCTCTTCATGGATGGAAGGTCCCTTTCTGCCCAGCTGACCTTTCCCAGGTCACTAGTGCCAGGTCACTCACTGCACAGGCCCAGGCTCACAGCCCACTGTCCCCGGCCACCTTTGCTGGTCCTCAGCCACTAGTTACCAAGCACCCAGACTTACTGTGTGCTCTTCCCTCCTGGCTGCCCTCCTGGCGGGCATGTCTGCGTGCCCCGTCTGAGCAGCACCTGACATTAGCGTGGGGAACTTGTCTCAGTATTCCTGGTTCTAGTACTTGGTGTCAAGCTTCCCTGGGCTAGAGTGACAAAGGACAAGTGACACAGAAGAGAAGTAGCAAGCAAGACCACACACACCACTCAGACAAACCACCACCATTTTGTACAGGAATTGAAATCTTCCCCAAAGGACTGACCTCTACGAAGAGGTCCCATGAACCCACCAGGGCAGTAGGTAGAACCCAGGAATCTACGAGCTTCCGTGGGGCTGCAGTTTCCTGCTGCTGGTGTTAAATCACCACAGTCTTTGTGGCTCAAACTGGCACAGAGGTGTGATTCTTCAGCCTGGGAATCAGAGTCTGAAAGTGAGGAGGCAGGGCGGTGTCCTGGAGGGTCTGCAGTACCCACCCCTCTGTCCTCTCCCAATCTCTCAGACTATGGCATTCCTCGGCCCGTGCACCACACCCCAGCCTCTCCATCCATCCTCACATCCCCTTCCCTCTCTGACCCTGACGTGCTGTGTCCTCTGATAAGGACCCTTGTGATCACACGAGGTCCAGAATAATCTCTGTATCTCGAGATCTTCAACGTAATGGCACCAGCCAACTTCTGTTTGCCATGGAAGGTGACTCATTGGCAGATTTCATGGACATCACAGAGAGACCATTATTCTACCCACCACACGTGGGGAAAAAAATTACATCTTTATTTTCCAGCAATGGTCACTAAAATTTGTTATTTCCTTCTAATAGAAATTCGGGCAATAAACCACTGCTGGGTGGTGATACCATTGTGCAGTGGTTGCAGATAAGATACAGCTTAGGGTCACCACTGCCTCAAAATTGCATAGTGGGGCCGGCAGCTTTCATGGTGGTTAAGGCACTGGACTCCCACATGGCTTACCATGGATTAAGTACTGAATCTGGTGGCTGGAAAATCATGCCAGGTGTGTGTTCATGCATGCCCAAAATTCCGAGAAGGGAGTGGAAGAGAAGGGACATGGCATGGCCATCCCCCCAGAGGCTGATTTCTCACTTTCCCTCTCTCTGTCTTGTCTCTCTCTTTATCCAGAGAGCACACATTGTCTATTGCAAAAACCTAACAAAAATAATTCCTCTAGTTATTAGACTTGCCACTGAGTTTTGGTGTCTGTTGTGTAAATAAAGAAGCAAAAACTATATCAAAAATTTTAAAACTACTTTGACAATTGAGTGTTCAGTTTCGTTTGTATCTCAGGTCAGATTTTCCAGACACAAGGCCCTGAGTTAAGTATTCCTGTGCACGTGGTCTACAAAGAAAGTGCTTCCAGGTGGAACTGGCAAGGCAGGGACGGAGTAGAACGAGGAGGGAAGGCAGACAAGCGAGGGTTGGCTGCAGGTGCAACCTCGGCCTCAGCCCGACCTCACCAGGAACTCCGGAGAGAACTCCAGATCACAAAGTGTGTCCAAGGGAGAAATGGAACTGGGGTTTCAAACTGAAGGCCACATGCCTCACTCAGACAGATCACCACTAGTGGCCACTGGCTAAGCGGCTCAGAAGAGATGGACCTCTCTCCTCTCACAGCTTTTGGCCTGTGGGCAGCGCTCCCACCGGCCAAGGGCAATCCCCTAAAGAAACTCGAAGGTTTGAGTCAAGAAGCAGTGTGGAAAGGAGTATGGCTCATGTCTGGGACCACCCTGAACATGTGCGGCACATGTGCACACGCTTGTCCATGAGGCGGGCTGGGCATGGGTCACATCATGGCAGAAATAAAGGAAAAACTTTTTTTTTTTTTTTTTTTTTTTTTTTTGAAAGAGAAAAAAAAAGGGGAAACAAAACATTT
>NW_006208936.1:1163615-1175743 GCF_000334495.1 Tupaia belangeri chinensis | reverse complement strand
TTTTTTTTTTTTTTTTTTTTTTTAGAAGAGAAAGAAGAAGGAGAGCACACAAAATCTGGGAGGAGGCCCACAGGGGAGCAGGCAGCAGTACCGGAAGCTGCAGAACATCAGCGGCGCCTGCTTCATGCTGCCATTTGGCATATTCACTTCATGCATTTAAAAATATTTCAAGGGGCCAGCCCTGTAACCTGGTGGGTAAGGGAGCCACATCCCACATGGCTGGCTGTGGTTCCAATCCCAGTTCTGGTGATGTAAAACACACTGAGCACACACGTGTGCATGCTCCAGACTCTGACAGGCTGGACAAATTGGAGGAGGAAAAGGTTGCAGCAGGCCCACATCCCACTGCGGGTGCTTCCTCCCTCTCTCCATCTCTCCCTGGGGAGAACATGCACCCTCTGGCAATTAAGGAAACAATATTGAAGAGTCCATCATCTTTATCAGACTGCCAAGAAACCTAGGTACAAAAATGTCATGGTACAAAAAAGGCCAGCTCTTCCCTTGTACGGGCGAGTGCTATCAGGGGCTTCCTCCATGGGTGGAGGTTTCCTGTCCCCGAATGTAAGGACGGAGAATACATTCTGCTAGGCGCAGCCTAAAGGTGCCCAGCCATCCCGGGCCTGTGCACACCGGCCAGCGTGTGTGTTCATTCCAACCCAGTCACCTCGGACCTACGCTTGCTGCACCCACTGGGAGAAGACGTGACCTCAACTTGTGAGGACTGAAATATTTATGGTAGAAGAAAAATAGATATAACCGTGGAAGTTTTTCATGTGAAAGTACCTTTGACAGGTAAACTCTCACGAGGTCAATCTAAAACCCACGTGCCACTGAGATTGTAATGGGAGAGGCAAAGGCCACCTGGCTGACTGCATTAGCAAGCTCGCCCCTCACTCAGGGCTGGCTCAGTTAGAACCGGCCACGCAGCTCCAGAGAGGCCACGAGAATGCAGCAGGAGCAGTGGTCAAACGACGACTTCTATTTAAAGGCATTCACGATATCAGTTTATCTATGTAATGAACACTTACCTTAAAGGGTATTTAAATTTAAAAGATATTTCTTCTAAGTTACAGTATTCTTATTTTATTTTTGGAGAGTTTTTTTTTGTTTTTGTTTTTGTTTTTTTTTCTATAGGGTGCATGCACTTGCCAGAAAGACAGGAACAGAGACAGAAAGAGAGAAATCACCCTTCAGAGGGGATGGCCACACCACAACCCTTATCCATTCTCCTCTCGGGATCTTGGGCACGCATGCACACGCGCCTGGCATGAGTTTAAGCCACCAGGTCTGGGACTCAAACCACAGTCCACTATATGGGAGTCCACTGACATAGCCATTATGCCAACTGCTGGTCCTAAGCATTCTTAAAATATTACATAAATTTCAAATTGAAAGCAAAAAGGGTAAGAGCTAAAGTAATATGTACAGACATTGACAAGTCCCACAGAAGTGGGAGCAGGAAACGTCTCTGTTCTCTCAGACTGACTCCGTGTTTTCTCATGGTCATGGTCCTTGCAGGGGAGTTAACTTAGGAGCTGAGTATGAAAGTGAAAAAAGCCTCTTCATAGCAATCTAAGTAATAGAACAGTGAACAGAAGCACACACAGACACACAAACACAGACACACACAGACACACACACACACACACACACACACACACACACATGCACATTCACACAAGACTTGGAGATAAAATGATTTTCATGAACTATCAATGGCAAATCCTAACCATAACCAGGGTCACCAAAAGTATATTAGAAATATAAGCACATGATTATAGTACAACAGAAAAGATTTTTATCTCTCTTTTGCATTGTTTGAAACTTGCTAAAATTATTAGCATCATGTTAGCCAGGAGCAGAAGAATGTTACATAGCCAGGAAAATATATTAAAGAGCTGATCGAATCTATTTGGTCAAATCGTAAGAAGTCTTCTCCAGATTAGGGAGGTTGTGGTTGAAAACTGTGTGCATCAGATCTCACCCCTCATGGATCTCAGAGAACCTGGAGATCCCTTCTCTCTCGATTTCTCACCGGTATGCCTACCTTGAAGAACTGGGGAAGTCTGAGATCTGACTGTGCTTCAAGCAAACAAGTAACTTGCCATAATTTCATGGGTGATGGGAGAAAGCAGGAGACTCGGGTCAGAGACGAGGGGCTTGATTACGCACAGCACAGCAAGGGCTCACAGGTGCCCGGGTTCCCCAGCCTCAGTCCCCACAGAACGATGTGTGTGGAAGGTCAGGCAATACTTGCTTCACTGGTCAATCTAAAACCCACGTGCCACTGAGATTGTAATGGGAGAGGCAAAGGCCACCTGGCTGACTGCATTAGCAAGCTCGCCCCTCACTCAGGGCTGGCTCAGTTAGAACCGGCCACGCAGCTCCAGAGAGGCCACGAGAATGCAGCAGGAGCAGTGGTCAAACGACGACTTCTATTTAAAGGCATTCACGATATCAGTTTATCTATGTAATGAACACTTACCTTAAAGGGTATTTAAATTTAAAAGATATTTCTTCTAAGTTACAGTATTCTTATTTTATTTTTGGAGAGTTTTTTTTTGTTTTTGTTTTTGTTTTTTTTTCTATAGGGTGCATGCACTTGCCAGAAAGACAGGAACAGAGACAGAAAGAGAGAAATCACCCTTCAGAGGGGATGGCCACACCACAACCCTTATCCATTCTCCTCTCGGGATCTTGGGCACGCATGCACACGCGCCTGGCATGAGTTTAAGCCACCAGGTCTGGGACTCAAACCACAGTCCACTATATGGGAGTCCACTGACATAGCCATTATGCCAACTGCTGGTCCTAAGCATTCTTAAAATATTACATAAATTTCAAATTGAAAGCAAAAAGGGTAAGAGCTAAAGTAATATGTACAGACATTGACAAGTCCCACAGAAGTGGGAGCAGGAAACGTCTCTGTTCTCTCAGACTGACTCCGTGTTTTCTCATGGTCATGGTCCTTGCAGGGGAGTTAACTTAGGAGCTGAGTATGAAAGTGAAAAAAGCCTCTTCATAGCAATCTAAGTAATAGAACAGTGAACAGAAGCACACACAGACACACAAACACAGACACACACAGACACACACACACACACACACACACACACACACACACACATGCACATTCACACAAGACTTGGAGATAAAATGATTTTCATGAACTATCAATGGCAAATCCTAACCATAACCAGGGTCACCAAAAGTATATTAGAAATATAAGCACATGATTATAGTACAACAGAAAAGATTTTTATCTCTCTTTTGCATTGTTTGAAACTTGCTAAAATTATTAGCATCATGTTAGCCAGGAGCAGAAGAATGTTACATAGCCAGGAAAATATATTAAAGAGCTGATCGAATCTATTTGGTCAAATCGTAAGAAGTCTTCTCCAGATTAGGGAGGTTGTGGTTGAAAACTGTGTGCATCAGATCTCACCCCTCATGGATCTCAGAGAACCTGGAGATCCCTTCTCTCTCGATTTCTCACCGGTATGCCTACCTTGAAGAACTGGGGAAGTCTGAGATCTGACTGTGCTTCAAGCAAACAAGTAACTTGCCATAATTTCATGGGTGATGGGAGAAAGCAGGAGACTCGGGTCAGAGACGAGGGGCTTGATTACGCACAGCACAGCAAGGGCTCACAGGTGCACGGGTTCCCCAGCCTCAGTCCCCACAGAACGATGTGTGTGGAAGGTCAGGCAATACTTGCTTCACTATGGAGTGCATTTAGAAAAGCTATGCTTAGGGCACCCAGATCTTTTACGACGGCCTAACGCCTGCCTGCACTTCCCCCCAGAAGGGGGCATTATCTTGTTATTCAGCAGTAAACACATCTGATCCTTGCTCAGAGGAAGACACTGTCTCTATCTTCCAAGGCCAAACAGCACACAAACATTCTCGGGAAGATGGTACTGATCAAACGCGGTCATGCCCCTGCTTGGAGACATGTCGAAATGTGAGAGACCCATGAGGAATTATCTCTCGGCAGTTACTTAGGTCTCCTGAGATTCTCCTTTGGCTCCCTTCCCTTTCAGTTATTACCTTCACCAGTCAGGGTTCTCCAGAGAAACAGAAACAGTAAGATAAATATAGCTGTAAAGGAAGGGATTGACTACATGAATTATCTCACATACAAAGCTGAAAAGTCCCTCATCTCTACAAGATGGAGAAACAGTTGAAAGACACTCAACCAGGAAAGGTGGTTCAGTTACAGTCTGAGGCCTGGAGAGGGCCCTTGGGAGGCTGCATTTCCAGTTCTGGAAGGAAGGGTCCAGAGTAAAGGGAAGAGAGAGAAAAAACAGACCCTTACTTCTTCGGTTTCTTCCTCCCAGACTTCCATCCAATTGGATGGTGCCTTCCCACAGTGAAGGACGGTCTTCCTCCACACACCAATCTTGTCAGGCCACACTCTAACGGACGTACTTAGAAACAGCACTTCAGCGGCCTTCCAGGCCTCCTTCAACCCAGACAAGCTGATGCTCCCAATTAGTCATCACGACCCCCTCTCACCTCCCTGTCCTTCACAGCTCAGTCACCCCTCCTGCAGATATACTCCGCCTGTCTTCCCTTCCTCCTAAGTCCAAGAGATCCAAGGATTTCTTCCTTCTTGACTCTTTTTCCTGGCTTTCTGAAGTCATGCGGCTGCTGCTTCTTTATCGATTCTGTATTGCCCTTAGTCTGCTTGCCGATTCCTCCTCTGCTCCACACAAACCTTAGATTTCACCTAATGCTAGGACTTCTATGACTTTACATCTACTCACAAGCGGTTTTAACCATGCTGACATTGTCACCATTATGAAAGTGACATTTTGCTCCTATCTTTGTGTCTAACACGAATCTCTCTTTTGAACTGAATATATCCAATTGCTCCCTTGCTCCATGTCACAACTGTAGCGGATCCAAAATTGAACCCCTAGACTTTTTTTCTTCCAAATCCACTCTGCCTCCAGAAATCCTCCCTCAGTAAGCAGAACCATCCCTTAGTACAAATTAGGCAACGGTGCCCCTTTCACAGGCTCCTTACTTCCTATTTATTGGGAAATTTTCGTGATATCTCTATTAAGACAACTAGCTTCACCAGCTGGAAAACCAGTTGTTATAAAAATCCATGCTTCCAATGGTATAAATAACATTCCTTAAAGGTAACATGACTCTTTGTTGCACAGCCTCTAAAGCACACCTGGCTATCCTGACTGATATTCAGAAAATTTCTCTGTTAAGAAACACTGCGCGGGACCAGCAGTTGGTGTAATGGCTATGTTGTTGGAATCCCATGTAGTCGACCGTGGTTCGAGTCCCAGACCTGGTGGCCTCAACTCATGCCACCAGGTGCTTGTGCGTGTGTGCCCAAGATCCTGAGAGGAGAATGGAGGAGAAGGGATTGCAGCGTGGCCATCCCCCCTGGGGGGTGATTTCTCATTTTCTGTCTCTCTGTCTCTCTCTGACTTTCTGGTGAGCACACGCACCCTATAGCAAAAACCTCTCCAAAAGAAAGAAAGAAAAAAGCAACACTGCACCATTTTATCCAGGCATGGGTTCTAAATGTTTACTTGACGGAATGAAATGCTTAACTCCACTGTCAGATACTTTCATGTTAGGGGGAAAAAGCAAAAAAAGAAAGTAAGAGGAATAGGGCATTGCTAAAATCATGCCCTTGAAAGCTCCTGGAAGAAACGTCAGCATGGCGTTTTCTTTTTTTTAACTGTGAAATGCACAGTAAAAATGCACAGTTAAGAAAAAGAGATCTCTGAGAGGCCGGTTTTTGTTTTCTCTATCTTCTCTACCTATCTCCTTAAAATATAAACCTTGACCCCACAAACGCAAAGCTGACTCTTAAAAATAAGACAGAGGAAAGAGGGCCTGTAATTTTCTAGCTTGAAAGAGCAATAAACAAATTACTGCTATGACACAGCCATACAAATGCTGATTAAAATGGCAATTTCAGAGCGAACGGCAATATTCAGAACAATTATTAACACCAGAGGTCTATGGATCATTTGATAGATCATAGCTCACATGAAAGTCTTTTCCTGCAATCTCTCATTGTATGTACTTGAGTCCATGTAAGAAATATCAAAACGTAAATCTTATCGGAATTTTCTAGCGTCTTCATCTGGCTCAGATACCATGGGACTTACTTTGACTAACACGGAATGTATCAATTATGTGGTGCCATCTTCAGACATTTCTATTGATTCAATTTTGTCATCGCTCCAGAAGGTATATACATAGCCCATTCCTTTTTCATTTTAATGCATCATTAATTTTTTGTCTATAACAACTTAAGGTATGTAGTCGCATTTTATTAACGTGAATGTCATTGAAACAGTATTGGTATTTCACATTATGAAATACGACCATTGAATAGGAAATAGTGTGGATCATCTGCAGAAATTTTCCAATTTACGCTTGAGTATGCTAAACTGCAACATTTAAGCCAGATCTTTTGCAAGTATAAAATATTATTTAGGGCAGTACAAAACCACATATTACAGTTGTAGGCTAACAAGTGCACCCGGACGATGTCTTTGCCCTGACTAACTGGGATGGAAATAATAAGAACCCAGGAAACATGGTAGACTGGACACTTGGTCCTGGAGGGGAAAGAGAAAAGAAGGTACATTTCTTAAGCACCTCCTACGTGCCAGGGTCTATGCCAACACTTTTCATAGATTGTTCTCATCAGCGTTGCCCCTCACAAGACCCTGAAGGACACAATATTGTCACTACAGAGGCTGAGCTATGGGCTCAAGAGGAGTAGATGTTAGAGTTAGTCTCTGGCTAGCAACTTCAAGATTTATAGAGCCGTGTGTACATGTATGTTACATGTATATAATAGACCCCTATGTACATGCCACCATCAAATTATATACGATTTTTAGAGATCATAATTTATTTGAGTAGTAGTGAGAACTACTGTGAAAATATCAAAATTATGGTACCAAGGTTTTCTGTTTTGCTTTGTTTTGTTTTGTTTTGAAAGCAATACACAGATAGCTAAGTAGGGTTCTTTGATTTACAGTGGACAGAAGCCCACTCGGGCGTTCCTTTTTTTCTTTTTTCTTTTTATTTATTTATTTTATTTTATTTTTGCTTTCGGGCGTGTGTGCTCGCCAGACAGACAGAGAGAGACAGAGAGACAGAAAGCGAGAAATCACTCCCCAGGGGGGATGGCCACGCCGCAATCCCTTCTCCTCCATTCTCCTCTTGGGATCTTGGGCACGCACGCACATGCGCCCAGCATGAGTTTTAAGCCACCAGGCCCAGGACGCGAACCGTGGTCGACTACGTGGGAGTCCAGCGACATAGCCATTACGCTAACTGTTGGTCCCTCAGGCATTCATTACCTTTCTGAAGACGGTAAGGTATTGGAGAGGCTGGAATGGCCACTGAGTTCAAGTGGGTATTAGAGCAAGACTGAAAGCCATGAGCTTTTTACCACGTTGGTTGTTATGGGCTGGAAATAGCAGGGCAGCAAAATCCACGTGTGGAAGTCCTAACCTCTGCTGTGACTAAGTCTGCATGTGCTGGAAGCTCGAAGGAGGTAACCCCGGTTAGATCAGGTCATAACGGTGAGGCCCTAACCAACAGGGCTCAGGAGAAGGAAGAGGTATACGCAGGCACAGAGGACTGACCCATGTGAGGGCAATAGGGCGGGCATCTGCAGCCAAGGACAGAGGCCGCAGGAGAAACCGGTCCTGCCCGCACCTTGATATTGGACTTCAGTGCCCAGAGCCGGGGGAAATGTGTGCTGTAGTTCAAGCCCCCAGTCTACCACACCCCGCCATGGCAGCTGAGCAGACTGCGACCTGAGTGGGTAGCGCGCTGTCTTCCACGGGCTTTGTGAGTCTCTTCAGAAGAGAAGGCCCTACCTTCCACCCTGACCCTCACCACTTCTCCAGAAACATGGATCCTGCTTATTTTCTATCTCTCTCTCTCTTTTTTAAGTTAATTTATTTACTTCTTCCATAAGTGAGAGAGAGACATCCTCAATAGGATCCTCATAGCATAATCTAACCCACATGTCAGCCAGCCTGGGGTATATGTGTGTGTGGAGGCCCCCGGGATGCGAACCCGAACCTTGCTATGGGGTCCAGTCACGTTACTGCTGCTCTGTCATCCAGCCCCAATTTCCTTGTGTATTTATTTATTCTCCTCATCAAGGCTTCTCTTCACCAAACCTAAATGCTAGTGGCCAAAAGCCTTCCCCAAAACAGGCAGAGCCCTGGGGTTCCCTCGGAATGCAGGAAGTTACGTGGGTGCACACGCCTGGGCAGACTGCTCCGTCCTCGCTGGGGTGGCCAGCTGGGCTCATACTGACAGCTCCCGCCTGCCGGGCATGCAGGGCCACCCAGGCCTGTGGGCAGGCTCGAAGGCTCCGTTATGCTGTAGGCATGTTCTCAGGACCCCATAGTCAATTCACGATATCCCTACATGGGTAAAATCCTCTCCGGCCTTTTCTGGTTCTCATTCTCCTTGGAAAGGCCCGCATTTTGCCCTCTGGCTCTCTCTTATGATGAGGTTGCTCCTGTCCCCTCAGCATGTGCCACGGGATCTGAGCTGGCCATCCTGCCCTGAGCCCTCCTGCCCTTCCCACTGTGAGTGTGCCCAGGCAGCCGGCCTGGGCAGCTGGTATCCATGGCTCCTGGCCTTCCGACTCCCGGTGTACTGTGCCATTGAGGTGCTGGCTGAGCTCAGAGGGCGGCGGAGGAGAGAGCCTGTGGTCTCTGCTCTCTGCACGCATCCCTGCGGCATGCTCCCTGACAGCCACAGAGCCGGCCAACCGTCCCACCTGATCACTGCCCTCACAGTGTGGAAGCCCCACTCCTCCACGACTGTTGATAGCCTTGGGCAACCACGCTATTGCTCATCAATTCATTTTCTTTCCTTTAAATTATGATAAAATTCACATAACATAAAATGTACAGTCACAATCATTTTCATGTGTATGACTCAGGAACGCTAAATATATTTGTATTGTCGAGCAACCAATCTCCAGAACCTTCCATGTTGCAAGACCGATGCTTGCACCCAGGAAACAGCGTCCCATGCCCTTTCCCCACAAGCCCTAGGCAGTCACCATCTTCTCTCTGTCCCCATGAAGTTAACCTTAGGGAACCTGACATAAGTGGAAGGACACGAGATTTGTCCTTTTGTGACTGTATTACTTTACTTAGCATCATCTCTTCAAGGTTCGTCATGCTAGAGCACGTGTCAGGATGTCTTTCCTTTTTAAGGCTCCACAGTATCCCATTACGTGTATGTGTGTGTATCACATTTCATCTGTCCGAGCAATTGTCAATGACGCTTGGCCGTCAGCAGCCTTGGGAAACCGCACTGCTGCTCCTCAGGGCCCACTTTTGAGCTATTGTGAGTAATGCCTTGTTGATTCCTGAAATGCTGCCGTATCTTGGAGATCAAGTCCAGTAATGAATACTCAGTGACCCGGTGAGTGCGTCACCTGCTTTCTGCTGGGATCCTGTGACTGACACAGACGCCAGGATAGCCATGTCAACCTGCCAAGGGCCTCAGCGGATTCAAGGAAGGCACAGTTCCAAAGGGCTCAGCAGGCTGAACGGTGTCTCCCAGACCAAAATGAAACATGATGCAAATAAAGGTGAAGTTCTAGCTCTGTGTTAGGGGATTATACACCAACTGCTTAAAAGCATTTCATTTTAAAAAAGAGAAAAGCAAATCTGGGAATTGCTCTAGAACATGGGGTCTCAACCTGGGACACTTCTACCCCCAGGACTCTAATGGCACATTTTTGGTTGTTGCACCAAGGGGATGCTTCTGGCATCTAGCGGGTAGAAACCGGATGCTGCCCAACGTCTGCGATAGCCAGGACAGCCCCACGACAAACATGACTTGGCTCCAGACGTCCAGAGCGCTGTGGTTGAGGGGCTCTGGCCTGGCTTCAAATATATCCAGACCTAGAAGGAAGAGGTTGTTAATTTTGATGCTATTAACCAGATTCCCAGTAGAGAGGAAGACTGTCATAAAACCACACTGAGGGCTGGCCAGAACTCAGGGATGTGGCAGGGAGGTGCCGGACTGGGAAGAAATCTGGTAGGACAGCTGCTAAATCCTTTCTAGCTCTGGGATAGCGTTCTGCTTTTAGGTCGGCCACCTGCTTGCACCTAAGATAAACAATTGCTTTCAAAGCCTTCAAAGTAAAACTGTGTGGCCTGGTGATTAAGGACCTGTCAGCTTGAAAATCGTCCCAGATGCATGTGCACACATGCCCAAAATCCCGAGAGAAGAATGGTGCCCATTCCCCTGGGGGGGGAGGAGGGGTGATTTCTCACTTCTCTATTCTCTCTCTCTCTCTCTCCAGTGAGTGCATGCACCTTAGGTCAAAAAATCTTTTTGAAAAATCCATGTATGTTTTTCAACATCTTATAAAA
The DNA here is from genome assembly GCF_000334495.1 of Tupaia belangeri chinensis. Taxonomy (NCBI): domain Eukaryota; kingdom Metazoa; phylum Chordata; class Mammalia; order Scandentia; family Tupaiidae; genus Tupaia; species Tupaia belangeri. Next base: position 1,165,328 of record NW_006208936.1, on the reverse strand, counting down.
ATATTCCGCCTACAGCTAATTTAAAAGAAGGGTACATTCAGCAGTTACAGACCTACCGTCTAGGATTCTCTCATTCGGACGTTTTTAAGAAGAGTTTTTCTTCTCTTTTTCAGATTTTGTGCTAAAAACAATGAAATGTCATTGTCCAGGTAGACTTCTGAATGGTGCAGCTGCTCCTGTTGTAAAGAAAATTGCTGCGATGATTGCCCACGGTCCGGAAGTACAGTGGTGACGCCTTAGACATAGCTGTGCCCACAAAGCTCCACTCATGAGCTGTTGAAGTGGTACCGTTTGAAAGCTTGGGCCGACCCTTCATTCTTTCATTTTTAATTTTTAAAAAAATTGGCCAGAGGGTGCTTGTCCTCACCAGAGAGAGACAGACAGAGAGAGAGGAAGTAAGAAAGCCCCTCCCCTCATGGGGAATGGTCACACTACAATCCCGTCTCCATTCCTCCTTTTGGGATTTTGAACATGCAAGCACACACACCCTGCATGTTTCTCAAGCCATTGGTTCTGGGACTCGAACCACATGCTCAGCCATGTGGGATCCAGCTACCTTACCCACCACACCCCTGCAAGTCAAGTTTTGATAATAATCAAAAATACAGAGTCAGCATTATTTTCTTTGCTCTAGCTTTTTTGCAAAATTCTCTGGTCACCATGGACAATACAGTCAGCATTACTCCTAGTGACAAGAGAATGGAGAGATTCCTACCCGCGTCTTCCCTCTGCCCTATAGGAACCACAGTCACTGTTCATTTCCAGCCCTGGCACAAGTTCAAAGAACATATTTAGTTCTTTCCTCCAACAGGAAGCAACTTTAAGAAAAGTTCCTTTGTGTAAAGGTTTCAGTAAGGAAGCACGATGTCTACTCCCTGGGCTGTTGGAAGGTTTTGTAGAGATCATTATAAATGTAACCCTTCTTCAGGACCCATTTAGTTCAGTTTCACACACACATATTTTATTTTTTTTAACTTTCATAAAGTTTTTCTTTCTTTCCTGAGTGCAGGAGATGATGCGAGAAAGAAAGGGAGACAGAGAGACAACACTTCTAACAGTGTCTTGTTCCTGCAGTCCCCAGCTTCAGCCAGCGCTGGACCATCGGTGCACAGGTGCCCCGAGCACTCAGGGAGGTCTGCCGATGCAAACTTGGGCCTCTCCGCGCAGCCCGCCTGGCAGAGCATTTTATTGCATTATCTCTGGGCCACCGTCCAGCCCCACACACCCTTATATTTCAGAATGCGATTCGTGTATTAGGATTTTCCTCCTCTTCCTGTGCCACAGATTCTAATCTTCAGGAATATTGAATGCTTACATCCAAAAAGAAATTTGTTTTAGTCAAATTTCTCCCTGCCCCCATGCCTTCTGCCTCCAACCATGATATGGGGTTATCAGCAAAATCGTGACTCATTTTTGCATAGGAAAATATGTTCTGATGTTCCCAACAACCTAATATCACGTGGCCCCTTACCTCACTGGTTCTAAAAGCTCCGACAAGCAGCAGGCAGAATCCAGAAATAAGAATGTCAGGTTCCAGGGGCGAGCTCACGGGAGTTCATGGTCCCATGTCATGCTCGTCTTCCTGAATGAAGCAAAAGCTACTAACTCTAAGCCATGGTCTACCTGGGAGCTGCTGCCCTGAGGGAGGCCCTCTTGAAGAAGCAGCTAAAGAAAAGGGAGAGCAATTCCTTCCCTTTCAGGATCTCTGGCCCT
>NW_006208936.1:1150057-1163367 GCF_000334495.1 Tupaia belangeri chinensis | reverse complement strand
ACAAATCAAATTTCCTAGAAGTTTCCTGAGAAGACTCGAGTATATCATTTTATGTGCACCAACTACTATAATCTGAAAGCAATTTAATAAAAATACGTGAAGACTTATCGGCAGGTTAATGGTATCCTACAGTCAAAAGAAGTCTATCTCAGAATGCACGAAAACAGTAACTCAAAACAAACGATCCACTTTGTCTCTGGTTAGCAAGAATGAAGCTGGAAGGATCAGCTCCTGTTGGTACACGCAGGACGCTCAGCCCAGAGGGAATGGCTGAGAATCCCATCGTGCCTCCGTACAGGCCTGCAGCTCCTCGGGCAGCCTGTCACTGTCGCTAACGGATGGTCTGAGTTAGTGAACGGGAAGCACGCCGGCCCCTCATTAATCATTTTTACACATAATTTGCATTAGAGAATACTTCACTCCTTCATGCTGGCTCTTACATCTTTACTAAGCTTTGTAAAGATCCACATACCGTACTGATAATTTAGACGCCATTTCATTCCCCTTCCAATAATGCACCTTTTTTTTTTTTTCTTAACTTTAGTGTGGTTACTCATCACTAGGCTTAGAGGCTGGGAAGATTTTATTTTATTTTATTTTAAGAATTATTTATTTATTTATTTCCATTTGTTATTGGTTTTTTTTTTTTTTCTTTATTTGACGACAGAGAGAGAAAGGGAAAGGGAGAAAGCAAGCCACCAGGCCCAGGACTTGAACCATGGTTGGCCATGTGGGAATCCAGCACCCTTATCCACCACACCACCTGCTGGCCCCAAGGCTGGGAGGATTTTAACATGCATGCACTATCTCTGCATCTGACGCCCGTGTCTGTGACACGTGTGGGGCTGCAAGCGCTTCCCGCAGCAGACTGCCTTTGCCCTGGCCGAGCTGCTCTGTAGTGGCCTGTTTCCAATTCCTGCAGTCACAGTGGTCATTAATTTACGGCACAACTGTCTTTAGCTTCTTTTTAGAAAAACTCGGCGTGAATGACATTTCACTGGGTCATGTGTACATTGGCATTTTAAATTTTATATTAGGAAAGAGGAAATGTGGGGCCAGCAAATGGCATGGTGGTTAAGGCACTGGACTCCCAAATGGCTGACTGAAGTTCAAGTCCTGGACCTGGTGGCTTTAAAATCACACGGGGCGCATGTGTGAGCATGCCCAAAATCCCAGGAGGAGAGTGAAGACAGACTGTGGCATGGTCATTTCCCTTGGGGGGATGATTTTCTACTTTCTCTCTGTCTCTCTTTGGTGAATGCTTGCACTCTCTGACAAAAACCTTAAAAAGAAAGAAAAAGAAAGAAAAGAGAAGAGGCTATATGGAAATGAAGCAGTGGCATTTTGTAATACACTGAAGAACTGTATGTATCAAATCACACCTTGTCACATAAATGATCGAATTCCCCATCTCAGCTCAAAGTCTGCTGGATCTTGCTGTGTCAATGCTGTGTGAGTCAAACACACACAGAGGACCGTGGAACCTGAGCCCGTGAGGCCAACCCCATGTCCGTGATCGCCACCTGGGGTCTCGCTGTGTTTAGTCTTTTCAGTTGCTTTGTTTCATAGAGAATGTGTTTGTCTTCATTTAAATAGAATGCAGTTAATAAACATTTGCCAGACAGTAAGAGCCCACCTTGCAATGTCAGATACAGAATTGACAACCCCAAATTTCAGTTCTACTTGGGAGACAAACAAAATTGGTCATTGGAAATCCTCAGCTGAGGATTTCCTCCCACAGGGGATACAGTCACTGAGTCTTTGATCCCTTTGCTGGGCCTGCCTAGGACCAATGTGACCCATCATCGGGACATCAGTCTACCAGCAAGCAAAGTGAGACAGTGAAGGTTTTGTATATGAGACGTCAGGGGCGGACGTAGCTTGTTAGAACTAGTCCACGCCCCGCGGCGACTGGAGACCCTGGAAACACGACATCGAAACGCCAACCCAGGCAGTCTTCATCGGGTGAAAAATTGGAGCAAATGTGTATGACACTTAGGGCGTTTTGTGTCTTGCCTTGGTCGGTGGCATGGGGCTTCTATAGCTACTGCTGTTGTAGTTCTTAATTGATGTTTTTAAAGATTCCTGCAGAGTGAACTTCCCAGAAGAGTTTCTCCTTCCTGTGATTCGTAGCTTACGGTCTTCATATTCACATTTGTTTCTAAACTGCTTAACTATTTCTTTTTCCATTTTATGATAATTCTTAACACTTGCCAAAAGGAGCTTCAATTTCCCTTGTAGGGGTAGGACGAAAATCAGGTATGGCCCCACTCGGGGCGATGGCAATGTCACAGGATGTGACAGAGGATCTCCAGCTCCCAGGGGGACGGAGGTACTTTCAGAAGCACCAAGCAGAGGAAAATTAGTAGGAGCCTGAGCAACGCAGCTGGGAAGGTGCTGCTGCTGCTCACATCACAAGTACAAGTAAAGTCCGAAAGGGAGAAAACTCTCCCCAAAGCGAGAAAGAAGATAAGGACAGGAAAGTTGGCGATTCACAGCTGGACACTGCTGGCATTTCTCTCTGGGCTGCCTGGTGTGGAATGTGGCTGTTGGCAGCTGTTTATGGAGCCACGTGGGAGTAACATGGAGGGGTGACCGTCTCGTTCAGCAATAAGGGAGGCTCTGTGCATCCTCGCCCAGGGTCCCGATGGCTGTCCATCAGTGTCGGCTGCAGCCACCCTCCACGCCAGTGCTCTGCAGCTATTCCAAGTGTCTCTCCTCAGAAAAAAAATGTCCACTGAAGCTATTAAGTTGGATCCCAGGGGGGAAGTCTTCATTTCCAACCTGCACCTTGTGGTGGCCCTACCAAGGAGGATAACTCAGGAGATGCCCAAGATGCCTGCATGCCAATGGCAGCTGGCAAATACCAACGGGCAGGGGCTGAGAGCAGAATAGGAGTTAGACTAACCGTTAGCCCTAGGTCCTCGTCCCTCCCTTCCTGGTAGATTCCGGGACCCGGCTGTGCTGGGCAGACATGCCCACCACTCAGTGCGCCATTTCCAGGCAAGCCTGGCTTCATAAAGGACCACGTCCACATGGGGGAGAGACAGTGACAAGGTGGCCTGCACGCCAGTGACAGAAACACAAGCAGACCTCCCCAGTCATGTCGGATGGCCCTTCCTAGTCCTGGATAGAGCTGACCCCATGTGACAAGGTGACTGTCCAGCACACCCTGTGCCCATCAGGGAGTTCATCCCTCTTTGTTCTTTTTCACTCACTCCCTGGGACTATCTTCTTACTCATGCCTGACACTGTGTCCTCTTTCACCCCTGGAAAAGTAAAGTCCAGCATGCTGCTTGGGAATGGAGCCCCAAATGGCCCTACGCTCTACCATCATGGACGGGAAGGCATTGTGAAGGCCAGGGCTGCAGGGCAGCGACAGTAGGCAGGGCCACGTTCCCATAGCCCGCACACTGTCACCGTGCACGATGGACTCCCGCCTGAGCCTGCTTCACAGGCCCTGTGACTCCGGGCCGCAGCCTCACCTGGCTGGTGGAACTGCAGGCAGACTCGTATTGAAGGGATAAAGGTCTCTCCGAGGGGCTGGCTGACCCTGCTTATCTCCAGAGGCATCCTTGTTTGCTATTTACAAAACAGGAGGACATGGCCCAGAAAACCCAAAAGGCAAAGAGGAAAGTTACAATGTGCCTAAATCACGTGTTAGATAATGCAACACACTCCAGAGAAATGTTACAATGCGTCTAAATCATGTGTAAGACAATCCAACACACTCCAGAGAAATGGACTTGTTTCCTTGCGCCCTCCAAGCAACCTCTCGGGCACCCCTGGACGGTTACCCCACTTTTCCAGCTTGGAAGGAGCTGTACATTTCTACGCACTTTTCCTTTGTTGGTAAGAACATATAGAACCAGGGGCCAGCAGGTGGTATGGTGGTTAAGGGCACTTGACTCCCACATGGCTGACTGCAGTTTTGAGTCCTGAACCTAGCAGCTTGCAGCTTGCCTTCTCTCTTTCTCTCTCTCTCTCTCTCTCTCTCTCCCCATCCCCCTCCTCTTCCTCTTCCCCCTCTCCCTTCCCCTCCCCCTCTTCCTCTCCCTCTATGGTCAATTTTAAAATAAATAAATAAAGTTAAATAAAATAAATTTTTTAGTGCTTATGAGCTCGCCAGAAAGACGGAGAGAGACAGAGAGTCAGAAGGGGAGAAATCACCCCCCCAGGGGAGATGGCCACGCCACAATCCCTTCTCTTCCATTCTCCTTTTGGGATCTTGGGCACGCATGCACATGCGCCCGGCGTGAGTTTAAGCCACTGGGTCTGGGACTCAAACCGCGGTCAACTACATGGGAGTCCAGCAACATAGCCATCACACCAACTGCTGGTCCCAATTAGATAATTCTTTTATTTAAAAAAAAGAACGTATAGAATCTTTTTCTCATCTTTTTCCCAACAATAAAGCTAAAAAAAAAAAAAAAACCTGAGCTCAAATGTTATCTTAAGCTACTCTCTGTGGCCTCTGAATCGAGCTTCTGAATCAGGAGAAGATGAGGATTTCCACCAGCCTTGCTTTCTGCCTTCTCATGGGGCCCACTCCTAGAGCCCCGCCCTTGGTACTCACTTGACGCTGAAGCCTACGGATCTCAAAGCACTGGGAAGCATACCGGAGAGTCGTTAGGAAAGGGCTAGACAGTGATGAGGCCGTAATCCAATGCTCTTTGAGACCCACCCACGTGGAGCGGTTCTGAGTTTGTGTCTGGAGACCTCCCTGACTGCCTAGACACACACATGCCCGCAGTCGGAGACCTCCCTGACTGCCTAGACACACACGTGCCGGCAGTCGGAGACCTCCCTGACTGCCTAGACACACACGTGCCCACAGTCGAGGCTGGCTGAGGCCAGGGGTGGATCATGGTGTGAAGACCCTGTTCGGGATGCTGTCTTTCTGTCTTACTCTGTCTCTCTGGGAGAGAGAAAAAAAGAAAGAAGGAAGGAAGTACAAAAGACAAAAATCCTAACTAACTTTTTAAAAAAGAAAAGGAAAAGAAAAATACAGGTGTAGTCACTACATCAAAAGTAACTACGGGGCAGAGGTGGTATGATGATTAAGGTGCTGGATCCTACATGGCCAGCTCCGTAGGTTCAAGTCCCAGACCTGGCAGACTGAGAAATACTCTGGGTGTTTGTGCATGGCTGCCAAAAATCCTGAGAGGAGAACGGAGTAGAAGGGATTGAGGCATGGCCATCACCACCCCCTCGGGAGTGACTTCTCTCTTTCCTTTTCTATTTCTCTCTCTCTAGTGATCACACATATCCCATGGCAAAGATCTGGGGGAAAAAAAAATACAAAACAAAAACAAAAAATATCTGAGTAGATGATCTGGAATTCATTCTCAGAGAGGGAGAATACATGTATTACACATATAAGCAAATACTATATTCTTGGGATAAGGTATTTATTCTTTCTTTAAGAATCATTACTTATTTACTGTTATTATTATTATATCTTCATCATCATCATCATTATATTGTTACACTATCACCAGAGAGAAAGGGAAAGTGAGAAAGCAAGCCACCAGGTCTGGGACTAAAACCACAGCCACCCATGTGGGAGTGCAGCACCTTAACCACCGTGCCACCTGCCCTGGTGTCTGCTCTTATTCTACATGGGAACAGAAGTTTGCTGAAGGAATGAGAGGAGAGAATGAGGCATTGTGGTGAAAGATCTATTTCATAAAAATCAGTTTATCATTAGAATAGCAATGTGACTGCATAGGTAATTTAATAAGAACAAACGGATGTGAGATTTGTGTTAACTGTAAGTTTAATGTGGACTACTTTGAAAGACGTCGTGTCAGACGAGAATCCAAGTGAGCCATGTCTGGAAGCACCGAAGCTCCTCGACCCTCCTAGACAGAGGGCAAGGAGGTGGGCTCCACCTGCATCCGCTTAGGGTCAGGGTTGCAAGGGGCAGAGGTGAGAGGGCGAGGTCCCGCCTCACCAGGGGCAGGGGTGAGATGGTGAGGTCCCACCTCACCAGGGGCAGGGGTGAGAGGGCGAGGTCCCACCTCACCAGGGGCAGGGGCGCGGCGAGGTCCCACCTCACCAGGGGCAGAGGTGAGAGGGCGAGGTCCCGCCTCACCAGGGGCAGGGGTGAGAGAGTGAAGTCCTGCCTCACTCTGAGAAATTTCTCAAATATGAATGGAAATGGTCTAAAGGACCTAAATATGTGAAATAGAATGTTCACTACTATTTGAAATTCATTGAATGCTCAATTTAATAAACTCCTATTAAATATATACAATAAGATCTAGAAAAAAACAATGTTTCTTGAGAATTTAAACATTGGTTACAAATTCGGTTAGTTATATGTCCAAAAACATTTTTTCAATGTATTGTTTTCATTCTTTCTTCATAATTGCCAAAAGATGCATGTACTCACCAGAAAGAGAGGCAGGGAGAGAGGGAATGGGAGAAAGCACCCACAAAGGGCTCAGTTCTCCATCCTTTCTGGATTTAGGGGACACACGCAAGCACACACACATGTGTCTGAAGCGTTTTTCAAGTTGCTAATGCCAGGATTCTATGACTGGCCATGTGGGATCAGGCCCCCAACACCCAGCACTTAACCACTTTGCTACAGGGCAGACTCTGTCCAAAAGCAGTTTAAATGATAATAACTAATTTAGTAAGACATCGTCGTTTTATTTATTTATTTATTTATTTATTTTGCTATAGGGCATGTGCACTCGCCAGAGACAAAGAGACAGAGAGACAGAAAGCGAGAAATCACTCCCCAGGGGGGATGGCCACGCCACAATCCCTTCTCCTCCACTCTCCTCTCAGGCACACACGCACATGATCCCAGCATGAGTTTAAGCCACCGGGTCCAGGATTTGAACTGCGGTCGACTACACGGGAGTTCAGCGACATAGCCATTACGCTAACTGCTGGTCTCTTTATTTTTTATTTTTTAAAGAATTATTTTATTTAACTTTATTTATTTATTTATTTTCATTTGACCAGAGAGAGAGTGAGAAAGTAAGCTGCCAGGTCCAGGACTTGAACCATGGTTGGCCACGTGGGAGTCTAGCATCCTTAACCACCACGCCATCTCCTGGCCCTGACACCATCATTTTCATAGTTCAAACGCGTGGTGCGTAAGAAAAACAAACATAAAAACAAAGACTACAAAACATATTGCTTCATTTATATTTAAAAGTATTCTAAACTGTCCACACCATGGATCTATTTTATTTCTTTATTACTTTATACTGTCTTTATATGTTTCGAGGGCTATGTGCTGGATTCAGACTCTTGCCAGGAGTTAGGTAGCAATATTACAGTCCCTCTCTGGGCCTACGATAATCTCACCAGACCTCAGAGAAAAAGAACTCTGTCTCAGGCCAGCTGCCTTCCAGGAAGCTGAGATTCTTGGCTACCAGACACAGTTTCTTCCTCCAAGGGAATTCAAACTGTAGCTGCAGAAGGCCCACCTGCAGTTACCATTTATAATTAAATTTCAGCAAGACCTTTGTTATTGGTAAGAACACTTAACATGAGAATGACCTCTTGAAAATGTTTCAAGTGCACTTTACAGTGTTAGCTACCAGCGCAGTGTACAAGGGTCTCCAGAATTTCCTCATCTCCTGTAACTGAAACTCTGTGCCTGTCGAACAGCAGGAGAGATGGAGAGTTGCAATTCCATGCGTGTTTTTTTTTTTTTTAATTATTTATTTATTTAGCCATAGGGCCGGAGACAGAGATAGAGAAAAGGAAAGTGATAAATTGCCCCCCAGGGCAGTCCCTTCTCCTCAGTTCTTCTTCTGGGATTCTGGACATGCATGCACACGTCTGGTGTGATTTTCAAGCTTCCAGTCCAAGACTCAAACTGCAGTTGACTATGTGGGAGTCCAGCACCTTAGCCACTATGCCACTGGTTGGCCCTTCCATGGGACTTTTTCATTCTAGACCTGCTACTCAGGTTTTAGGGTTTTTGTCTGGTGTTGGGTGGGTTTTTTTTTTGACATTAGCCATATTCTCCCATGTTGAATAGTGGCTCCCACAAAGATTTGACCATGCCCTAACTCCCAGAATCTGTGGATGCAACCTTACGTGAGAAGAGTCTCTGCAGATGTAATCAAGGATTTCAAGATGAAGAGGTCATGACAGTTTGTCTGGGTGGACTTCAAATGCAGTGATAAGTGTTCTCATAAACACTCGGAACCCAGCCAAGGTGGCATGGCAGTACCTCACTGGGGGAGGGTCCTCAAGTAAGCCTGTATCCACTGGGCGGAAAGGCTGGGAGTGGGGGCCGTGGTGTGAAATCCTCCTGAGGGTGCTTGTCTTGCTCTCTCTCTACCTCATGGAATAAATAAATAAGTAAATAAATAAACTTAAAAAGAAGTAGAACTCAAGAGTGATTTGACCCAAACAAGGGTAGTGGCCATGCGGGAACATAAGAACACCACGAAGGCAGAGACTGGAGGGAAGCGGCCACAGCCAAGGTCCACCTGCAGGAGCAGGTGCAGACGCGGGATGTTCTCCAGAGTCTTCAAGGGAGGAGAGCCTAACATCCAAGTTCCTGCCTCTGGCCTGAAGAGCTATAGAGAATACATTTCTGTTTTACACCACCAAGTTTATGATAAATGTGATCTAGCAGCCACAGGGAGTCAGTGCACTCCCCGAAAGAGTATTTAAAATATTACCTAAATCTGGGACCAGCAGATGGAATAATGGATATGTCACTGGACTTCCATGTATTCGACCACTGTTTGAGTCCCAGACCACCTGGAGGCTTGACTTCACACTGGGTGCGTGTGCATGTGTGACCAAGATCCCAAAAGAAGGGATTGCAGCATGGCCATCCCCGTGGGAAGTGATTTCTTACTTTCTGTCTCTGTCTCTCTGGACAAGCCTACATGCCCTATAATAAAAATCTCTCTCTCAAAAACAAAAGAGAGAGAGAGAGAAAAGATGAAAAATATTACCTAGATCTCCAATACGTATTCTAGCATCCCCCCCCCTTTTTTTTTAGGTTTTTGCCATAGGGCATGTGCACTTGCCAGGTAGAGACAGAAGGAGCAAGGAAGAATGAGAAATCAGCCCCTAGCAAGAATGGCCACACTGCAATCCTTTCTCCCCCATTCTCCTCTCAGGGTTTTGTGCAACATGCACACATGCTCAGCATGATTTTCAAGCCGCTGGGTCCAGGAGTTGAACCATGGTTGGCCATGTGGGAGTCCAGAGTCTCAACCACCATGCCATGTGCTGGCTCCAGCATCCATTCTTTAGGGTGGAGTTCTATCTATACTCTGCATGTGTTATTAAAATCTTATGTATTTTTCATCAGTATTTTATTAGAGTTAATGGAACCACAGAGAGGTTTCAGTGCTGGTAGAAGGACTAAGTTGATATTGTGGCTTCTCCTTAGGACACTTAAGTAATTTACCCTTTGCAGCATGGGACCCTCCTCTATCTGTAGGTGAACACCAGTTGGCTAATCCTTCCTGTGTGAGGTTTCAGAACTTACCTTTTCTTCTATTCTTTGGTTTCTTTACAGTTCTCTGTGGTCTTTTTCATGTACAAGTGCAAAATCATTCTTTATAAACAGACTTAGACTTAATAGAAGAAACAAACTCCCACACAGTTTAACATCACCTAGTTATTAAGATGCATAAAATAATTAAAATCATTTCATTACATGTGTCTCTCTATCGTGTGACAACTACCTGTCAGTGTTACTCTGGTTGCCTTTTTTTTTTTTCTTTTTGGAGAGGGTTTTGCTATAGGGCGCGTGCCCTCACCAGAAAGACAGAGAGAGACAGAGACAGAAAGCGAGAAATCATCCCCCAGGGGGGATGGCCACGCCGCAGTCCCTTCTCCTCCATTCTCTTCTCGGGATCTTGGGCGTGCATGCACACGTGCCCCATGTGAGTTTAAGCCACCGGGTCTGGGACTCAAACTGTGGTCGCCTATATAGGAGTCCAGCGACATAGCCATTACGCTAACTGCTGGTCCTTGGTTGCCTTTTCTGAGCATCTTCACGAATCACAGCTTTGAGGACTCACCCAATTTCTCTTAGCTGTAGCCATAACTACACTGAGTGCAGAGGGTCACAATGTGGCCAGTGGGTGGCCCTTTAAGTTGTTCCCTCTGTCCTTCCAGCAGAGGCCTTTATTTTCGGGCCACTGAACTTTCCAGAGCCATCCTAATTGCACCCAGCTTCAGATACAGACTGAGCGTCCCCGCAAGGACTTCTTGTTCCTTTCGTGGAGGGGAGATGGGAGACTAACATCAGGGTCTTAGCGGAGTCAGTGGAGAAAAGAGTTCTCCTGTGAACTTGGGACCTGGCCCAGTGCAGTCAGAGCCGGGACACGCATGTCTTGCCGAAGTCCTGTGTGTTCACTGAAGTGTCTGGTAGCTGCGTCATTCTCTATTTGTCCCCTGCAGGCATTCTCTACCCTCTGCTTTGCTCAGGACCCCAGGAGGTCATCGCTAAGGCTCCCTTACCCGTGGGCTTCCAACTGGACTTGGTAAATGCCAGACCACAGCAGGAGTCACAGAGAGGGAGAGGAGGAATTCCAGGGTGTGCCTCGTTTCCCACGCGGCTGCTTCCTGCCGCTGTCCAGGCAGAGGCTGCACCCTTATCTACTGCTCCCCTTACATGGGCCCTGCACCAGCAATTCAGGGAGCCCCTCCTCCCCTTGCCCTGGAAGCCTTGGGGTGCTTAACGGATCCCTGCTGGTGTGACTGTCTCCCACCCTTTGTTGATTGCATTAGCCCGGCTCACTCTCTTGGGTTAAACCTTTCCAGTGGATTTATTCTGTCTCCTATTAGGATGAAGACCCAGGCTCCAACTTAGACACAGGATTTCTCATGCAGTTGCTTTTCTTACAGTGGATGCCTTCAACAATTGCTGAAATTTACTCTTACATGGAAATAAGCCGTGTGTTCATTCTTTATTCCATGTTGAGGCTTCAAATTTATTTGTAGAAATGCTACTTTTAAGTTAGCCCATGCAAAGAGAACAAATTGGGCAAAATGGTGACAAACTACACTGACATCCTATCGTGTCTCTAAGACTAGCAGGACTCCCTAGGGGTCTTTTGCACATCCTAAAAAGCAATTCTCTGCAGTTTTATTTGTTATAATAAAAGTTATAATAAAAGAGCTTTAGTATATACAATGAAACCAAGGGGATCGGATCTCCCGTCAGTTCCCATTCTGGCTGCCTTTCAAGTGACCAAACTGACCAGTGACCTGGAGACAACAGAGGTCCCTAAACGTGGACAGTGAAAGATCAAATACCTTCACACTGAGATAGGAGCTGGAATTTTTTTCATAATTTTTTTTTAGAATAGTAATGGATTCTCAGAAAGACTGTTAAAATGGTGCAGAGACCCCCCACACTGCTCCCCTATTAACAGCATCTTTCAGTAGTATAATGCATTTATTTCAATTCATCTACATGACGCCTTATTGTTAACTTCCAGAGCCCATAACTGGTTCCGATTTCCCTAGTTGTTCACTAATACCCTTTGTTCCAGGACCCTACCCAAGAGAACACATGACTTGTAGATGTCATGTCCCCTTCGGGCCCTCTCGGCTGCCATGGTTTCTCACAGTTTCCTTTTGCTGATGACCTTCACGGCTGGGGAGCATATTGGCCAGGTACCTTGAGGGATGGGATTTAACTGACTTTGTTTTCCTAATTGGAATGGGAATATGGGGTTTGGGGGAAACGTTGCAGAAGCGTCCTTGTCGTCACATTGTGTCTCGGTACATACTGCCAACGTGACTTGCCACAGCTGAGATCGGCCTTGACCCTCTAACTGGGCTGGTTGGTCAGGAGGCAGCCGCCACATGCCTCTCACACTTCAGGAGGGCGATCGCGCCTACCTCCCTGAGGGCAGAGCACCTGCGTCAGGGACTCTAACCCTCCCGCCAGGAGATTTGTCTCTCCTCCCTGCTTACTTATTTATACGATTATTGGTTTGCATGAGAATAGACTGGTAAGTGTTCATACTTTGGGTTACAATCCAGTGATTTTATTTATCTCCTTGCTCCTGTTGGCCACTGGGAGTTCTTACAGTTGGCACCTGAGTCCTGTTGACGTACACCCCTCCCTTTTTAAAGCACGTTCTTCCTTGTGGGAAGTCCAAGGCGTCGGAGGCTCATCTCGTTTGTTACTTGCTCCAGTCCTAGAATCAGCCACCTCTCCAGGATGGGAGACTGGGTTTTATAAAGTAACATTTAACATGGATAAACCCAAATTCCTCAGTTAGCGCCCAGAACGTAGAGTGACAGACTGACTGAAGATGCGGAGAAGCAGCACCTAGGGAAGCCTGGAGCCATGACTTGGTAGCTAGGAACGAGAGGTCTGCCTTTGTTAAGAGAGCTGATCTACATTCTTTGGTAGTAATTTTCTTTTTCAAATAATTATATATCTTTGTATTTAATTTTCAAAGTGTGCATAACATGTATAAATAACCAAGGATATAGACATTCTAATTTTCTTCTACATTGATTTTTACATAATGTTGTACACATTTGATAATGTATAGTTCTTTTTTTTAATTGTACATCGAATTGTCAGTGATTGCTTAGTCAGCTATGGTATACAGTTGCATAACTTTTTTCACTTTGCATGCATTTTTTTTTCTGTTGTTCATTTCTCCTGAACACTTCTTCCTCTGTTTTTCCTGAAAAAAACTTTCAATACTAAATTGAACAATAACATATTTGAAAAATTATTAGTATGTATACATACAATATTGATTTTTATAGTCAAAGTTGTTATATAGCCCTATGGGAATGTTTTTTTAAGCTTTTTAAAATTAATTAATTTTCATTCCCTAAGCATCATCATATTATACAAAATGTGATTTCCCATCCAGAGTATACTGCATAGTGGCTTAATCGTGCATGTTATCATCAATAATTTTCCATTTCTACTTTCATATTAATTTTTTATTTCTTCTTTCATATATATATATATTATACACACACACACACACACACACACACACACATATATATATTTACCCCTATTTCTGACCCTCTGCCCTTTTCCACCCTCCTCCCACACTATCTCTGGTGTCTACCATTGTTTTCTCCTCTTTTTCCTCCCACATTTTATTGATCACACAATTTCTTAAATAGTGTAATTACTTTCGATAGTAAGTTCAGCTGATAATTTTAAGAAAAGCAGTTTTAACTTTAATAAATCAAAGAAATGCTAAGGAACTTTGCTTAAAACTTAAAGCCAGGAAACAGGTTAGGATTCTGTTCTAATAGTAGGTACATGAACCTATCGACAGCTCAAGACAGGACAAAAATCCTTAATACCAAAA
>NW_006208936.1:1147683-1149811 GCF_000334495.1 Tupaia belangeri chinensis | reverse complement strand
CCCTACCTTATTGTTTCTGATGAGAGGTCTACTGTTAGCCTAATGAGAGATCCTTTGTAGATAACTTGCCGTTTCTCTCTTGTCAATCTTAGTATCTGGTCTTTGTCTATGGTTTTAGTCAATCTGGCTATAATGAGTCTCAGAGAAGATCTTCTTGGGTTGATTCTATTTGGGGTCCTCTGTATTTCTCGGGAATGTATCTTTGAGTGCCTCTCTAGGTTTGGACAGTTTTCTTGCAGGATTTCATGGAATAGATTATCAATGCCCTGGGACCAGCAGTTAGTGTAATGACTACGTAACTGGACTCCCATGTAGTCGACCGCGGTTCGAGTCCTGGACCTGGTGGCTTAAACTCACGCTGGGCGCACATGTGTGCATGCCCAAGATCCCGAGAGGAGAATGGAGGAGAAGGGATTGTGGCATGGCCATCCCCCCGGGGGGTGATTTCTCGCTTTCTGTCTCTCTGTCTCTTTCTGTCTTTCTGGCGAGTGCACGCACCCTATAGCAAAAACTTCCCCCCAAAAAAGAGATTATCAATGCCCTTATGAGTCTCTTTACTTTCTTGGATACCAATTATCTGGATGTTTGGACATTTGATGGTATCTAGTATTTCTCGTATATTATTCTCAATTTGGGGCAATTTTTTCAGTCTTGGTGGTGGATTTTTCTAGGCCAGCAATTTTCTCTTCTACATCTGAGATTCTATCTTCTGTATAACCTGGTCTGCTTTTAATACTTTCAAGGGAGATTTTGACTTCCTGTATTATAGCCTTCATCTCTAATAGGTCCATTTGATCATTTTTTAAATTGTGTAATTCCTCTTTTATTCTTGCAAGAATTTCCTCACCTCCTGGAACTCGTCAGTTCCTTTCTCCTGCCTCTTCCTCAGTTCATTGTCTGTCTTTTCTTCCATCTCTGTTAGCTTCATCATTATGAATATTCTAAATTCTCTATCAGACATTTCCATGATTTCCATTGTACTGTTTGAGGATGAAAAGGAGTTATTCTTTTCCCTTGGAGGAGAGGTATTCTCTTGCTTTCTTATATTTCTTGTGGCCCTGCAGTGATTTCTAGTCATCTGATGGATGGTGTATTTCTTCTTAATTCTTGAAATTCAATCTGAGCTATAAGGAGAGTGCAGAAGGAGGTGATCTGGAATCTCTTTGCTGTTCTATTTTTATCCCTTTGTGCAGCAGATTCAGTGGATATTGAGGAATATGTTAACCCTAATAGTATTTGGATGTTTAGCTATGGTTCCCTTAGATCCATCTAGAAATACAGTGAATGGAGATTGAGGAGAAGAGTGAAGAGATAAAAGAAAAATAAAAGGAAAGAGGAGGAGGAGAAAAGAAAGAGAGAGAAAAAGAAGAAAAAAAAAAAACCAAAGAATTATTTTTTTAAAAAAAAGCAAAAAATAAAAATAAATAAATAAAAATGACTAATTCTCAGGAGCCGTGGAGTCTTCCTTCTGAAGGCCTACCTCTTTCCTCTCCTGGATAGGAAGGGGAAAAGGGATTATTAGTAAGATTAAGGAGGGGCTGAAAGCTCAGAGAATACTTTATCTTTAAAAAATTTAAAAAGAAAAAAAATCACCAAAAAAAAGAGAATACAGAGACAGAGGCAGACAGAGACAGAGAGAAAGCTAGAGGGCTTCCTGTCACTTGAGTTTGGGGGCTGGAGGCTGAATTATCAGGAGAAAATCTTCGTTTCTCTTTTTTCTCTGAAATCACTAGTTCTCAGGAGCCATGGAAGAGTCTTCTTCTGAAGGCCTGCCTCTTCCCTCTCCTTTGGTAGTAATTCTAACGTCTGTGCTTCCTTGGTGACAATTTCTGTTCGTGTTTTTTCTGGCAATACGCTAAACCATCTTGTTTTTTTGCATGCTTCATAAACTTTGGAGTAAAGCCATACATTCGAAATATTATACTTGCTACGGACTAAACTATGCCTACCTCCACACTCATCTGTTGAAGCCCAACCTCCCTGCGACTGGGTTTGGAGAAGGCAGAGGGCTATCATGAAAGCTGAATGTGTCAGAGGGCAGGGCCCTGACCTGAGGGGATTAGTGTCCTGTAAGGAGAGCTCCCTTGCCCTCTTTGCCTCCCTTCTCAGGGGAGGGAGGAGACAGAAG
>NW_006208936.1:1126990-1147101 GCF_000334495.1 Tupaia belangeri chinensis | reverse complement strand
CTTTCCCTCCCTTCTCAGGGGAGGAAGCAGCAGGAAGCCAGCTGTCCCCAAGACAGGAAGAGAGCCCTCACTAGGACCAAATCAGCCATCGCCAGCACCTTGAACTTCCTTCTCCAGAACTGTGAAAATAGGTTTCTGTTGTTTAAACCAACCAGTCTAAGGTGTTCTTTATGACGGAGTTTACTCATTCGATAAAGGGTAAGTGGATAGCAGATCCTCTCCCCTCACCAGAGTCTGTTTTAATTGCTTGCAATGGATTGATATGTTAGTTTAATGAGTTTTCTAGATATTTTTAAAATTTGCATTTAATCATTGTACACCTCTACAGCATACAGTATGATTTTTTTTTTTTTTGGAGAGGTTTTCGCTACAGGGCGCGTGTGCTTGCCAGACAGACAGAGAGAGACAGAGAGAGAGAAAGCGAGAAATCACCCCCCAGGGGGGATGGCCACGCCGCAATCCCTTCTCCTCCATTCTCCTCTCGGGATCTTGGGCACGCACGCACACGCGCTCGGCGTGAGTTTTAAGCCACCGGGTCCAGGATGCGAATCGCGGTCGACTACGTGGGAGTCCAGCGACATAGCCATTACGCCAACTGCTGGTTCCAACAGTATGAATTTTTAAGCTTGCATGTAGTGCATATCAGTCAGGTCAGTGATACTTCCGTACATACACTTTTCAGCAGATAACTACCTTCTTATGTTTATTCATTGAAAAAATAATCTAAAGATTATTCTTTTAAAAAGGTTTTTGCCATAGGGCACATGCACTTTCAGAAGAAAGGCAGAGAGACAGTGAGAGTGAAAGGGATAAGTCACCCCCAGGGGAGCTGATCATGCAGCCATCCCTTCTCCATTCGCCTCCAGGGATTCTGAGCACACACCCACATGCCCCTGGTGTGATTTTTAAGCTGCCAGGTCCGGGACTCATAACCTTCTGAAGACATAACCACCCCTCCACCCGCTGGCCTAGTAAGATGATGTTTTTTGTCAGTGCTGTCTCTGAAGTCTTTGTTCTTTCAGGCTGGCAGTCAGTCAGTGGTTTGACAGAGATTTCCTTCGATGCCTGGAGTCGATAAAGGAAAGGAGGGGAAGAGAAGGGAAGGGAAGCTCCCAGTCTCTGCAGGTGGGCTCTCTATGTGGGACTCTCCTCCAGCACTTAGCTGGGCCATTTACCCTCTGCTTTGCCTTCACCTCCTGCCTGTCCTTACCCTGAAAACCAGCCAGAGGTGCAGGACCAGCCGTTAGCATAATGGCTATGTTGGTGGACTCCCACATAGTTGACTGCGGTTTGAGTCCCAGACCCGGCGGCTTAAACTCACGCCAGGCACATGTGCATGTGTGCCCAAGATCCCGAGAGGAGAATGGAGGAGATGGGATTGCGGCATGGCCATCCCCCCTTGAGGGGTGATTTCTCGCTTTCTGTCTCTCTGTCTCTTTCTGTGTTTCTGGCAAGCGCACACACCCTATAGCAAAAGCCTTTCAAAAAAAACAAAAAAGGGAAACACTGGAAAAAAAAAAAAAAAAAAAAAGACCAGCCAGAGGTGAAATCTGAGGCTGTTTCCTGGACTTTTCTATGTTACCAGTCCAAACATGGACTTAAGATCCTCGTGTCTGTAGGAGTTTTCCAAAGCCTTTATTCCCCAAATTGCCTCACTCCTTAGTTTTTCTTTCCAGGCTTTCCTCTTAGCTCCAAATGTTGTCTTTTGTCCCATGCAGAAGTAGCTTTTCACTTGCCTTTCAATGTCTTGAGCCATGTCCTCTGCAGCCTCTTCTCTGCCCTGAGAGTTCCAATTCAGGTGACAGGAAGATCGAGTGCCCCGACAGGTTCATAAAGACAAACACCATTCCTAGGGAACAAGGTCTGTTCTTATCCCCTCTAGACGCAAGGATTTGCACTGGATACTGCTGTCTTTAGGACCACTGCCAGGCTGAGGAGGGCAACAGGCAATAAGTGAAAAGGCAGGCCCAGGAGGTGGCCTAGTGCTATTACAACTGGACCCACATGGAAAAGGTCCTGGGTTCACGTCCTAAGTCCTCTCTGAGCACACTGGGTGCACACGCAAGCTGTCTGAGACTGGGGTGGACCATGGCATGGACCTTCTAGAGAAGGTCTAGAAGATAAATACCACTTTTTAAAAAGTTTAAATGCCACGAAACTCTCCTACTGTTTTTAGTTACTTTTTTTTCCTAATTATGCATTTGCTTGGTTGTTATAAACCTTGACTATCTTCCAGAGTTCCAACGAAGTTTACTCTGACAGCTTTTCAGTGTAGGAAGGGATAAGCCTCAGGGTTCCCTACTCTGCCAGATTCACAAATATCACTCCTGCACTCAAGGCCTTCACTTTGCAGGGGATGATCTGAGAGAGCAAATTTCTTAGCATATCTTTGATCTTCACAGCACACTGTAAGCAAATCACACATACACACACACACACACACACACAGAGAGAGAGAGATGAAGAATCTTCCCCCAAGTTATGAGGGCACAGACAAATCCGACAAATTTCCTCGAAGATCTTGACTGTCCTGGCTGGAGAAGCTCCATTCTTACACTCACTAAGTGAAAGACCATTTGTGCTGGTCATCAAGACTTGAGCATCACCATGTTTTGCATTTTAGTGTCCATCAATGTGTTCATTGTTAGGTATTACATTTATTACACATTATTATATCCTCAAAAAGTGTGTTAGGTTGTTGATTCCACTGAATCATTATCAAAGAGAACTTCCAGGACTAGCAGTTAGCGTAATGGCTATGTCATTGGACTCCCATGTAGTCGACTGCAGTTCACATCCTGAACCCAGTGTCTTAAACTTACGCAGGGCGCTTGTGCATGCATGCCCGGGATCCCAAAAGAAGAAAGGAGAAGGGATTGCAGCGTGACCATCCCCCCTGGGGGGTAATTTCTTGCTTTCTGTCTCTCTGTCTCTTTCTGTCTGTCTGACGAGCACACACACCCTATAGCAAAACCCTCTCAAAAAAAAAAAAAAAAAGAACTTCCTGTGTTATAGTGAATAAACAGAGTTGGCTAGGATAAGGAGCTTACCCAAAGCCAAGCAGTGAGTATACAGTGGAGCCAGGTCAGACACACTGATCCATGACGATCATTAGGAATTAATAAATCCATGAGGAAGCCAGGCAGTGGCATAGCAGTAGTGCAACTGGGCCCTCATGGGAAGGCCCCCAGTTCGTGTCTCAGGGTCTCCTTGTGCACCCTGGGCATGAGTGCCCATGAGGCGGCATGGAAGAAACTGGGATGGATTTGGCATGAACGCCCTATTGGTAGTGCCCTTTGTTCTGTCATGAACACCCTGTTGGTGGTGCCCTTCTCTGTCATGAACGCCCTGTTGGTGGTGCCCTTCTCTGTCATGAACGCCCTGTTGGTGATGCCTTTCTCTATCATGAACGCCCTGTTGGTGGTGCCCTTCCCTCTTTCACGAACGCCCTGTTGGTTATGCCTTTCTCTGTCAGGAACGCCCTGTTGGTGGTGCTCTTCCTTCTGTCATGAACATCCTGTTGGTGGTGCCCTTCTCTCTGTCATGAACGCCCTGTTGGTGGTGCCCTTCTCTGTCATGAACACCCTGTTGGTGGTGCCCTTCTCTCTGTCATGAACGCCCTGTTGGTGGTGCCCTTCTCTGTCATGAGTGCCCTATTGGTGGTGCCCTTCCGTCTGTCATGAACGCCCTGTTGGTAGTGCCCTTCCCTCTGGCATGAACGCCCTGTTGGTGGTGCCCTTCTCTGGCATGAACGCCCTGTTGGTGGTGCCCTTCCATCTGTCATGAACACCCTATTGGCAGTGCCCTTCTGTCTGTCTTTCTCATTCTCATTGAAGAAATAAATAAATTATTTTAAAGCCCTTTTCTCATAGAAGCAGCTATATCTTTCGTGAAGACAGACACAGACATCCAGAGCCACAGCTGATGGATGGTAGGAGTACAGAGAAGACCACGTACAGCCAGAGGTGCTGCAGACCCTCAGCCAGCAGCCTCCCTGCCTCTGTGCTAAGGCCCTGAGGTCCAGCCTCATTCCCATCTGTCCCCAGTAGGCGTCACAGCAGGGACTGCACAGAGCTCCGTCTTTCAGCTCCACTCCCCTCACATCCAAAGCTCTATCCAGCACAGGAGGGCTGCGTGACAGAGGACAGAGAAAGCCAAGACATCACCACTCATACACAAGAGACCAGAATAGACACGTTTTTCTTGACCGTTCACTACCCAGCGTTTTTAAATGTTCTTCAGTTAAAATATGTTAGAGGTTAATACATTTATGTGTTGTATATGTAGTTTCACTACTGAGGTCTAAGTGCCACTTCCAAGATTTAGGTAAAGGAAGCTCATCACAGCAGTATTTAAAATGGCAAGTCATCAACCACAATGTAAATATCAACACTTAGGGAACACTGAATAACTCCGTGTGTATGTGTGTGCGCGCATGTGTGTGTGTGAGACACGTAGACTCCATGAGGACAAGGGACTGCTTCACTTACTGCCATTTGCTAACAGATGAATAGAATAATGGAATACTGGGGCCAGCATGTGGTGTGGTGGTTACGGTGCTGGACTCCCACATGGCTACCTGTGGTTCAAGTCCCGGACCTGGCAGTTTGCTTTCTCACTTTCCCTTTCTCTCTTTCTCTGTCTTTCTCTGGTAAAATTAAAAAATAATAATAATAACAAATTGAATTAAATAAATAAATAATTTTTTAATAAAACAATAATGAAATTGTTTCAGTCCTTAAAATAAAGTTTAAAAGACATGGATCATTGGGAACCAGCAGTTGGCATAATGGCTATGTCGCTGGACTCCCACGTAGTCTACCGCGGTTTGTGTCCCGGACCCGGTGGCTTAAAACTCACGCCGGGCACGTGTGCATGCGTGCCCAAGATCCCGAGAGGAGAGTGGAGGAGAAGGGATTGCGGCGTGACCATCCCCCCTGGGGGGTGATTTCTTGCTTTCTGTCTCTATGTCTCTCTCTGTCTGTCTGGCGAGCGCACGCGCCCTACAGTGAAAATCTCTCAAAAAAAAAAAAAAGACATGGATCATTGTTTAAGGTATAATATTAAGCAAAATACAAAATGAAAAGACAATTGCAATTCTAATTTACAAAATTAAATTCGATAGAAAAGAAAGCTTGAAATGAGCTAAATATAGACACTGGGTATTTGCAAGTAATGAAATTATAAGTCCACTTATTTTCTTCTTCATTTTTTTTAATTTTCAGATCTAAAAAATAGAATAAACAACTTTTTAAAAAATGCATCCAAAAATGGTTTTTGGATGACCTGCCATCAGCTTTTTCTTTTCTTTCTTTCTTTCTTTCTTTCTTTCTTTCTTTCTTTCTTTTTTTTTTTTTGAGAGTTTTTTTCTATAGATGCGTGTGCTCGCCAGAAAGACAGAAAGTGAAAAATCACTCCCAGGGAGGATAGCCATGTCACAATCCCTTTTCCTTCATTCTCCTCTTGGGATCTTGGGCAAGCATGCACACACGCCCAGCGTGAGCTTAAGCCACCGAGTCTGGGACTCAAACCGTGGTCAACTACATGAGAGTTCAGCGACATAGCCATTACAGTAACTGCTGGTCCTACAAAATGAACTCATTATTTTAAAACTGAATTTAAAAGGTGGGGGTAGGGGGTCAAGCAGCCATCAGGCTTTCCCTATAAAAACCTGCCTATCGGGTATCCAAATAGTTAATGAGAACAAGCTTCCTTCTTGAATGGTCCCAGCTTTAAATGAAGGGTATGAGATGGAATATCCCATTTTGAAATACTCACAAATTAGCAGATCCAGACTAAGACCATCAGTAGCTAATAAACATTATCTAAAGCGGGACAAACAGACATCACAACCACGTGTCTCCTGATGGAAGGCCAGCACTGAGGACAAATCCAGTCATGGGAAGAACAGTCAGCCCGAACCTGGCCAGACACCATCTACCAAGTTGTCAGAACAGAGAACAGAGGGATATGTTTAAAGTTCCATGGGGATGGCCCAGTGGTGTGGTGGTAAAAGTGCTAGATCCCAGGGTGGGCGTGAGCAGCTGAGTGATTCGAGTCTCAGATAGGTAGAGTGGAAACATATCAGGTGCATGTGGGTGTGTGTGCCCAAGTTCCAACAAGAAAGTGGAGGAGAAGGGATTGCATGATACCTATCCCCTCAGGGGGTGATTTCTCACTCTCTCTCTCTCTTTCTCTCTCTCTCGTCTCTCTCCAAAAACGTTCATGGGCACTATGGCAAAAATCTATATTATTTATTTATTTATTTATGTATTTTAACTTGACCAGCGAGGGACAGACTGAGATAAAGAGAGGGAAAGTGAGAAAGCAAGCTGCCAGGTCTGGAACTCGTACCATGGTCAACCATGTGGGAGTCCAGCGCCCTTAACCACCTTGCCACCTACCAGCCCCTATGGCAAAAATCTTTGTAAAAAAAAAATTCATAAGGATAAAATAAATGAAATCCAAGTTGCGGAAGTCATACGACCTACCCAGTTTCTTGAACACAAAAACTGATGAAGCAGAAAAAAAGAGAGACAGACAATCAAAATGCAGGCTGCATCTGGATCTCGGGTTAACAGCTTTCAAAAATTAAATTCCTAATTAGAGAGTTGGATGTAGTTATATTAAGGAATTATTGCTAATCTCTAGGATGCTGGGGAACTTTCATGTATATATACATATATATAAAAGTATTTGCCATAGGTTATGTACACTTACTGGAGAGAGACAGAGAGACTGTGAGAAATCACCTCCCAGGGGGAGGATCACACCACAATCCCTTCTCCTCCATTCTCCCCTGGGATTTTGAGCACACACACACACACACACACACACACACACATACCCAGCATGATTTTTAAGCTGCTAAGTTTGGAGCTGGAACCGTAGTCAGTCATATGCCTTAACTCCTCCACCTACTGGCCATATATATATTTAAATATCTAAAATGAAAGGTTGAAAATTTCTGACCATTGGGCCAACAGGAAGCATGGAGGTTAAGGCTTTGGATCTCACAAGGCTGGTTGAGCAGTTCAAGTCCCACAGCTGGCAGCTTGACAATCACACAGCGTGCATGTGCGTGCATGCCAAAAGTCCCTGGAAGAGAATGGAGAAGAAGGGATTGTGCGTGGCCCTCCCCATCACCCCACCGGGTAGAGGGGTGGGGGTGATTTCTCACTTTTTCTCTCTCCAGTGAGAATATACATCTTAACAAAAAAAAAAAAAAAACTCACTATTACCTAAAATGCTCTTTCAAATGCTTTTGCTTAAAATCACACAGTTAGCAATTCATGAGACTCTGGTTGAAACCCAATGAATTGAGGCACAAAGAGACATGTGTCACCCCAAGAGATGAAAATTACCCTGCATTTGCAAGCCTGTTTTTAAAAGAGACCACTTCTGATGCTTCTCAGTACAGTATCAAAACCTATAATTCTCAGTCCCCTTAGCCATGAAAGTATTCCCTAAGTGTCTCTAATTTGCTTTGAAGTCTGGGAATGAAAGTCGGAAGGAATATAAATGTTAATCTTGTTTTCAGGTGCTTTCATCTCGGACATCACACCTGTCAGGTCGCTTCACTGAGGAACTTCGAGCTGAGACGTCTGACACAACGGGAAATACCAACATCTTTTCTTGGCTTTTCTAGTTAGCCTGATTGACCAAAAAGCCCTTTGGGTGTGTTGAGGATAAATCAACTCAAGTTTTTAATGGCATTTATTGTACTTGAAATCTAACAGCCTCAGAATCAAAACCAGATCAACGAAGGTCTTCCAGGCCCCTGGATGACTTTAATAGAAACAGGGGTACAGCAGCCCCAAACTGGATACACCGTTTACCCCTGGGCAGCTTTTTCCCAATATGACTTAAACAAACAATTTTTCCTTTTGTTGTGAAATATAGTTGCAATTATTGATTGATACTTTCAATGTCTTAGAAAAGTGAGGAAATTTAGTAGGAAAACAAATGAGAAATAATTGTGTGGTGAGGTTGGCCCTATGGCCTGGTGTTCGAGGGACCAGGCCTCACGTGGCAGTGCAGTGTAAGACCCAGCCCTGGGAGCGTGAGAACCACATCAGGTACTTGTGCATGCACGCCACAGATCCCGACAGAATGGAGAAGTGGAACAAGAAGGGACAGCGGCATGACCACGCCCAAGGGGAGGGTTCCTTCTTCCCCATCTCTCTGTCTCAGTGGCAAGCACACATGCCCTGGAAATTATCAATTTTTTAAAAAAAGGAATTGTGTAAATTATATCCGTACTTAGATATGAAACACACAGCCAGATTTTCTTAGTTGATTCTAAGCGTTATCAGGACATTTGTAAAACTGGAATAGTGCCTTTCTAGTAGAATTTCTGACAACTGTATGTAAGAATGATGAGCATGGTGATGAAAGTGTGGATAACTGTCATTTAGAGGCACTGGGTCCCCTCAGTGCTATTCATGTTTCAGTGCATTTAATCCTCATAGTGCCCTTACAAGGAACATTATATTGAGTCCTATTAAAACTGATTAACAAATATGGGACCAGCAGTTAGCGCAATGGCTATGTCGCTGGACTCTCATGTAGTTGACCACAGTTCAAGTCCCAGACCTGGCAGCTTAAACTCATGCCAGGTGTGTGTGTGTGTGCGTGCCCAAGATCCTGAGAGGAGAATGGAGAAGGGATTGCGGCGTGGCCATCCTCCCTGGGGGGTGATTTCTCACTTTCTGTCTCTCTGTCTCTCTCTGTCTGTCTGGTCAGCGCACATGCCCTATAGCAAAAACCTCCCCCAAAAAAGAACAAAAAAACTGATTAACAAATAAGCAGCAAGGCTGTAAGTTTAGTTACTTAAGCTCATGAAATGGCAGGATCAGTACTGGTAAATATTGCAGAATTATTAGGAAAAAGTAAACTTCCTTCACTGCTCTCCTGCAAACGATGCATACAAGTGAACTTCAACTAGACACATGACTTCCGTCATTTGGCAACGCTCTACATGGGCCCCGCTGTAAAGACGTGAGCATCCTGGCACTTCCTCACTCTCTTGTTCTCCTTGGTATCCACCATCATCAAACCGCTATCTGCTCACGTAGCTGCTCTGGACCCAGTTCCCAGGCTGTGCGCTCAGGAAGGAAGGACCTTCATTTGCTGTATTCCTACACCTTGGTGGTTAGTCCTTCAAGGGCAGGCATGACCGCATTCTCCCTCTTACTACCTACTAACGTGTTAAGTCCGAGAAGGCCCAGTGCAAAGCCACACTCTCACCACGGACAGCGGTAATGGGGTAGCTGCATCACGTGTCAGTGGAGATCCTGGAGGAGCAGTGATGAGGCAGCCCTACCCCATCTAGCCGCATAGAGAGGACCCTGAAATCCCACCCTCTGCCGCAGTGGTGAGGTGCCGTCTTCATCCAGGGACTGTCACCGAGCACCAAGTAAGGAAAGCTGAGCTGTCACCAACAACCAGCAGTAAAGAGCTGGCACCCTTCTCCTCCTGACAATGATACGTCAGAAGGAACTCATTAAAAAGGACGATTTAAGTAAGAGGAAATCTCATATCCTAATACCCAATATTTAAAATACCCAGAATTCAATGAAAAATCACTTATCATATCAAGAACCAGAAATATTTCAACTTAATCAGAATAGGCAATCAGTACACGCTAACACAGAGGTCACACAAAGAATTGCATGACAAGGATTTCGAAGTACCCTTCATAAAAACGCAGCAATGAGCAATTAAGAATCCACCTGAATGGGACCAGCAGAGGGCGTAATGGTTACATCACTAAACTCCCACATAGGACCAGCAGGTAGCATAATGGTTATGTCACTGGACTTCCACATGGTTGACTGCATTTCGAGTCCCAGACCCGGTGCTTCAAGCTCACTCTGGGTGCATATGCATATGTGCCCCAAATCCCAAGTGGAGAATAGAAAAAGTATTGTGGCATGGCCATGTCCCCTGGAAGTAATTTCTCACTTTCTGTCTCTGTCTCTGTGTCGCCGGTGAGTGCACATGCCCTATAGCAAAAACGTCTTTAAAACAAAACAAAACAAAAAACAAACACATGAAACAAATAAAAACATATGAGATCTAAGGAAAGAAACAGAAGACATAAAGAACCAAATGGAAATTTTGGAAATTAAAAACAAAATAAGCAAAATTTAAAACTTGACAAATGGACTCAAAAGCAGAACAAGAATAAAATGAAAAATTAGTGAAATTAAAGATAAGAATACAGGGGCCAGCAGGCAGTGTGGTGAGTAAGGCTCTGGACTCCCACGTGGTGGGTTTAAGTCTCGATCCAACGCTTGAAAATCATGCCCAAAATCCTGAGAGGAGAATGGAGAAGAGATTGAGGCATAGCCTTGCCTCTGGGGGGAACAGTAATTTCTCACTTTCCCTCCCTGTCTCAATGTCTCTCTGGCGTCCATACACAACCTATTGCTAAAACCTAACAACAACAATATTTGCCAATAGCCAAAATCTTACACATGCAAGAAGCCTGGAAAATCCCAAACAGGATAAACAAAGAGAAGTCTACATAGGATATGTTACAGTCAAATTTCCAAAAAAAATGAAAGACAAAAAAAAATCTTAAAAGCAGTGATGAGAGAAAAATGACTCCTAACTTACAGGAGAAAATTAATTAAACTACAGCAGATTTCTCACTAGAAGTGTTAGCGATTATTAGAAGGAAGAAACACTCATAGATTTCTAGTGAAATAAAAAAACCCTCTTAACCCAAAATTCTACATCCTGCAAAAATAAATTTCAGGAATGAAGCAGACATCAAGAAGTTCTCAGATAAAAAACATTAGGGGAATTTATGCTCCATAGACATACCCTAAAAGAATGAGTAAAGGAAGTTCTCTACGGGGAAAAGAAGAGGTAAAATCATAAAAAAGGAAGAAAGAACACCATAAAGAGTAAAAGTAGGGATACATATAGTACACTTGCTTTTTCCTTCTAAATTTTCTAAATTATGTTTGAAAGTTAAAGCAAAAATCATTATTTGTTGTCTGTCATGGTGCTCAGTGTGTTGGTAAGGTTTGCTGGCATGCACAGCTTCTCATCCCTTGCATGGCGGCAAAGGAGCAGCCGGGGGCACTTTTTGCAAACAGATAGAGTGCTAACAGCCAGTACTGGGCTTACTGTCTCAGGAGGGAATGTCTCTTCTTGTTCTCGGCTTGGCATACACTCTTCTACTCTGCCTAAGCATGTGTGTGTGCCAATGGCCCTTAGCCATGCCCCTAGCTTTCTGTATTTCAGACCTTGTCGGGGAGAAGCAAAGTCCTTCTACTGCAGCACGAACTGGAGTGCATGAAGCCACGGGGTCAACATCGGCTGCAGAGTGAGCCACTGGCCATGGGAAACCAACACATGCAAGGGGCTAGATCTCACACTCACGCTCTCTCCTCTGTCTGCTATGTCTGCTGTCTGTCCTCAGCACCCCTGAGCCATGCACTAGTCTTTTCCATGAGTGGCACTTGTCTGCCTTATAACCTTGGTCACACGGTTGGGCCACCCAGTGAACACTGAAACACAATGTATATAGAGAATATATTTAAAGCAATTATGGATGGAGGAAGATAAGGAATGTAAAGGGAGGTAAGAGTTTTATATTTCACTCAAACTGGTAAAATGCTGAACCAATAATCTGTGATAAGTCGTCTTTCTAAAATATCTACAGAATAACACAAAATAGAATTATAGATCCACGGAAAGGAAGGAAAAAGAAAACAGAGAAATTGAAAAAAGAAAACAATCGGAAAACTAATTCACTTTATTTATTTATAAATAAGTGTTTTAAGCACTAACATGTTACTAAATTGTATGACATTAAATACAGATGGTATAAACGAACCAACTAGAAGACAGAGATTGAGAAAGTGTATAAAAACAAAGAAAAAAGAAAACAATTGGAAAACTAACTCACTTTACTTATAAATAATTGTTTTAAGCACTAACATGTTACTAGATTGTATGACATTAAATACAGATGGTATAAACGCACCAACTAGAAGACAGCGATTGAGAAAGTGTATAAAAACAAAGAAAACAAAAGTCATCATGCAATTACGTGCTATTTACAAGGACTTTTTTCATACATGAATATATGAGTAGGTTGAAAGTAAAAGAATGAAAATAATATAATAAAAAGTATAAGTAGCTATATTAATTTCAGATAAGGTAGACCTCAAAGCAAAAAAAAAAAAGCAAAACAGAACAAAATTACCAGAAAGATAGAAGAATGTTACATAATGAAACAAAGCACCCATTCATCCAGCAAATACAGCAAGTCTAAATGTGTGTGCACCAAATATCAAAGACAAAAAAATATGTGAAGCAAAAGTTGAAATAACTGGAAGGAGAACTAGTAAAATCCACAATACTTAGAGACTTCAGCACGGCTCTCTCAACAATTGATAGAACAACTGGACAGAAGACCAGCAGGATGCCAGAGCTCGACAAAATCACCTGCAGCAGGCCGGCCGCAGCGGCGCAGGGACAGCACGTGGCTCTGCCGTGGGCGAGCGGGCTCACGGGTTCAGCTCCGTGGACCTGGACGTGCCCGGCATACTAGCCTGGGAATCGCGCTACTTGGGAGGTGCAGGGAGGGTTGTGATGAGACCCTTTGAGGGTACTTCTCTCTCTCTCTGACTCATGAAAAGAAATATGTAAGTTTTAAAAAAAAATCAGACAGGACCTAGTCAACATTTTCATGCCACCTAACAACATCAGGGTAGTTGTCCTTTTTAAATGTCTACAGACTGAAACAGATGCCACGACTGAACATATCCTGATCCATAAAACAAATCTCAGCACACTGAAAAGGAATGAAATCATACAGTGTGTTATTTGATGACTATGAGATCAAATTAGAAATAAGCAACATCAAAATAGTAGGAAAACTTCCAAACATTTGGAAGCTAAGTAATACCCATCTTGTCCACTGAAGAGCAAAAGAGAACGTCTCAGGAGGGATAAAAACTACACTGAAATAAATGAAAACAAAAATAAAATATGAAAAACTGTGTGTGCTGTTGGTGAAGCAGTTTGAGAGGAAAATCTATAGTATTAATGATAGACATTAGAAAAGAAGAAATATCACAGATCAGCAGTAAAAGCGTCCCCTCAAAAGAAAATTGAACCCAACTTCTCTTCCCTATTGCAAAATACTCACTTCAGAAGACCTTAAACTTACCATGATAGTCCTAAATAAAGTTTTCTTACCATGCTTTCAAAATAAATAAATAAATAAACTTAGAACAAAAAATAAAAATAAAACCAAAGCAAGTAGAAGGAAGGAAATAGTAAGGATGAGAGCAGTACGGGCCAGGGGCATGGTGGTTAAAGGAAGCTACAGTCTACATGGCCACCCACCTGGTTCTAGTCCTGGGCCCAGCAGCTTGATGAACCACACTGGACACATGTGTTTGCATGCCCAAAAAAGAAAAATCAAAAAAGTTTTTAAAAATTTTTAAAAAGGAAAAGATGGAGGAGAAGGGATTGCAGCATGATCATCCCCCATGTGGGGTGCTTTCTCCTTTTCTCTCTCGTCTTTCTCCTCTAGCAAAATTTTAAAACTAATGAAGTAAACAAAAGGATAAGAGCAGAAATCCATAGTATTCAGAACATAACAACAATGAAGAAAATAAATGAAAAGCTATTACTTTGAAAGGATTAAAAACAATGGACAGGAGCCAGCAGGCGGTGTGTTGGTTGGGGTGTTGTACTCCCATATGGCCAACCATGGTTCAAGTCCAGATCCGGTGGCTTGCTTTCTCACCTTCGCATACTAGCCTGGGAATCGCGCTACTTGGGAGGTGCAGGGAGGGTTGTGATGAGACCCTTTGAGGGTACTTCTCTCTCTCTCTGACTCATGAAAAGAAATATGTAAGTTTTAAAAAAAAATCAGACAGGACCTAGTCAACATTTTCATGCCACCTAACAACATCAGGGTAGTTGTCCTTTTTAAATGTCTACAGACTGAAACAGATGCCACGACTGAACATATCCTGATCCATAAAACAAATCTCAGCACACTGAAAAGGAATGAAATCATACAGTGTGTTATTTGATGACTATGAGATCAAATTAGAAATAAGCAACATCAAAATAGTAGGAAAACTTCCAAACATTTGGAAGCTAAGTAATACCCATCTTGTCCACTGAAGAGCAAAAGAGAACGTCTCAGGAGGGATAAAAACTACACTGAAATAAATGAAAACAAAAATAAAATATGAAAAACTGTGTGTGCTGTTGGTGAAGCAGTTTGAGAGGAAAATCTATAGTATTAATGATAGACATTAGAAAAGAAGAAATATCACAGATCAGCAGTAAAAGCGTCCCCTCAAAAGAAAATTGAACCCAACTTCTCTTCCCTATTGCAAAATACTCACTTCAGAAGACCTTAAACTTACCATGATAGTCCTAAATAAAGTTTTCTTACCATGCTTTCAAAATAAATAAATAAATAAACTTAGAACAAAAAATAAAAATAAAACCAAAGCAAGTAGAAGGAAGGAAATAGTAAGGATGAGAGCAGTACGGGCCAGGGGCATGGTGGTTAAAGGAAGCTACAGTCTACATGGCCACCCACCTGGTTCTAGTCCTGGGCCCAGCAGCTTGATGAACCACACTGGACACATGTGTTTGCATGCCCAAAAAAGAAAAATCAAAAAAGTTTTTAAAAATTTTTAAAAAGGAAAAGATGGAGGAGAAGGGATTGCAGCATGATCATCCCCCATGTGGGGTGCTTTCTCCTTTTCTCTCTCGTCTTTCTCCTCTAGCAAAATTTTAAAACTAATGAAGTAAACAAAAGGATAAGAGCAGAAATCCATAGTATTCAGAACATAACAACAATGAAGAAAATAAATGAAAAGCTATTACTTTGAAAGGATTAAAAACAATGGACAGGAGCCAGCAGGCAGTGTGTTGGTTGGGGTGTTGTACTCCCATATGGCCAACCATGGTTCAAGTCCAGATCCGGTGGCTTGCTTTCTCACCTTCTCTCTCTCTCTCTCTCTCTCTCTCACAAGTGTCCTGTAGCAAACTGAAAACCAGTAGTAACTATAAACAAAATTAAGTAATTCTTTTTAAAATAATGAACAAACCTCTACAAAGACTGACAAAGAAAAACAGGAAAGATACAAATCGTTAATATCAGAAATGACCCAGAGGCTGTCGTTACAGACACTGTGGGTACTACGGAGGTACTGACAGCAGGCTACAAACCACTCTACGTAAATCCCACAGCTTGGAAGGAAGAGACCGGTTCTCTGAGAAACACAAAATATTTACAACTTCCCCAGTACCAACTAATTGAAATAGCCCTATAATGTTTAAAAGACTGAATCGGTCATTTTAAAATTCTGAAAAAGAAATTTCAGGTCCAGATATTGAGAATGCTACGAGAGCTTAAAGATAAATTAACGTTAATTCTACATAACGTCTTCTAAAAACAAAAGAACTCCTTGCAGCTCGTTCTGAGAAGTCGACACCATTCTGACATCAAAACAGGACAAAGCACGGATGTCCACGCTCCCCACACCTACTCACCCCAGTACTGGAAACAAGGCAAGGAGGAAGAAGGAAAGGAAAGGCATGCAGACAGGAAAGAAGGAGACGAAGGAGCCCAACTTGCAGATGACACAGTGATCTATGCAAAAAAGTCCACACAACCTACCAAAAAAAAAACTAAATAAAAGCCTCCTAATTCTAATAAGTGAGTTCATACAGGTTTCAGGGCATAAGATTGACCTCTAAGTTATATTTCCATATGTTAGCGATGAATATGTGGAAAGACAAATTTAAGCTACAGTACCACTGAATACTGCTCAAAAATGCCTAGGGGCACATCGAAACAAACATAGACAGAACTTTCATGTTGGGGAAAAAAAAAACTGACAAAGAAGACCTAAATAAATACACATCTGCCATAGACATGGACTGGCAAATTCAGTGTGTAAGGATGTCTGTTCTCCCCGCATAGACATACCCAGGTTTAACGCAGTTCCTATCAGAATCTCAGCAAGACTTTCTGTAGATAGAAAGTTATTCTAAAATTTGTATGGCCAGGCAAGGGAACTAGAAGAGCTAAATCGATCTTGAAAAATGAAGAAAAACGTGGGAGAAATGATTCTCCTCAATCTCAGGACACATTATACAATAATTAAGATTGTGTGGGTCGGCAGAGGGAATAGACGCGTGGAACAGCGGTAAAGAACAGAGAACCCAGAGCTAGCCCCACACGAGCAAGGCGGATTGGTTTTTGACAAACGTGCATATGCGACTCAATAGAGGAAGGACAGCCTTTTCAGAAAAATGAATATACAGGGACCAGCAGTTGGCGTAATGGCTATGTCGCTGGACTCCCATACAGTCCACCGTGTTCGAGTCCCGGACCCGGTGGCTTAAACTCACACTGGGCACGTGTGCATGCGTGCCCAATATCCTGAGAGGAGAATGGAGGAGAAATGATTGTGGTATGGTCATCCCCCCTCGTGGGTGATTTCTCGCTTTCTGTCTCTCTGTCTCTTTCTGTCTTTCTGGTGAGCGCACACACCCTATGGGGGGAAAAAAAAACTCTAAAAAAAAGAAAATGAATATACAGAGAAACTGTACACTCATAGGCACTAAAATAGACTTCCACCTAAATAATGCACCTTACATAAAAAGTAACTAAAAATGGATCATAGATTTCAATGTAATCCATTAAATTATGGAACTTAAGTAAGATGACACAGGAGAAATCTTGGGGTCTAGGGCTTGATGAAGAGTCTTTGCACAAAAAACACAACCCATTTTTTTGAACTATGAATTAATCTTGCCCTAAATAAAAATATTTTGCTCTGCAAAAGAGCCTGGTAAGAAAAATGAATAGGCAAGGAGAAAGAGCTGTAAAGCACACATCTGTCCAAGAACTTACATCTGGAGCATACAAAGAGTTCAGAAAGTCATGAAAAATGTGTGTTATAAAAAAAGCTAGGTATGGATTTCAAAATTTTGCACTGAAATAAACTTGTCCTTTAATTTCATTTTTCCACTAGGTTGCTGAAGTCCCCCCATATAAAGAAGTCTATCAGGCCAGCCCCATGGCCTGGTTAAGAGGACCAGATGAATCATGGTCAACTGTGCATTTTGAATCCCAGCCCTGGTGCAGAATGCACCAGCCGTATGCATATGCATGCCCCAAGTCTCAGCAGGATGGAGGAACAGAGACGTGACTGTGGCATGACCACGCCCATTGGGGAATGCTTGTTCTCTCTCTGTCTATGGTGAGTACATGAACCATCTGGCAATAAAAGGAAATCTATGCAGCATTATTATTATTTTTTTAATTTCCAAAGACATGAGGATACATTTCACCAAGAGGATGCAGAAATGGCAAACAAGTCAGTCTAAGGGTGTTCAGCATCTGGCCACTGGGGAAATAAAAATGGAGAACCTCAGTCCATTTGTGCTGTAATAATGAAAACCGCAACAGTAGTTCACAATAGAAATATGTTTTTCACAGTTCTAGAGGCTGGAGGTCCAACACTCAGCACAGCAGGGTTGGTGTCTCGTGAAGGCTGGGTTTCTTCTACACTCTCATGTGGCGGAAGGGCAGAAAGACCAAAGTTTGCTTCCTCCAGCCCTTCTGAGAGGCATCCATTCATTCCCAAAGATGAAGCCCTTATAACCAAATCACTTCCCTGAAAGGCCCCACCTCTTAATACCTCCATTATGGAGATCAAGTTACAGGAATTTGGGAGGGGACACAGTCAAACTATAGAAAAGACTGTGATGAGCAATCTTCACAACTATTAAAAGTGCTGAAATCAAAATAGTGAAACATAACAGGTTCTGGCAGCAATGTGGAGAAACGGGGTCTCTAAGACCTTGCTGGTGGAAACACCAAATGTTACAGCCACACTGGAAACGAGTCTGGCAGCTTCTTTAAAAACTAAACATACATTTACCACACAACCCTGCCATCACCCTCGGCATTTATCCCTGAGAACTGAAAACATCCCCATGAAATCATTATGAGAATGTTCACAGTAGCTGAGTAACAGCCCCAAACTGGAATCAATGGGAATTATCTTCTAGGGAAATAGCCAAACCGCGGCACACTGACAACACTGCCCCAGCAGGAAATGAAAGAAACTGCTGACACACGCAGCCATGCCAGTCATGTCGGAGACATCACAGTGGGGGGAACAAAAGAAAGCGAAGGCCAGGGTGGAGCATGGTACACTCTCATTCCATCACTACGATGTTTTTGAAGAGACAAAACTGTAGAAATGGAGACTAGACTAACCGTTGCCAGGACTGGGGTGATGAGGGAATTCAAGTGAGTACAGGGACAGACCAGTGGTATAAATGGGTCCCCTGGGAGGGTCCTGTGTAGTGATTACATGAATCTACATGTGATAAAATGACACAGAACTTGCATGCCCATTGTACAATGCCAATTTCCCAGTTTCAATACTACTGATCAATATTTACCGTCGCGACCATAAGATGTACTTGCCGACAGATTTCTGATTTAAGGGTCCATTGAGCGTCTCTGTACTGTCTTTGAAACTTCTGTGAATCCATAATTATTTTAAGCTAAGAGGTTTTGGTTTTACAAGTGAAATTTCAAATAAATCATTACAACCCAAAGAATGTGTACTCAATCCTGTGATGGGGGAGTGGCTAGTGCGGAGACTTCGGGACACTGCACGCCCGTTAGCGCTGCGGGAGCCTCGAGTCCACTTGTCAAATTCACTGTCACGCTGTAACTGAACTTTACTTTCTGTGTTCATACTTACATATTAAGAAGAGTAACTGCTGGCAATATAATTAATGGGTTGAATTTACTCACATTAATGGAACTCATTAAATGGTCTGAGTAATTGGGATTTATATTTACACACACACACGCGCGCGTGCGTCAGTAATTGTGCTTGCAATGCAAGTCATCATTACTTGTTTGACAATTTAATTTTCTGCTTTAACCTTTCAAGAGAGTGTCCCTATACAAACTTGGTCTATTAATTACAAAGTAGTAAAAAGATACACAGTGTGCTGTATGATTGACTTTGTCACCCCTCCTTAAAGGAAATGCACTGGCTAACTTCCCCCACCACAGAGCAGAGCGAAGAGCAGTGGCCCTGTGTGCAGTGCATCCAGCTCATGCAACTTTTCTGATTTCTTCCGACTTAGCAGATGTGCATGGAGAGCCAGCAAGGCCCACAGCACTTTCGGACCAGTGCTGTCTGTCCTCTGTCGGCCTCCCTGCCTCTACACCCAGAGCTAGCGTTCAGTAGAACCCATAGCTATTCTGGTCATCATAGTTTGATCTTACAGGCACTAACAATTTTAGATAAATTCAGTATTAAAATGTTTGAAAAATATTTATTTATTTATTTTTATTTATTATTATTTTTTTAATTTGACCAGAGAGAGAAAGGGAAAGTGAGAAAGCAAGCTGCCAGGTCCAGGACTTGAATGGTGGTCAGTCATGTGGGAGTCTGGGGCCTTAACCACTACGCCACCTGCTGGCCCCTCCATATTAAGTTGTTGTCTCACATCTAATCCCAAACCATCCCTTGTCCCAGATCAGTCCTGGTTCAGTAGGGAGGGTTCGCCTACACTAGGGAGGAGAAAATGTCCACTGCTCTCTCCCAATCCGCTTCCCAGACTCACCATGCCATCTCTGACTAAGCTTGAAGAATCAGGAGAGAGGAAAAAAAAAAAAAAAAAGAATCCAGACAGGGGCCTCCACTGTGGCCTAAAGGTAAAGGGGACCAGACTCCACATGGCCAACCACATAGTTCAAATCCTGGTCGCAGTAGTTTGGCAATTATTCTGGGCATATGTATGTGGGTATCCAAAATCCTAACAGGATGGAGAAATGGAGGAGAAAGGATTGCAGTGTGGCCACACCCCACGGCGGTAGTGCTTTCTTGTTCTCTCTTTGCCTCTCTGTCTCTCTCTGGGAAGGGCATCTGTTCTCTGTTAAGGAAGAAAAAAAAAGAGAGAAAGAGAGAGAGACACCGAACAGACTGAGCGGACTGAGACAGTGGTCGTCGGCGCCGTCTGGGAGTGGGGCACGGTGTGGTCTTCAGAGCCCTCCCCTGCGGACTGCC
>NW_006208936.1:1111690-1126959 GCF_000334495.1 Tupaia belangeri chinensis | reverse complement strand
AGCAGGAACCGTTCCTGCATCTCTGCGTCTCTAGATCATTCGCCCTCTCTTGGCTCAGCAGGGACAGACCACACGGCATTTGGACGATCTGAGCCTGCAGCCTCTATGGGGTCCCGGCCACCCACCGACGCACAACCTCAGTCCCCACCATCACTGAGCAAGAGCCTCGCTCCCACGCAGCTCTGTGTAGATTTTACCTCAGTGTGTGCTATGGTTTCCCTATGCTCCCCAAAAAGCCTGTGCAAGAAACTTACCCCCACGTCCCACACAGCAGCATCTCGAAGTGGGCCTACTGGGAGGTGTTTGGGTCATGGGGCTCCACTGTCACAGGTGAAATAAAGCCAGCTACAAAGGAGCCGGACTGCAGTTCTGAACTCTCGCTCCTCTTGCACTCTCTCCTCCTTTCCATCAGGGATAAGACATAAAGCACCCCAGATAACAGTCCTCAACCTGGGACTTCCCATGCTCTGGAAACATGAGCCCACAAATCTCTGCTGTTTATAAATTAACCGGTCTCAGCTATTCCGCTACAGAAACACAAAATGTACTAAGACAGAGGATTGGAGCCAGCAGGTGGCGTGGTAGTTACAGCCCTGGACTCACACATGGCCAACCGCTGTTTGAGTCCCAGACTCAGTGTCTTGAAACTCACGCTGGGCATGTGTGTGTGCGTGCCCCAAATCCCAAGAGAGATTGGAACTGGAGAATGGAAGAGAAGGGATTGCGTCATGGCCATCCCCACCTGGGAGTTGATTTCTCTCTTTCTGTCTCTGTGTCTCTGGTGAGTACACATGCCTTATAGGGAAAAAAAAAAAAACTCTCTAAAAATCAAATTTAACAAAAAGACAGTGGATTGTAGACATTTTTTATACTTCTGAGTGTGAATCAGGAATGAGTCGTGTCATCCCCACGATTCCGGCAGGCGTGGATCGGGCCCTCCCCGTCATTTCCATAGAGGCGCTCTCAGCCCATTGAAGGGGAGAGGGAGAGCTCATGGCACACTGACGGTTCTCCCACGGAAACTGCTCTGTGATCGTTAAAGCGTGTAAGTCTCCCTTCCGCAACATGAGGGGAAGACTTGTCAAAGTGCGTGGGGTTATTCCTTAGCAAGACAGTCTATGTAAGTAAATATAGCTATCGGTGGATATGGAATTTAATTACATATGTATGTGTGTCTATACACAGAGATATAAACATGGCTATAGTTGCAGATAGAGATTATACATAGATATCGATGTCTATATCAATATAAACATATGTGTGTATCTATTAGGTTGGTGCAAAAGTAACAGCAGTTGTGCATTATCGAAATGTGCCATTTGATATTGGATACATACTTAAATAAATGGGAGGCCATACACATCATATTAATGCACATCTCTTGCTTTATTGTTAATGACTTATTACTTGCTGTTCATTTTATATGTGTTTTAGACTATGGAAATGATGTTAGACAAAAAGCAAATTTGAAGGATATTCTTATTAGAGTTCAAAATGGGTTGTAAAGTGGTGGAAATAACTTGTGCCATCAACAACACATTGGCCAGGGAACTAACAAGCCACTTGCAGTGGTGGCTCAAGAAGTTTGGCAAAGGAGGGAACCAGCAGTTAGCGTAATGGCTATGTCGCTGGACTCCCACGTAGTCGACCGCGGTTCGTGTCCCGGACCCGGTGGCTTAAAACTCACGCCGGGCGCGTGTGCGTGCGTGCCCAAGATCCCAAGGGGAGAATGGAGGAGAAGGGATTGCGGCGTGACCATCCCCCCTGGGGGGTGATTTCTCGCTTTCTGTCTCTATGTCTCTCTCTATCTGTCTGGCGAGCGCACGCGCCCTACAGTGAAAATCTCTCTCAAAAAAAAAAAAAAAAGAAGTTTGGCAAAGGAGAAGAGACCCTTGAAGATGAGGGGCATCATTTGACAACGACCAGTTGAGTGCAAGCATTGAAGCTGATGCTCTTACGACTACACGAGAAGTTGCCAAAGAACTCAGTGTTGACCAGTCTATAGCTGTTTGGCATTTGAAGCAATTTGGAAAGGTGAGAAAGCTCGATAAGTGGGCGTCTCGTGAGCTGATAATCAATGAATGATTTCTTAATTGAATTGTGACAAGCAACAAAAAGTGGATTTTATACAACAACCAGTGAAGACCAGCTCAGTGGCTGGACTAAGAAGCTCCAAGGCACTTCCAAAAGCCAAACTTGCACCAAATAAAGATCATGGCCACTGTTTGGTGGGGTCTGATCCATCACGGCTTTCTGAATCCTGGAAAAACCAACACATCTGGGAAGTGTGCTCCACAATCCAGTGAGATGCACCACAATCTGGAAGCCTGCAGCCGTCACTGGTCAGCAGAAAGGGCCCATTCTTCTCCTCGACAATGCCCAACTGCACGCCACACACCTAATGCTTCAAAAGTTGAACAGATTGGGCACAAAATTCTGCCTCATCCACCACATTCACCCGACCTCTTGCCAACCACCTAGCACTTCTTCAAGAATCGCGGCAATTTTCTGCAGGGAAAAGACTTCCCAAACCAGCAGGATGCAGAAGACGCTTTCCAAGTGTTCTTCAAATCCTGAAACAGGAGAACAGGAGTTTTTTTGTTTGTTTGTTTGTTTGTTTGTTTGTTTTTAGATATTTTTGCTATAGGGCACGTGCACTCGCCAGACAGACAGAAAGAGACATAGAGACAGAAAGCAAGAAATCACCCCCCCCAGGGGGGATGGTCACGCCGCAATCCCTTCTCCTCCATTCTCCTCTCGGGATCTTGGGCACGCACGCACACGCGCCCGGCGTGAGTTTTAAGCCACCGGGTCCAGGACATGTACCACGGTCGACTACGTGGGAGTCCAGTGACATAGCCATTACGCCAACTGCTGGTTCCCCTGAAACAGGAGTTTTATGGTACAGAAATAAATTATTTCTCAACAGCAAAAATGCATTGATTGTAATGGTTCCCGTGGTCCATACATTGATAAATGAAGATGTGTTTGAGCCTAGTTAAAATGATTTAAACTTTATGGTCCCAAACTACAATTGCTTTTGCACCAACCTCTCTCTATATAAACATACATATACATATACATGTATACACACACAGATATAGATGCAGATTTCAGTATATACATAGATATATATCTCACACAGAAATATAGATACAGATGTCCCTATAGATAAAAATAGATG
The DNA here is from genome assembly GCF_000334495.1 of Tupaia belangeri chinensis. Lineage (NCBI taxonomy): Eukaryota > Metazoa > Chordata > Mammalia > Scandentia > Tupaiidae > Tupaia > Tupaia belangeri. The sequence goes on along the minus strand of NW_006208936.1, from coordinate 1,123,775 downwards.
TAGATACATACATAGAGATATAATATCAATATAGATATTAATAAATATATAGCTTAATACCCACACCCACACATAGAGGTATAGAATGACATAGATGTAGATTTCAACCTGTACATCTAGCAACATGTGTATATAATATATATAAGATACATATATACATATATACACATATATATACACATATATATACCTCAACACAGAGAACTAGATTTAGGTAAATCTAGTCTGGCCTCTTTAGAAAGTGTAGCAGTTAACACCCTTTGATCTTCCTTGGGGCTAGGTCCTAACACAACCTACACAGTTTTTTGTTTTTATTTTTGTTTTTGTGTTTTAATTAATTTATTTATTTTTCCATTTATTTATTTATTTTTATGTTTTTCCACATTTACTTTACATATCAAAACACTTTTGCTCATACTCCATTGTTCTTGACAGTTAATAAACAACTTTCAAAATTTCAGAATACTGAATTTTAAAGGTAATGTTCAAGATATTTCTGATAATTTTGTAAAATTTTGTTTGTGAACTCTGTAACAACAGAGACAGTATGGTTTTAAATATTTTGGGGGAAATATTTGCATGTCAACTACTCACATTGTTGAAAAGCCAACACTAGTCACACCTAAACCTTCTCAGTTCAGCCCTGTATACCAAATATTCTGTGATACACCATCTGCTAGCAAAGATCAGTCTCTTTTTCTCCCTTCAAAGTCTTTCTCAAGATAATCCTCTGATGTAGTTGCTCTTTTGCAATCTCTACTGATTACAATGCTGGACTGGAAAAGTTCAGGTAGTTTTATGTTATAAATTCTTTCCTATATCTTGTCTAATCCTCTCTGCCAGGCAGAACTATTTATGGTGCCAGGCCATCTTTCTACAAGCTTCTGTTGGCTTACTTGAGATCCACCTTAGTTCCATAGTTTTTTATTTAATCTTCAGGTATGACATTCCAGTCAAAGCCCTGTCCAATAATGAGTATTTCCAATTTCTGATTTAATGCAACAAGCATTATTGAACTTATGCATATAATCTTAGTGCCACAGAATAATAATATTCCTGAATATTTCCAATTCAAGAGGGGTCAGGAAGGAAGAAAAGTTTATGTTTCCATTTAAAGAAACAAACAATAAAAATATTTTAACAAATCGATGAACCTATCAACAACTCGAAAGAAAGTAAAATGCTTAAATTGGAAAATAAAAGCATAGTAAAAAAAAAAGAAATCAGTAATGTTTTACTCAAAAGTCATAAAATTCTATTTCATGATTTCAGTCTTAGGTTCAAATACTCTTCTGTTGAATATGCAGTGTTGTTGTGGTCCTAGTCGAGCACTCCTTTCAGAATTTCTTGAAGAGTGAGTCTCCTATTGGCAAATTGTTTCAGGTCTTGTTTATCTGAGAATGTTTTTATCCTTTCTTTCCATATGAAAGATAATCTCGCTGGGTATAGTATTCTTGGTTGAAGCTGTTTTTCACTTAACACTTTGAATATATTTTCCCATTCTTTCCTTGCTCGCCTTGTTTCTGATTAGTCTGAGGTTAACTTGATAGGATAACCTTTGTAAGTAACCTGACATTGCTTGTAACCTCTTGCCAATCTTAGTATCTTGTCTTTGTCTATAGATTTGACCAGTCTGGCTATGATGTGCCTTGGAGAAGATCTTCTTTGGTTGATTCTATTAGGGCACTTTTGGATTTCTTGGGTCTGGATATTTGAAAGCCTCTCTAGATTTGGAAAGTTTTCTTCTGAGAGTTCATGAAATAGATTGTCAATGCCTTTATTAGTTTCCTCACCTGGGATACCGATTATCCAGCTGTTTGGGCACTTAATGCTGTCTAGTATTTCTCATATAGTATTCTCATTTGGGGGAGTTATTTTCAGTTTTTTGGGTTGTGTTTTCTAGATCAGAGGTTTTGCTTTCAATAGCCGAGATTCAATTTTCTGCATGGATGAATCTGCTTTTAATACTTTTGAGGGAGGTTTTGATTTCCTGATGGCAGCCTTCATCTTGAATAGCTCCATTTGCTTCATTTTGATGGTGTGTATTTCCTCTTTCAGATCATGGAAGAACTTCCACCCCTCCTGGAACTCCTTGTCTCTTCTCTCCTGCATCTTCTAGAGTTCATTATTTCTCAGCTTTTGCATCTCATTTAGTTTTGTCATTATGAATATTCTGAATTCCCTATCAGACATTTCCATGAGACCTACTGTACTGTCTGTGGATGATGAGGGATTATTCTTTTCCCTTAGGGGAGAGATATTTTCTTGATTTCTCATGTTTCTTGTGCCTGTGCGGTTGTTTCTGGTCATTGTGTGACAAAATCTGTCTCCACTGTGCTTCACAATGTGGTATCCACAGAAAGGTTAGGAGTTCAGATTTATAAAAAGAAATTTCTTCATTAAAACAGGAGGTTCAGTAAGCAATGAGGATTTCAATGACTCTACCAGTATTCAGATGTTTGGCTCCTGTGCACCTAAGCCTATCTAAACATTCAATGTGTGGAGACTGAAGCTTAGAGTGGGAAAATAAGGTTAAAAAAATAAGTGAAAAGAAAACAATAAAAACTAGCAAAATGCTACCAACAAAGAGGATAGAAAAAATTTTTACACGTAAAAAATGAAAACCACACAGCATACTACGCACTAGCGCACTGCATGAACACACCAGAACACACCTCAGCTTTAAAATGGCTTCTGGAATTAGCAAGTGAAAGAAAAGACCCAAGGTGAGAAGTGGATGAAAAATTAAAAAGAAAATTTTAAATTTAAAGGGAAAAACAGTGTGAGACAGACAGACAGCCAGAGACAGAGAAAAGACGGAAGTCACTCAACCTTGTCTGAGTATTTCAGGAGTCTAGGAGATGGAACTTAGAGCATAGCTTCCCTCTCAACACAAAGTTTTATTGTTACTAACCGGTTAGATGTATGATAGCTAAATTGTAATAACTCCTATCTATTAGGTGTTAACCATGGGCAGAAACTGAGTTAAGTCCTTTCTAGCTGTCATTTTTGTTTTATCATCACAGTAATCCTTTATGGTGAGTTAATTCATTATTGTGTCCAACTTTTAACCAGGCTCTGTCCACGTGACTTTTGTGGCATGACTAGAGTTTGTCCCTTGAGACAGTGCTTCCCTATGCCTTCCCTCCCAGTGTGGCCGTGGGTTGCCCTGGTCAATGAGATGCCAGCATGCATGATGGGAGTGGAGGGTTACCAAAGCATTTCCACTTGCCCCAATGTGCTTGAGCCACTATGCTGAGAAGGACAAACTCCACCTAGCCCCCTGGGGACGACAGAAGGAAGGAAGCTGGTGGAGCAGAGGCAGCTGATAATGTGTAAGATGCACAAAAAGCCCATCTAAGATTAGCCAAGTTCAGGCACAAACAGACAACACCCTCCTTCATGACTTGTGAGCTAGAAAGATAAATGATTAATGTTTTTGTCTCTGGAGTTTGGTATGGTTATTACGGAGCAACAGCTAATGGGTGGAGGAGTTGCCAAAGCCCAGAAACCAAAATACATGCCATCAGCTTTGGTTCTTGGTAGCACTTGGAGACTAGAAACACAGTGAAGAAACACATAGTAAACTGTCCCCTGTGATAACTCAAGAGACACAGGATGCTCATTGAGAATTAGGGAAAGGAGACCACCAGGCAAAACACTGAAAGCACCAGCTTATATTTTATTAGCTGGATATTTTGGGGTACTACAAAAATAGAGTGAACTGGGGCCCACCATTGGTATAAGGTAGCTGGGTCCAACATGGCTGACCATGCAGTTGAAGTCCAGGACTCAGCAGCTTGAAAAACACATTGGGAAAGTGTGTGCATGGGCCCAAATTCCCGAAAGGAGACCTGCATACAGGTGGATTGCAGTATGGCCGCCACCCCTGGAGGGTACATTCTCTCTTGCTCTCTCTCTCTCATCTCCAGCAAGCACACATGCCCTAAAGCAAATTTTTTAAAAAATGAGATAAAGAAAGAAAGAACTGACTTTGTGTGCAAGAATTTAGGTGGAATACAGAAATTTCTAGACATGCTGGTTGGAAGGTAAAACAGTTTTTCATCTCCAAACAGGAAAATATTTCCAACCTAGGTGAAAAGAGCTGTGAATAAAACATGAGTGTTTAAATAAAACATGGCCTCAGATTAAAAACACAATCAAGAATATAGCTACACAACTCTTTCTTTTGAGCCCTCAGAAAGAATTAAGTTCGTGTCTGTGAAATCTTCTGAGGGGAAAAAATGGCTTCTAGGAATCCCCATAGCATTGACCCCCATGGCCTAACGCATCCCAAGTAGCAGTGACTAAGTCAGAGAGAGGAGAAAAAGGGAGGGCAGCTACTCACAACAGAACTGTGAAGTGAGTTAGCCTGTGATGGGATAAACTCAAGTATGTTGGACACCCACAAATACTTTGAGATCACTACGGGGGCGAAAGTTCTACCAGCCCAAACTAATAGGGACTAAGAGTGGGGGGCCAGCAGGTGGTGTAGTGGTTATGTCGCTGGACTCCCACATGGCTGATTTCAGCTCGAGTCCCAGATCTGGTGGCTTCAAAATCATACCAGGCACATGTGTGTGCATGCCCTTGATCCCAGGAAGAGAGTGGAGGAGAAAGGATTATGGTGTGGCCATCCCTCCTGGGGGAGGGGGGTGATTTCTCACTTTCCCTCTCACAGTCTTTGTCTCTCTCTGGCAAGCACACACACCCTGTGGCAAAAGCCTCTAAAAAACAAAACAAATGAACTAAGAGTGTAAAAATGGAAAAATAACTCTATGTTCCTAATAGTTACAGTTAGCTGGCTAAAAAAACAAATACTCAAAGGGCCTGTTTCCAAGCACTGCCTTCAGAGTTGGCTAAGAAGGTGATAGGAGAAGAAGGCTGTCTCAGAGGGCAGAGCCAAGAGCCCCGACGTCCCAGGGCATAGACCTGGGGCCTAGCTGAGGAGCAGACCCTTCCCCCAGGTTAGACCCAGTCACACTTTTTCAGCCCAATTTTAGAATTGCCATTGACCAGTAACAGCCAAGTGCATCTTATGGTCCCCATTTTTGTACGAGTGTTTATTGCAGTGACTTTTCTTTTTCACTGTTATGCATTGAGGGAAATGTGTAATCCATGTTTGTTTTTAATTAGTGCTTCTCCAGATTAAGAGAGCTACATCGGACCACATGTGGACACTGAGACCTCCACACAGGAGTCTGATGCCGTGTTTGGAAAGAAAGGATGTTTGGCTGCCTAGTGTGGGGCTACTGCATCCCACATGGTGGCAGGAAGTGGGGAACTCCCACCACGCGATCGCAGTATTGCAGAAATGGCACCCGATGCTTCAGCCCTGCCTTGTCCATGCCCTCCAACACCGGTCCAGGAAGACGCTGAGAGGGAAAGTGAGAAATCACTATTTCTTTCTTGTTTGTAAACTGACACGATAATTGGACATACTTATGGGGTGCAGTGCGGTTTCCAGTGCATGAATACAGTGTGTTATCATTAAGTCAGGGTAATTAGCGGATCCTTCAGACATTGGTCACTACTTGGCCCTGGGAGCGTTACAAATCACCTCTTCTAGCTATCTTGAAGTATATAGTAAATTATTATTGACTGTCGTCACCCAGCTGTGCTGTGGAGTGCTAGAGCTTCTCCCTCTTACCCCACTGTGACTAAACAGGGCTTCCCATGCTCCCTCCCCTTACCCTTCCCAGCCTATCATGACCGCTCTTTTATGCTCCCCTGTGAGGTCGAATGGTGGGAAACACATGGCATCTCTCTCTCTCTCTCTCTCTCTCAATCTGTGCCTGCCTTATTTCACTTGGCATGCCTTTCAGACATCGCCATGTTGCCTCAAATGATAGGATTTTGTTCATTTTAATGTAAGACGGCCTACTTGACCTGAATGGATGCATACTCTCTCCCCAGAGAAAAAGCATATCAACCTCGGGGTTTCTAATTGAGGCCAGAGTTCATCAGTTTCAACCCCAAAATGTATTAAACATGTAATATGTTGCAAAGAAATATAGTGGCAATTCAATAGGTTAAAAAACAATTTTCGTTATTGGCATGAACTGACAGCGTAAGTCAATAGCTGTTTATTTCAAGCCAAAGGGGCAAACACTAACACAGACACCCAGTCATCACCTTGTACCAGAGAAGTGTCTTCCACTACAGGCTTAGCACAATTAGAAATGCTATAAATTAAAAGAGAAACCAAATACAGAAGAGATTTTTTAAAAAATCCTACGTTAACAGAAAGCAGATTCTGTGTTTAGGGGGAACTAAATAATTATATTGTTTTCTTTCAAATATTAATCTCATAAATAAAATGGCAACACAAGAATATCTAGGAAAATAGATGAAAAAATAAACTAGCAGTAGTTGATAAATAAAGCTTCTTAATGGGGGCCAAGGTGCTCTGTTAGGCTGACCCACATGGGAAGGTTCCTGGTGCGTGTCCATAGACCTCCCTGAGAACACCAGGGACGCTGATGCTATGACCTCAGGCTGGAGAAGCTGTGGATGGACCACAGTGTCAAGGCCCTGAAGGACATAGGCAGTTCCTATGTCTGTGTGTGTCTCTCACTGTTCCCATCTCTCTCTCTTGTTCATTGAAGAAATAAGTAAATATACTTGAAAACTGAAAAAGATTACAGGTGGGGACCAGCAGATGGCATAATGGCTATGTCCCTGGACTCCCACACAGTCTACTGCGATTCGAGGTTGGACCTGGCGTCTCAAAGCTCATGGCAGATGCATGTGTGTGAGTTCCCCAAATCCTGAGAGGAGATGAGGAGAAGGGATGGCATGTGGCTATCCCCGCTGGGGGGCAACTTCTCATTTTCTGTCTCTCCGTCTCTATAGCTAGCATATGTGCCCTATAGCAAAAAATCTCTCTTAAAAAAAAAATAGATTGAAAGTGCAAGAGTCTGGGAAGAAAACAATCCCTTGAGAACAAAGCAGAACACCAGGGACTCCATTTCAAACAACAACTCAGAGACTATTAAACTTTTACCAAGTCTCCATTCGCCCCTGAGATTTAAAAAACAAAAATAGCGGGACCAGCAGTTAGCGTAATGTCTATGTCGCTGGACTCCCACGTAGTTGACGTGGTTCGCGTCCCGGACCCGGTGGCTTAGAACTTATGCCGGGTGCGTGTGCGTGCGTGCCCAAGATCCCAAGAGGAGAATGGAGGAGAAGGGATTGCGGCATGACCATCCCCCCTGGGGGATGATTTCTCGCTTTCTGTCTCTCTGTCTCTCTCTGTCTGTCTGGCGAGCGCATGCGCCCTATAGTGAAAACCTCTCCAAAATAAATAAATAAATAAGAAAATAAGCAATAAACAATCAAATCGCCAGCATATCAGGAGAATATGGAAGGTCTTTAATGATAGTGTTTGTCTAACATCAACACAATTTTTACAATAATCCTAGAAAAGTTGTGAGAAAATTCACCTTATACAGCTTACCCCGAATGTCGGCTGAAAATAGAAAATTATGTTGCAATTTGATTCCATCATTTATGTTGACTTTTATCAGATTCTTGGGCTCCTGTGGGTAATTACAGCACTGTGCAGCCTGGTTGTTTACTTCTGTTTTGGAGAATGAGATAGGAGAAAAGTAGTCACATTGCTTATTACCTAAGCTGATTAGCAGTTATTCAAACGACGGTCTCTTGTTTGTCGTAGGGTGAAGATAACACACATTTAACATTCTAATCTCATAACAAAGCATTTGCTTTTTGCCATTTTTTAATCTACACCCTCACAGAAGCGCACGCCCATATGGTGTTTCTTCATTATTAAGTCAATATAGTCACCATAAAATGTAGCTAATCATCCAGAAATTAATTCATTTCATTACTTTGCTAGAGGGTCAGATCAACCATATGTTTAGTCCTGTAAGACCAAACATTAAAGACGTGGAATCTCCGAGCACCTTGGTGCTGGTAATTATTTGTGTGGGCTCTGGGAGAGAGTACCTCAAATACGATTATGGAAGACGACAGTTTGATAAGACTTTACACAGGGCATAAAATCTGACAATTACAGCTCCCAATAGTCTTAGACTGATTTAATAAGATTTAACGACTCTACCAATTGTGCATTCTAAAACAGAAACGGTGATACAGCTCAGCGTTCTTGGGCTAGACCTGAGACTGGTAGACTAGTAGGCTGGGTTGAAATACCTTCTGTGAGAGTTAAGATAGAGCTTCTATTGGTGATTTCTACTACCTCATAAATAAAGGAAGAGTTGCTTCCAGAAATCCCCTCAATACTTTATATTCTTCTCACTTCAGGTTTCAGGTTTTAAAGCACTTCACTACCTTTCAGTCCCATTGGTGTTTCTTGACTGTTCTTCTCACAACCACTCAATCCCAGCTGGCCGCTCTCCTAAACAGAATCACGTACAGACTGAGAGATCAGCTTTCTATTTGGCCCAGTGGCTGGAACCTCAGCTCTGTCCCACAGTGGAAAGTGTCCTGTTCTTTCTTTTCAAAGCAAAAACATGCCCACCAAAAGGGTTAACTATGTATTTCACCAGGAACCAAATGAGAAGAATAGGAGGTGTAAACAAAGAGAAGGTACCCTCAGGAGTTGAAAACTACAAGAGGTTGAAAAGGGCCCTTAGACTCATTGGTACTCTTAATTCTATAGTCATCTTACTCTGTGTTCTGTAAGTCTTTCATTCTAGTCTCTAAAACTTCACAGTTTAATTAGCTTCTTGCAGTTAGCTTGAGAATGCACAAAGCCTTTGATAATGTTGTTATGGAAGAATACAGTTTGACTTTTTATGAGATTTTTGCTACAGGGTGTGTATGTTCACCAGAGAGACAGAGAATCAGAAAGTGAGAAATCGCCCCCTGGCGGGATGGCCATGCTGCAAATCCTTTCTCCTCCATTCTCCTCTCGGGATCCTGGGTGTGTGTGCACACACCCGGTGTGAGTTTTAAGCAGCCGGGTCCAGGACTTAAACTGCAATTGAGTACATGGGAGTTCAGCAACATAACCATTATGCCACCCACTGGTCCCACGTTTTGATTTCTAAATAAGAAATTTACAAACCCTATTTGGAATGTATCAGCTCACGTACAAACTGGGGATTACTTGTACTGTGTCCCTGTTGTCGCTCTAAGCTCTAAGCACAGAGTAAAGACAGATCCCTCCCGAGTGGTAGACTGGGCCTTTGAAAACCCGGGCACACTCTGAAGGTGCACAGTAAATTAATGCATCAGAGCAGTAAGTTGTACAAGGCATTGGAGGCAAAATATCAGACCACAATCTGAATTAGAGCACAGTAAAGAAGACCACTTTCCTGTGGACAGGAAAAGAGATAAAACCAAGAGGTTAACGTACTAGACAGAGTACATAAAAAAACAGTAATTACGTACACCCTCAGGTCACGGTTCACCTTGTGGCAGCCAGAACAGCTTCAGAAATACCAAAGCCATGTACTTTTAAGCTCTCTCTTTCAGTAACATTTCTTTTCCTCAAAATCCGAGGTAAGTGATCCAGGGATAATTAGAACTTTGACCTGAGAGAAGCCAGGCTGGAGTCCTAGCTTCCCCGTCTCCTCTTCTTGATTTGGCTTTAGACCTCCTAAAAGAGCCTAAGACCTCCTTCCCTCCAGTTCAAAAACTAGACAGTCATGTCCTTTTTCTTTTTGTATTTTTCTGATAGGAATAGAAAGAAAATAGCAAACCTAACAGAATAAACATGACATGTTTAAAAATAATCATCATGTAAACAGAACCAAGAACCAAGATTAAAAATCAATGCTCCTTTCTCTCTTCCTCACTTGTTCATTCAGGTGATGAGTATCTTTAAGTGCCGATGTTTGTCTTTGACACTCACCCTTAAGTTCATCATAGTTTAAAGGAGAACATGAAACACCTGAAGGAATCAGACACTACCAAGTTCAGACAATTCTTTTTTTTTTTTTTGAGAGGTTTTTGCTATAGGGCGCGTGCGCTTGCCAGACAGACAGAGAGACAGAGAGACAGAAAGTGAGAAATCACCCCCCCAGGGGGGATGGCCACGCCGCAATCCCTTCTCCTCCTCCGTTCTCCTCTCGGGATCTTGGGCACGCATGCACACGCGTTCAGTGTGAATTTCAGCGACATAGCGATTATGCTAACTGCTGGTCCCTCCAAACAACTCTTTTTTAAACCATATAATTATTGAGGGTTAGAGTAAAAGGAGTGGGAGATACACCTGAGCAAGAGAGGTGTCTTAGTGAGGTAGAGAGGAAGGGAGAGCATGCCAGGTGAGAAGGACCAAGGTGACAGGAAGAGGACCCATGAGATGCAGGGAGGAGACGCAGGGCGGTCGCACACCGGTCTCGTTTCCCAGGGATGGAGACGCAGGGCGGTCCCACACCGGTCTCGTTTCACATGGGTCGGTCCTGAGTCGGGTCTGGTAGGAAGATACCATCACACACCTTCCAGCAGAGAGGAGAAGCTTTCCCCGAATCTCTTCTCAGGAATGTACCTTACCCTGCTCGCCTCCCCACCTACCCTTTCTTTCCTAAAATGGAATCAGACTTTATATATCCAGATGCAATCTGTGTTTCTAAAACAAAGCAACTCAAGAAATACACAGGAAATGTACCCGTTGTGAATGACCACCACAAAGTGCCACTGAACCTTTTCCTGTGTCTGTTGCTACTATTCTAGGAGTTGGACAGGAAAGGCACAGCCCAGGGTAGAACGCGGACAACTGGCCAGCACGGTGCTGCAGCAGTAACACAATGCTCTGCGTGCTGAGGCCACGTGGAAAGGTCCTGGGTCCGTGTCCTGAAGCCTCCCTGTGCACGCTGAGCATGCACACGCCTACGATCCTCGCTGGCTGAGGCTTGGGACCGGCACAGCACGAAGACCCTGTTGGGAGTGCCTCAGTCTCTCTTTCTCGGAAGAAATAAATAAACTTAAAAAAAAAAAAAAACTTAAAAAAAAAAAAAAACTTAAAAAAAAAAAAAAACTTAAAAAAAAAAAAAAACTTAAAAAAAAAAAAAAACTTAAAAAAAAAAAAAAACTTAAAAAAAAAAAAAAACTTAAAAAAAAAAAAAAACTTAAAAAAAAAAAAAAACTTAAAAAAAAAAAAAAACTTAAAAAAAAAAAAAAACTTAAAAAAAAAAAAAAACTTAAAAAAAAAAAAAAACTTAAAAAAAAAAAAAAACTTAAAAAAAAAAAAAAACTTAAAAAAAAAAAAAAACTTAAAAAAAAAAAAAAACTTAAAAAAAAAAAAAAACTTAAAAAAAAAAAAAGAATATGATAGGAAAGAAGAAAATGAAAAATAAGCAGACCCATTTCATATAGAGAGAAGATTGGGGAAGAAAATTTAAAAATGTAGCTAGGGACAATGGACACAGGGCTGGGTTGGAAATTTATGTTGGGGTTCAAGGAGGGTCCCACTGAACAAATGACTTTTGAGATGAGAGGTGAATGACAAGAAGCAGCACAGCCATTAAAGACCTGGGGAAGCATGTTCCTAGCATCAAGAAGACGCTGTGGCACTTAGCAGAGAGACAGGAATAAACACAGTGCATTTAGGACAGTCAGACAGGAGGAACGAGGACAGAGGACCTTGTTATCCGTGGAGTTCATCGTCAGTTAAAGGGCCTCGAGCTATGTTTAAAGAGTGCCATGTAAACAGGGGGGTTCATTGATACCACTTACAGTGTTCAAGATCACCCTGTCCGAAGTTTCAAGATAAAAGCGATGTGCTCGGCAAGAGAAGAAACAAAGCTCCGATCCAATTGAGGTGGTGTCTGGCAAGTCTAAAGAGGGACGGTGGCTCAGTCCGTGGTGGCAGTGGGTCTGGTGAGGAGAGAAGACAGGTGGCTATGAGGTGAGGTTGAGATGACCCGTGAATAGAAAGGGTGGGGAGGAGATGGCCTGGAAAGAGAGGATTCGTGGTGCGTTCTAGCTTTTATGGTTTTGGTTTTAGAGGTTTTAATATAACGTCTTATCACATACTGATCTTGCTGCCGCAGCCCCCAGCTGGAACCACAGGTGTGCGCTCCCTGGCCTGGCTCTGTTTTAATCAGGGCCTTGCTATATTGCTCAGGCCAGCCTTGAGTTCACAACATTCCTG
>NW_006208936.1:1104099-1111672 GCF_000334495.1 Tupaia belangeri chinensis | reverse complement strand
CTGCTCAGCCTCCCAAGAGCAGCTAGAATTAGAAGGGTGCACCACCACACCCAACCTGTAGGTGGGGCTGAGGATGAAACCTAGGCCTCTCAAGGGTCCTGGTTGCAGAGGACAGCACCTTAGCAGTGCAAGCCACTATGGATCACGGCCAGGTTTCTGATTAAGCGCTTAGATGATGCACCAGGGTAGGGGACCATAAAATACCAGCGATTTGGGAGGGTGTCTGCATGTGTGACTGCATATCCATGTCTGTGTGTGCAGGTGTTGGGGACTAGCAAATAAAGGACCTCATTTTGGACATGTTAGAGTTGAGATATCAACACAACATCCAAGAGATGTCAAATGTTCCACAGCGGCAAGGGCAAAAGAATAGGAGAATTTGCAACGTGAGTATTTGAGAAAACTCTAAGATACAGAAAGACTGCAGAATCAGGGATATAGATTAAGAAGAAATACAGGATTTCCTAAAAAGCACTGGAGTAGATTTCTAGGAAAATGTGAGAATCCAGGAAGATCAAACTGGCTCTTAAAGAGCATTTGCAAACTACCCCCATAACTACCCCCTTGAAGAGCTGGAATTAGGCTGTAGATCGGTCATCTCACAGGGCATGGACAACACGGGTCTGCCCAAACCAGAATTCTTAATCTTAATTAATACTTGAGCTCACATTAGCCAGAGCCCACTAAAACTAACTCTCAAAATCTGAAAATTAACCAGGAAGCTCTTGAAACCACGGTTCTTAGCACCTGGATGATCTAGATTAAGGTTACCAAATGCCCAATGGAGACTAAAGCTACTTTGGAAGAACATACTTCATCTTAGATCTCACCTTACTCCTCTAAATAATATTTAAAATATACCGATCAGCACATGAAGATATCTCTCTCACACACACACCCATCTACAAGAAACTGTAAAGGAGAAAGAACAGACAAGAGAAACAAACCTATAAAATTATGATAGTGAAGTTATTAAATATGATTTTAAAAGACTTTTTTATTATTTATTTTTATTATTTCTTTTTTTTTTTTTGAGTTTTCCATTGGGCATCTGTGCTCACCAGAGAGAGACAGAGAAAGAAGGGGAAAGTGAGCAAGCCAGCCACCAGCTCTGGGACTCAAACTACAGTTGGCCATGTGGGAGTCCAGTGCCTTGACTATCATACCAGCTGCTGGTTCCACAACTATAATTACTACTTTTATAAAACAAAATTGATTAAGTCTCCTACAGGGAAGAGGAAACTATTTTTTTTTAATTCAGTCATTTGATAAAGAAAGCAGAACACCTGTAACTAAAACATACAAAAATCCAAATGTAAATTCACCAAGTATGTCTTTAGCAACTTATTTTTTTCCTCATTGCATCTTTTATAATTCATGGATTGTTGAAATTTTTTCCTAAACATTTCCAAAAATACCTGAGTGATTTCTGGGCTCTCGCTAATTATTTGTATATTGCATTATAGTCAGAGAAGATAGTTGTATAATATCAATTCTTTGCAATTGGCCAAGATGTCTCTTAATGTATATATAAGTATATTTTTTGAAAAGTTCCACATATACTTGAAAAAATGTATTCTTTGTCAAATACAAATTCTACACCAAATGATTAAAGTTGTCAAGTGTGTTTTTTCAAAACATCAAAGTTTTTTGGAAGGTTGAGCTATCATTTTCTGAAAAAATATGTAAAATTTCCTACTGTCACTGGGGCTTTGTCAGTTTCTTCTGTTATTTTGTCATTCTGGCTTTAAATATTTGCAAATTGCATTTTATATGCAGATAATTATTATTATATGACTTTCTGGAAAATTTTCCCTTCATTTTCTACCAAACTTTTACTTTCTCTATTTTCATCTTTTGGTCATTATTAATATGTTTATCACTTTCTTTTAGTATTTAACATATAAAATTAGATCCTCAGAAAGTTCATGGGAAATGTATATTAAGAAAAAACTATAGATAAATTACAAAATTTTTTGTACCAAAAGAAACTTGTACTTTCACTCCATTTTCCATCCACTCTCTGGGGTCCTCTTGTATTTTTTTGTCCCTTGTCTTACAACATTTTTGCAGCCTTTAAATGTGTTTGTCAAAAATATTAACTAGTATTAATCAAATCTGTTCCTATCTGTCATTTAACTTCTGTTTTGTCCATGCATAAGCTGTATAATTTTTTTACATATTTGAACTTATTTGTTACCGTGGTCCATGTTTTTAATGTATATTTTATACACTTCCTTTTTCTCCTTCGCTGGTTTCCACTGGGCTGATTGAATTTTACATATCTCCTATCTTTTCGTCTACTAGTATTTTTGTTTGTTTGTTTTTGTTTTTGTTTTGTTTTTGAGAGATTTTCACTATAGGGCGCGTGCGCTCGCCAGACAGACAGAGAGAGACATTAGAGACAGAAAGCGAGAAATCACCCCCCAGGGGGGATGGTCACGCCGCAATCCCTTCTCCTCCATTCTCCTCTCGGGATCTTGGGCACGCACGCACACGCGCCCGGCGTGAGTTTTAAGCCACCGGGTCTGGGACTCGAACCTCAGTTGACTACATGGGAGTACAGTGACATAGTCATTACGCCAACTGCTGGTCTCCCTCTACTAGTTTTTAAAGTGTTTTTTTTTTATTATTTTATTTTATTTTTTTATTTATTTATTTTTTTGAGAGATTTTCACTATAGGGCGCGTGCGCTCGCCAGACAGACAGAGAGAGACATTAGAGACAGAAAGCGAGAAATCACCCCCCAGGGGGGATGGTCACGCCGCAATCCCTTCTCCTCCATTCTCCTCTCGGGATCTTGGGCACGCACGCACACGCGCCCGGCGTGAGTTTTAAGCCACCGGGTCCGGGACGCGAACCGTGGTCGACTACGTGGGAGTCCAGCAACATAGCCATTATGCTAACTGCTGGTTCCCAAGTGTTTTATGTTTTTATTATATGTGTATTTACCCTTCCATTTTTTATATTCACACATAACTTTCTGTTTTCTAAACAAGTGTAAAACTAATCATCTCTGTTCTCTTCCTTCCTAAACAAGACAATTTATAATAACTGTCCTTCAAACTTTTCACACTGCCAAATGTCAGCTCCGTGATTAATATTGTTATTTTTTTCCTATATGAACTGTGAAACTGCTTACAAACATTTTTTTTTTCACTCTTGGTCCAATAACTATTATTTTACAGTGAATATGCATTTAAGTATACCTCCGTGCTTTATACAATTTTTTTGTTTACTATGACTTCCTTTTCTTACGTTTTTGCTGTAGACTGCGTGTGCTCACTGAGAGAGACAGAGAGAGTTAAAGTGAGAAAGCACCCCCCAGGGGGATGGCCACACCATGATCTACAACTCTTGGGATTTTGGTCATGTACAGATGTATGACCAAGTGTTTTCCAAGCAGCCAGGTCCAGGACTCAAACCACATTTTTTTTTCACTCTTGGTCCAATAACTATTATTTTACAGTGAATATGCATTTAAGTATACCTCCGTGCTTTATACAATTTTTTTGTTTACTATGACTTCCTTTTCTTACGTTTTTGCTGTAGACTGCGTGTGCTCACTGAGAGAGACAGAGAGAGTTAAAGTGAGAAAGCACCCCCCAGGGGGATGGCCACACCATGATCTACAACTCTTGGGATTTTGGTCATGTACAGATGTATGACCAAGTGTTTTCCAAGCAGCCAGGTCCAGGACTCAAACCAGGAAGTTGGCCATGTGGGATCCAGCTGTTGTAACCGCCTCACTATCTGCTGGCCCCTATTATTACTTTGTATATCCCACTCCCCTATGAATCCTGTTTTAGTTTAAGTACATTATCTTGTATATTTCACGTATCTTGCTGGAAAATATTTAAACAACAGGGATAAGTATTTGTATACTTGAAAGTGTCTTTATTTTTGCCTTTACCCTTAAATATTTATTTATCTGGCAAGAATTCCAAGTTCACAATATTTTCCTTCGGGACTTTAGAGACTGTATTCATTGTCTTGTGTCTTCTTTAATTTCTGGGAGGTGGGGGAAAGACTACAATTTATCAGACGGCTGTTTCTTTGTAAACGGTTTGATTTCTCTCAGATGTGTTTTAGAATTTTCTCTTTAGATTTTGCAGTTTCTTTACAACATTTGTACATTTACTTATGAAGTTTACTATTCGACCTTTACAATCTGAAGGTTTCCTTATTTCTGGAAAATTCTCTACATTATATTTTTTAATGTTGACTCTGCTGACCTCTTCACAATCTTCTGGAGCTCCATTCAGAGGTGAACTAAACCTTATTTTCTGTTCCTTATCTCTTAATTTTTCTTTTCTATTTTTTTACCTTATTATCTCTCAGTCCTGATATCTGATTCACTCAGTCTGTTATCCATTTCACTGATTCTCCCTTCAGATTTGTCTAATATAGAATTTAACCAATCTAATGAAATTTTCAAACTTCTATGTTTGAAGGGTTGGGTTATTTTTCATATCTGCGTGTTCCATTTCATAACTTCTTATTCTTATATCACATTGACTACTTTTTCCTTTATCTTCTTGTGCTCCTCTGAGTCATACTTATTTGAGTTGCATTATATTCCTCTATCGTCTCTGTCCCTTTAGCTATACGCTCACCAGTGTGGGGGAGGAGGAACTGCAGACTTACTTTCCTGGAACTAACTACATCAAGTGTTGTATCGTTCTCCTCTGTGACTTCACATCATAGACTGCACATGAGTTTTCCCCTGTGGGTCACAAAGACCTCTCTATGTAATGCCTTCTTTATTGCTTCTGCCCAAATCTTATTGTGGGCCCTGGTGCCCAACATCTGAAGGAATGTAAGTGTGATTCCAATAGCCAAGTCCTCTGCAGGTGTAGTCCTGGTCATCGATGATTCTGGTCCCAGAGCTAGGACCAGAAGTGGTCAGCACGTTCTTTGCTGTGACTGAGGCTAAGGGACAGAGAGCCCACTGTCTGTTAAGGACAGGCAGCAGATGGGACCAGCAATTAGCATAATGGCTATATCGCTGGATTCCCATGTAGTCAACTGCAGTTCAAGTCCCAGACCCGGCGTCTTAAACTCACACCAGGCACATGTGCGTGCGTGCCCAAGATCCCGAGAGGAGAATGGAGGAGAAGGGATTGCAGAGTGGCCATCTCCCCTGGGGGGTGATGTCTCACTTTCTGTCTCTCCATCTCTCTCTGTCTTTCTGGTGAGTGCACATGCCCTATAGCAGAAACCTCTCCCAAAAAAAAGAAAGAAAGAAAAAAAAGGACAGGCAGCAGATTGCCAGCTCCTGGCTTCACATGGGAGCTCAGTGTCTGCTCCCTGCTTATTGCCAATCCTACAAATCTGTTTCCCAATCTCACATGGGTGTCAGAAGTTTGCATCTGCAGCCCCTGCCCTGGAGCTAGCTCAGTTCAGCTTCTGTTCACTTCTAAGCTTTCCCTCCTTGATGCTTGCACTTTTAAGGCATTTATAAATATTTCATCCAGAATCTCTTAGTGTTTTGAGCAGGAGAAGGTGATTTGCTATGCTCAATTCACCAATTTGCCTGGAAGTCAAGCTAACCACTCCTGGTCACAGCTCCCACAGAGTGTGAACTCAAAACTATTTTATGAATCAATAAATGATCAGACATATATGCATAATGGAATGATTACTAATGGAGGTTTTCTGAGTATCTAATTTATAATCTAGTTATCATTTAAATGCTGGGCGTTACCAGATTCCTTTGCTCATTACATGTTTTCTAATGCTCTCAGATTTAATGTATTTTGTATATGTGCATCTGAAGATGAAGTTAACAATTCTCCCATCATTTTACCCTTGAATAACAATTTTTAATCTGGAAGGGGCTTTTCCTTAAGCTAGTCAATCCAGTCTTTTTACCAGTGATAAAATTCTGACTCAACCATTTCAGAGGGTTTAATGGCCTGCTCAGACTTACGAGGATAGATAAGAGCATGAGGGTCAGAGTGCAGGCCTCCAAGCTCCCAGTGTGGAGTTCATTTCACCCTACAGGTTGCTTTCAAATCCTGAACCCCCGCTCCCACACAGAAATGTTCATTTCCTTTAGAAAATTCATCCCTTCAACAGAGCGACAGAGTGCAGTAAATGTTTGTTAGATTCAATTAAGTGTCTCAGGTACACACAGCGGGATAACCAGGCTCTGCCAGTGGGGATTTACCTGCATTTAAATTGCTAAAATGAGGTCTGAACCATTTGCACAGGTGAACACACACACACACAGCAAGCCGATATTTAGCTTATTTTGCTGCTGGAGGTTTGTGATTGTGGACACACTCCACCAGCTGAAGCTCACTTTTGAGCAGCGACGGCAGTGTTTGCACACGCACAGACGTGCCCCATGTGTTCCTGCACATAGTGACAATAGGGGCAAGAATGGGGACCATCGTCCTAACATCCTCCTGAGATGGTATCTTCTTGGGACGGCGGAAGTGGGGCCCGGTCCTGCTCACCACTCAGTGTGCGTCATGTAGTCGGGCAGCCACAGCCGTCTTTCCATCCCGCCCTGCCCCTGTCACCTGTGGGCTCTGAGCCTCAGCCAAGGACAAGGGCTTGGCAGGCGCAGTGCTCCAGTCTGCCTCATCGCAGCCTGGGCAGGGTCAGACCTGGGATAGACCAAGTTCATGGCGAAAGCGATGGTCACAAGAACTGTCCCTGCAGAATACGGAAATGAGCCTAAGTCGGCTCAGGCCGGAATGCTCGCTGCTAGCTGATCCACTCCTAACCATTCTGCAACTTCTCTCTGTGCAATTTTATTATAGCCTCGCTTTTAATGCCATATTTTAAATAAAAGCTTAGTGAGCTTCCATCAAATTAGAATAATAGCAGACTGTATTTCCATTCATTCTTATCTAGATTCACGGTTGCAACTCACTCAGTGTATGTTTCTCATAATACCTGGGTTGCCCTTTGGAGCTAAGACTTCATAATATCAAAGTCAGTGGTCATTTTACTCCTCTGGGGTCCAGGTCTAGGCCAAGGCCATTTCCAACAGTGGAAAGCACACCAATCAGAAAAGGAGACCAATTTTCCTTTCTGCCGCCCAAGCGTCCCTGAAAAGAATGGCGTCTCACTTAAGGATTGCCATATGACTTCCTCACAGATGACTTTGCTCCCTGGGCAGGCTCAGTAAGCCACACGCTCTCTGCACTGCACAGAGAGCAGTGACGGAGTGGCCAGGCAGGTGGGGAGGAGCGGCCTGCGTGCGCTGTGTAGGGAGAAGCAGCAGAAAGAGGACTTGTGTGGGGACCAGCAGTTGGCGTAATGGCTATGTCGCTGGACTCCCATGTAACCAACCATGGTTTGAGTCCCAGACCCGGTGGCTTAAAATTCATGCCGGGCGCGTGTGCATGCGTGCCCAAGATCCCAAGAGGAGGATGGAGGAGAAGAGATTGCGGCGTGGCCATCCCCCCGGGGGGTGATTTCTCGTTTTCTGTCTCACTCTCTCTCTCTGTCTTTCTGGTGAGTGCACGTGCCCTATGGCAAAAATCTCTCCAAAAAAAAAAGAAGAAAGAAAGAAAGAAAGAAAGAAAGAAAGAAAGAAAGAAAGAAAGAAAGAAAG